>NC_089282.1:4100511-4417720 GCF_963678975.1 Dysidea avara
TCTCTCTACAGGTGACTTGTTTCCAGCTGAACTGTCTACAGGGTAACTTATTTCTAGCTGATCTCTCCACAGAATGTTTTGTTTCTAGCTGATCTCTACAGTGTGAATTGTTTCTAGCTGACTTCTCTACAGGGTGACTTGTTTCTACCGGATCTCTTTTCAGGGTGATTTATGTTGAGCTGATCTCCCTACAGGGTGATTTGTTTCTAGCTGATCTGTACAGGGTGAATTGTTTCTAGCTGATTTCTCTACAGTTTCCAGCTGAACTCTCTCTACAGGGTGACTTGTTTCTGGCTGATCTCTCTACAGAATGATTTGTTTCTAGCTGATCTCTGCAGAGTAAATTGTTTCTAGCTGACTTCTCTACAGGGTGACTTGTTTCTACCAGATCTCTCTACAGGGTGATTTGTTTCGAGCTGATCTCTCTACAGGATGATTTGAAATGTAGCTTGTCTCTTTACAAGGTTACTTGTTTCAAGTGATCTCTCAACAGGGTGATTTGAAATCTAGCTTAACTCTTTACAAGGTTCTCTACAGGGTGACTTCAAATCGATATGAACTCTTTACAGGATAACTTGCTTCTAGCTGATCTTTCTACTGAAAGAGTTTGTTTGTAGCTGAACTCTCCATAGGGTTGGTTATTTCTAGCTGAAACACTCTATGAAGTGTAGCTGAATTCTGTTTAGGATGACTTGTTTCTAGCTGATCTATATGGGTGTCTTGTTTCCAGCTGAACTCTCTACAGGGTGACTTGTTTCTAGCTGATCTCTACAGGGTGAATTGTTTCTAGCTAATCTCTACTGAGCTTTTTACGGGGTGACTTGAAACGTAGCTGAACTCTCTACAGAGTGATTTGTTTGCTGCTGAACTGTCTTCAGGATGATTTGTGTGTAGTTGAACTCTCTACAGGGTGACTTGTTTGTAACTGAACTCTCTACAGGACTATTTGTTTTTGATACTAGTTGAAGGGTGACTTGATTGTAGTTGAACTCCCTATGTTGTTAGCTGAACTCTCTACGTGGTGACTTGATTGTAGCTGAACATTCTAATAGAATGACTTACTACACAGCTGAATGTTCTATTAGGATGACTGCACTATTAGAGTATCTCGATCACCCACATTACACCTAGTTCACTTTCATAGTGTAGCTCAGTGGATTTTAATCTAATTCCTTGTAAAGCACAGAACGATCACTCTAAAATGATTTATCTACCTCTCTACCTGATTTCAGCTGATTCCGTTATAACTAGTTTGCCTGGTAGAGATGGCAAGTATTACTTTTTTATTAACAAAACTCAATCGTGTGCATTTTACATATGGTTGGCATTTTTGTTATAACTCCATGACTGTTAATGTGATTTCTTTCAAACCACAAAAGGTTTGCACTATGATGTTACTCCATGTACAGACCAATTTTCAAGTCATTCCTTCAAACGGTTTACCCTGTGGCTGTGACAAAAAATTGCTATCAAATTTTTTGAAAATTACATATAACTCCCTTGTTCTTTATCCAAAGTCTACACAATTTGGACTGTAAATGTGCTAAATTATGTTCTTACAGCCCTAAAAATTTAAAGAATATTGACTAAAGCATACGTGAGTTATAGTGATTTTTCTAAGTGATGTGAAAAGAAGATTAAGAAAAATATTAAGAAACTACAATGGAACCTCTCTATTCCGGACAATTTGGGATCAAACATATTTGTCCTCATTATAGAGGTTTCCTTAATTCAGAGTTTTTTTTTGTATTATACATCATTGTAGCACTTCTTAAAGCATACACAACAGTTCAGTATAATAATTATTATGTTCCCGCACTATACAGGGAGTTATCCAATGCAGATACGAGTATTATATACAAGTGATATCACACACCAGAAAAGTTATCCAATACGTAATCATGCGGAATAGCTAGCTAATATAGTCTCACAAAGAGTCATCCAATGTTGAAAAGCATACACACTAGTTCAATATAGTCACACACTAGAAAAAGTCATCCTATGTGGATTGCTTTGTGCTTTGTAGTACAGAGCAGTGGAGGCGTACAACTTGGACTCGATCTCGCATTTGCTACACGGAGTTGGCTTTGGATCAGTGGTTTGTAAACTGATTGTTCTGTACTACTGCAAGGTCTTTCTACGATGGCCTTTCCAGCTACATACCCATTTTCAGCTCACTGCTCTAAGCGGTTTGCCTGGTAGGCGTGAAAAATATTAGCATTTTTATTCATGAATCTCGATCGCACAATTGTTATACACCTTCAGTTTCGTGTCATATCTCCATTATCTTTATTTCGATTGCTTTCAAACCACTAAAAGGCACTATTACAATGGTTGATCTATCCACAAAACGATTTCAACTCATTCCATGAAGCGGTTTATCCTGTATAGGCGTGACAACAAATCAATCTTGTTTTACACGAATAATTGGTCATAAATCCTTAACCGTTCATCAGATTTACGCCTAATGTGATACTAGCCGTTGGACTCCATTTCTGTGCTCCAAATTTCAAGGCAATCGGAATACGCGTTTGCATTGTATAGAAATTTTTGCAAGTGTGCGAAAACACGAAGAAGAATAAGTAGAAAACTCCCCCCTCCGAAATTTTGGCTGCTCGTATCTCGGAAATGGCTTGAGCAATTTCCTTCACATTTGAAATGTGGGCTCCCCTAGCTGGCAGGCAACTCTGCAGCAAATTTGGTTCCAATCAGATAAGGTATCACCGAGATACAAAGGTGTGAATTGACGTTTTCTTTCTTCCTGTAAATACACCCACTGGCGCACTGTGTGGCACGCCGGCTTCTTGGGCCGCACGACAAACTATCGTGTGTCTTGATGTCACTATCGTAATAATATAACTGTATTATGTACACTTGTGTGTGCCATTGTATAGGTTTTGCAAAATTAAAACTAAATACAAAGTCACCTGTTAAGTATACCTACAATGCCTAATGCCATTAACAATAATCTCAGATCTAGACTATACAGCTCAATAATCCATCTTGCCCTTACAGGCACAAAGCTTAACTTGAGATCCACAGGTTTTAGTGCTGAGCTGCTCAGTTATTTTGGCAGCATACCATTTGTTAAACTTTGCACAAAGAAAATCCTTAGCTGGTTTATCAATGCTGGCATCAAGAAGCTGCAATGTGACTGTACAGTTGGGTGGAGCAATCACGTCAAAAATGTTATTGGCATTAACAATAGCATCACCCTATCGGTAACTTGGCCACTGAATTCCTCTAAGATAACCAATGAAGTATAGGTTGATGGGAGATTCAAATTTGCTTTTTTAAATTCTTGTAAATTAGGGGAAAGATCTTGGTAATATATGCCACATGTAGTGTGAGGACTCTGATTTTCCTTTCCCCAAACCGCTGTTGTAATTAATTGTGTTTGTAGTTTAGTTGTAGAGTAGTTTGTATTGTAGCTGTATTTTGTACTTTTTCCTTTTATATAACACTCACTCCTTTCTTTAAAAAATATATATATATATATATATATATAATTTATATTCCACCATTGTAAACAAGTTGAATTGGAAGAAAATCCCCTGTTAAACTCCTGATGAGAACTGCAGCAGTAATCTGTCTCTCGTTGGTAATGTCAGAAACCTCTACCGTTTTTGATCCCTTTTTTAAACCAGGTGCACGCCCACAGCCGGCCAAAGGCCGGCTGTGGGCACGCGCCTGGTTACTGAAATTGTTTTCGTAAAAAAACGTGTGTGCCTATCTACCTATCTATGTTTGTCCGTACGCACCCACGTGAGCAAAATCGTTAAATAATTGTAACAGCAGCTTTTACGTAAGGAGTAAAAGCGAAATGAAGTCTGTACTAAACTTCTGCACAGGTCAACTTTGCTCTGAGGTGGTTTCTTTTCGGCGGACTAAAATATGGGTGTGGCGACTTTCCTCAGACTTTGTAAACTACTTTCCCTTTGAGGTTTTCAGGCGTTTAACAACTGAAAAACAATGGTGCAGGCCTCGTACACTACCAGGAATAGCCTATCGCTTCGAGTTGAAAGGGGCGTATCCCTTACATACACGAACGAAAATGAAGAGTAGCTTTGAGGCTTTGTCAAGAGAATTTGTGGGAAAAAACACGATAGTCAAACTATAAAACAGTTTAGAAGATACTTCTGTGCGTAATATGTTGGTAAATGCGGTTTGTTTAACAAGCGCTTCCTTAGCAATGTATAGCAATGTAATTGAACGAATTACGGAAATTTCATAAATCACGAAATACGAGAATTAGCTAATAATATTATTGCACAACCCAAAATTACCCTATTGTAAAAAAGGAATACATAGTTGGTTAATTCATAGTAGCATATACTATCTATGGTTAATCCCAGATGAGTTAGCTAGCTGCATGGCACCTGGTTTTTAGAAGTAGCACAACATCAACTTGTTCACTCTGACACTGGAATGTACTTAATCCGTGTCTGGTCTTAATTTATTATGAGATCATATGATATCTCCGCCATTTAATGTCAAGCAAGAACTGGTATTTTACATCTTCAAAATTATTAACATTCAAGTTAGACTTTGTTATTGCCTTACACTTTACAAAGGTCATTGTCCCCAAGAAATATTTTGCCTAACTTTTCTTCAGCACAATGTGGCCACCATTACATTCTAATGACATTGGTTCTTGATGCTGTATTATTCTGGTCCCTGCAGCTATAACATGGCAGTATTAGACAACCCCTCCAGTTTCTCTTTTAAATTGGATATATAAGATTGGATGTATAAACATAAAACCTTGCTTAGCTCATCACTAAACATACCCCTCTTCCTTCTAATTCATCAATGGAAAATTATCTCTTTAGTCTCCTGCCCGTGTAAATTAGTTGTTCTGATATCACCTTTTCAGTCATTCATTCATTGTACTCCACTTCAATGCTGGATGCTTCAATGCAAAATTCTTAATAGCTGCCACTGTGCCATGTTCACATAATTACCAATGGTAGTTCTCTCTTTATCAGTATAATGGTCATAAATCCCTCACTTTACATTTCCTACTTCACCTGATGGATGGCCATGAATCTTTTGCACTGAGTCATTCGTTGCCTGAATAGTAGATTATGGCATGAGCTTCGACAGTGATCCATCTGGACTGGGCAGGACTGCAGCACTGGAAGACATAGTGGAAGATGAAGCTAAAGACTTTAGCTTAAAATAGACATTGCATTTCATTTGACCAATGAATAGATTTTATATTGCTAAAATAAAAATAAATTTTGTGAATAATATTTTCATGATTGCAAGTAAATTCATGAAAATCATGAAAATTTGAGACCACAAAATTTGGAGCTATACAGTAGCATGCTATATATACTAAATTTTATTATACATGGTTGATATTTAGCTAGAAAAGGGAAGCAATAATTGCATGGGGACCTGAAGTAGCAAAACATCAACTTGTTAGATCTGATCTTATACTGGTAATGATTGCAAAAAGCAATTATAGCTCTTTCACACACAAAATGTATCTAGAAATGGTCATGAGTTGGATACTACTGGCAGCCAACTTGTAAACACAATCTGTAGTAAAATACTTACATGTGGTGTAGGCCTATAACTGTATAGTACATTATGTATGTGTTTTTAATAGGAACCTGTATTGTGAGCTTTGATGAATCAGTAAATGCCACGATTGTAGGAGGTGGTGAACTTCACTTGAGGATAAATGTCAACATTTTGCAATTAAGTGATGTTGATGTGCAAGTACTAACAGGTGTATTTCCCCCGATAGAGATGATAATTAATGCTAATTCCAGAGCATCCATACTGATTTTGAATGTACCTAATGATACGATGTGTTGTGATGATACAATACTTGATCTCAATATTAATGCAACATCACTACCTGATAGCTGTGTTGTTGGTAACCCTGCTAATGCTAGAGTAACAATTGAGTGCAGCAATGGTGAGTATTCAAGTCACTACAAGACCATATTTAGACCACATTTTATATACACTGTATCATGAACAAAATATTCAATAAGACCTTCATATATAGAAATTAAATGCATATTTTGGAATCTGTATGTTTTTACACTACTCAACATTGCAGCATTATTGAACAGTACAGTGGTATTGTTTAAGTTGGGATCCCCCGAAAATTACATGCGCTGCCTAAAATGCCATCTTTAAAAATCATCCTAGAGACATAACAAAAAATTGACCTTTATGAAATAATATTAGTTCATCTATGGTAACATCAAATACAGCGTTAAAACAAGAAAACACATGACCAGACACAACAAAAATGACCTTTACGGAATAATATTAGTTCACCTAAAGTAACTTCATATACTGCCTTAAAACAAGAAAACACTTACAGGCAGCTGGATGTAGAATTTAAAAAAAAACTCATTACCTTTGTCTGCCAGCCTGCCTACCTGCCGACCAGTCTGCCAGTTGCAAGGCCAAACAAAGCAGTACACCGCCACCATTTTATGTCACAATAAGTTGTATATACCATTTGTGGTTTCGACGAGTGTGTGCCCTCTTTGCCTTATCTTTCCTTTAATCTTCAATCAGGCTAATCGTATGCAATGAAATCATTGAGGCATTCATTTTCCATATCAACACTTTCGTTGAACAGCGTTTACTGCCATTTAGATACTACAAACTTATGTAAAGTGCTTACGCTTGGTAGATACCTGTAACCTCATGATAGGTTCAAGACTACACCTATTAACAATCTTGATTGATTATAAAGATCACGTGAGGAGACCACACTTCTTAACAATCATTCACAATGACCACACCCCTTTCAGCTAGCACAGTAAAAATATGAAATAGTGACATTCCTCTGGTAGGTGAAAGGCACACTCGAGATACTCTAATACAGCAGTCACCCTAGTAAACAGTCGCACTTGTATAGCTGTATGCTACAACAAAAAAAAAACCAAACAAGCTAATATATAATATTATATTTAAAATGTAAGTGAGATAGGTATCCCAGCAATAAAAATAGTGAAACTAGATGGTATTATGGTATAGCTTCGTGGGAAATCCCAACTTTGACACTGAACAAAATAATTATTATAACATGCCAATTTAGGGATTTTTTCACCGAGCTATGCTGTAATACCATTATTCATCTCTTGTTTCACTACTTTTTATCACTTGGATCCTTACTTCATTTTAAAATGAATATTAAAAAAAAAGAAACTAGTATACTTCATAATTTATTTAGATTGTTATAACAGATCAACCTGCCTTTTTATTGCTTGCAACCATTGTTATAGTAAACTATGTTCTCTTCAAGAACAGGAATTGGGGGACTGAACCTACCTCAGTTGACAAAGAGGGAACTAAGCTACCCACTATTTAAATTTCCAGTAGAGCTGATAAGTGAAAAAGATCCAAAAGGGTGGTCAAAATAATGTGCTTCATAAAAGTGTGACTCTAAATATAACTTTAACCCTTATATAAAACCACATAGGTTGATATATCAACCATTACACATAAGGGTTAAAATGATGCCTAGAGATTTACCCTACAATGAAAGTACAAGGACCAAAACATGCTGTGGAAGTGAATTTCAGATTGTAAGCATGCAAATCCTTTACGTACCTTTGGAAAATGATCCATAACTCATTGCCAGTTGATCCCATTTACTCCAAATCACTGTTGGCTAATTTATCATTCAATGGTGAGTAACAGGGAGGTAGGACATGATGTCACAACGCATACAGTTTTGCATAATTTTATTGAATTCCAATGATAGTTACATGATGAAAAAGTAACGTACCAGCTACTTGCATCATTGTAGATGCCAATCTTGATTGTATTTGCTACTAACAAGTAAGAATACAAGAACACAGGTACCTGAAATTACGATAAACATTTATTCTAAATAACGCCCTATTGCAAAATTCACCGTCTTATCACTGGGGCTCAGTAAATAAAATGATTTCTACACTAGCAAAGTTACATTTCCGAAAAGAATCACAGCGCTAATCTTCATGGTTTACTAGAACTAAAGCCTATGGCAAAATGTACAGTATGGACACAATTATCGTGATGTAATGTCCTACCCTCAATGGGTGAGTAAGGCCATATACAACAGCTCACATGACTCAACCCTCAATGGCAGATAAAGTGTGGAATGTGCCATTGTGATAAAACCAGTTGCTGTTCTTCATCACTTCATAACAAGTAAGCCTCTGTTGTTATAGTGGTTGTTAGCCTTCTCCTAGTAGCCTTCCCTTGTAGCCAATGAATAAACGTTTTTTCCAGGAGCGTAGCCGGGATTTTTTAAAGGGGGGTTCCAACAACAGTATTGAGTTACGAGAAGCAGGAGTCTGGGGGCACAGCCCCCAGCCGCTGAGAGACTTTCCATATTTTAATAAATCAAAACTCAGCAAATTACTATATTTTATGCAAAAAAAGCTGGAGTACATTAATTATAATGCATATAAGTGCCCCTGGGGTAAAGCTCAAGTAGTACTAGGTAGAGCTATAATACCAAGTGCATGGAAACAGACAGTATAACACATAACTATAAGCTTAGAGACACATATACTGTAGATAATTGTCCCACTAAAGTATAAGATTGGAACCATGAATCGACTGATACAAATAGAATGACTTACAATCAAAACATTATACAGTAACTATAAACATGCATAGCGTGGATTCCGGCGTTCTGCATGCCCAAGTGATGGAGTTCTATATCTTTTAACCAAAGTATAAGATCATGCTCAGTTTTGCATTTAATAGAATGTCTTAGAAACTCTGCAAATGAAGTCCTTTAACAGTTAGAGTATAGGTGACTGTTCTATTAGAGTATTTACCTGACTGCTCTATTACAGTATATCGATCTTTTCAACAAGAGGGCCCAGTAAATCCTTCTAGTGCAAGCTTTATCAATTGTTGTGCTGTGCCATACACTATTACTCACTCATTTTGATGCACTGCATGTACTAAATGGTGCGTTAGAGTCCTGCTGTAAACCCAGAAGCCTGAGTCTGAATTTTACAGGGGGTTCCTGAACCCCCCGAACCCCCCCACCCGCTCTCTACGCCCCTGCTTTCAATATCAGGATGCTAATAGGGGAGGTTATAAAACAAGGAATTGAACAATGGAATAATTTTTTTTATTAATTAGTATAAATACATTATACTTACCATAGGTCAACTACAAAGCACATGCCCACAATTAAAATGTGCATGGCCACCTCTGTGAGTTATTTATGTGTAGGGAAGGTTTTGCAATATTGGACCTGGATTATGCAACCTCTCTCAATAAGTTTGTACTGTGCTTCATGATAACCAACATTATCTAGTACTGCATCACCCTATGCGGATTTTCTCTGTTCAAACCTCTAACCTAGACATAACTTTTAAAGACACAGCAGCTGCAGGTGCTGAATTGAACATACATATTCAAGGATAAGTTAATCTGGTGTACCCAGAGTAACAGAAATGTCTGGTGAGAAGCCCTCCTAAGTATGTAAACATGAACATAAGGAGACATGTTGAACAACAAGTGGACACCAAATAAAATACACAACAAGCATTTCTACTTGAACATATAATGACACCTGTCAAACAACAAGTGTCCACTGCTACATGTACAATGTACGACATAATCCCAACTGTTTCTACTTGAACATGAGGGTATCTGTCAAAACAGCAAGTGGCACCAAATAGAATGCACAACTTGGTCCCAAAAATATTTCTACTTGAATTTACATAAGGATGCCTGTCAAACAAGAAATTGGTTTAGCTGGAGTAACTACTTGCACAAAATCTCCAATCCTCCTCACATAATTTCATGCCTTAGTTCAGCATTCATACAGCAAGTGGGAGTAATTACCGTATACTGAGGTTTGTAGTAGTGTTCCAATCACCCAACAATTGTGCTGAGCATGAGTGCGAATGAAGAATGTACAATATGGTTCCAAAACTATTGAGGATACCCATCAGACAACAATTGGGCACTAAATAGAATGCACAACATTGTTCCCAAAAATGTTTCTGCTTGAACATAAGGAAACAGGAAACATGTCAAACAACAAGTGATCACTAAATAGAATGCATGACATGGTCCCAAAATATTTCTTAGCTAGTACAATGAGAAAATCAAGATTAGCATTGTACAGGTTCCCACTTTTTAAGCTAAGCCAATACCTGGTATATTTTGCCCCATTTTACCGATAATTAACCAATAAAAGTACAGCTTAAAGTACAGTATTGAACAGCATTAGTACAGCATTAAAGTACAGCTTGTAAAGCTAATGCTGTGAGGTTGTCACCTCATCAATGCTGCCAAGTGGGTTAGGGCTCCAATTATCACTCTTTATTTATGGTTTAAATTGTGCATAAACAAATTACCTAAGTACATGCTGGAGCCTTTGACACCAGCTCACCATGCAACAGTGCCAGTTGTAGCCCATTACAACTCATAATTTTTTCAGATAATTGTCAATACAACTCTAATCAAGAATGGATACTGTGACAATATGATGACAGAGAAGGAAATATTATTATTTCATCAGCAGTGAACATTCTTACTATGTTTTGTTCACATAAACAGACGAATCACAAAAAGGTGCAGCACAGGGGTGCAATGCCTATTCTGACTACTTAATGAGTTTCTTAATTGTTTGCGTGTCTTGTGTGTACCTAAAATTCACAGTTCTCTGCATAGGCGGATCTTAGGGGGGGGGCCGGGGGGTGCTGTGCCCCCCTGGCCCTTCTTTGGCCCTTCTCTAGCAGCCAGTTTTCACTATTATTTCATCATCTCAATGTTTAATGATTGTACAGAAGTTATAAACAAACTTTCTTACATAGCTAGGCATAGAGAAAGGAAGGCTAGATGGGCTGAAGACCAACCCCAATGTCAGAAAAAGGGACTTTAACCCTTACACAGATTCAGAGATAATGATTGATAGAAGACTGAGATACTCTAATAGAGCATTCAGATAACTCTAATAAAACAGTCAAGTAAGTAATGAATAATGAGCCGCCCACCCACATTGAGTTTCTGATCTGAAGCATTAATGTCTACAAAAGCTATCTAGAGTCTACATGTTTTCATCTTTACGCAAAGCATATACCTTTGATCATTATGAAAATTGTACGAGACACAAAGTATAAGCTACACTGCATGCTAATAGTGGTAGGGTATCAGCACTTTACTGTCATTTAGCAGCTAATATTATGAACTATGTTAACTGTCTAAAATAATTTCTTGAGTATGTTACTATTGCATTTGACCACACTATAGCTGCTTTATCTAAAAATGTACAACTAATTTTTAGGTGACCCACCGGATATTGACGAGGGACTATTTGTACCACGACCAGATCCTATTACCCCTGGAGACAAAATGGTCAAAATAGGGACAACTGCATATGTTATTGATGGAAATGATGTTACCATTAAATGTAACATTGCCAGTGGAACACGTCCAATAACTATTAGTTGGTTTAGAAATGGACTAGAGGATACATCAGTTGGAAGTGTGTCAACAATCACCATATCAAATGTGAATGATGGAGACATGTATTTGTGTAGAGCAGACAATAGGTTTGGATTTGATGAGGAAATAACCATGATAGTGGTTCAACGTAAGTGGTATATACTGCTTTCTGTGCTAGTTGGGGATAGCTTACTGCAGTAACACTATTATTTTAGATCACAGCATACTCAAATTTCATTGGCTACTTAACAGGTATCTAAATCCTGTAGATCCCTTGATTTTTCTCAATAGATTCCTGTCTCTGAGGTGATACAAAACATGGCAATTATGTGCCTGTAACATTGACATTTAACTGAATAACAGGTGCTGTAACAATTAGGCTTGTTTCTAGTTTTTATACTAATGAATGCTATATAACAAGCAGTTGTGACCGTACAACAACAATGAGCCAGGGTCTTAATAAGTTAGACTTTGAAACAAAGGGTTCCACAGTTCTTACTTCCTCCTCTGCTCATTAAACTGTATGGCACCAACTAATAACAGCATTACTTGTATTTATATCCCAGTGAAGCCATACTTTAAAGAATTTATCTGAACAATGTGGTAGTTAATATCTGGGGTGGGTGATAACTACCATATTGTCCAGTGTGGTGTTACACACCATAACAAGACACACGGTAGTGTGTCATGTGGCCCAATAAGCCAGCACACCACACTGTGAGAATGTTAACAGGTTCACACAAATGTAGCTCTATGATCCCTTATCCGATTGGAACCAAATTTGCTCCAAAAGTGCCGGCCAGGTAGGGAAGTCTACATACCAAATTTGAAGAAAATCGCTCCAGAAATTTCCAAGATATGAGCGGCCAAAATTTCATTCTTTTCTTCTTCATTTCACACACTTTGCAAAATCTGCTGTAAAACACCAATGTGTGCTCCAATCGGGCTGAAATTGGCACACTTAAAGGGCACATTAAAGGGGATCTCAGTACCAAGTTTGGTAGGAACCCGATGAACATTCACGGAGTTGTGACCAATTATTCACGTAAAATAAGATCGAACTTCTGTCATGCCCACAGGGTAAACCCTTGAAGGAATGAGATGAAAAATGCTATGTAGATGGAGTAACCATCGTAGGAGTGCCTTTTTGTGGTTTGAAAGGAATCCAGGTAAAGGCCATCAAGATATGACACAAAACCCAACCTGTATCACAATTACGCGATCGAATTTTATGAATAAAAAACTATTAGTTTTCACACTTACAAGGCAAACTGCTTAGAGCAATGAGTGTGTAGCTGGAATAATCATCATAGGAAGTCCTTACAGTAGTACAGAAGAATCGAATTACCAACCACTTAGTTATGATTCAAAAGCAAACTACACGTGTAGCAAAGCAAGATTGAGAATCGAGATACTCTAATAGAACAGTCACCCTAATAGAGCAATAAGCTGCCAAGATACTCTAATAGAACAGTCACCATGCAGCTACAAATAAATCACTCTAGCAATTCAGACCATTGCAAGTCATCCTGTAGGGAGATTTGCTTGAAACCAATTCACACAGCCACAAACAAATCACCTTGTACAGAGTTCAGCTACAAGCAATTAAGTCGCCGTATAGAGAGCTCAGCTAGAACCAAGTCACCCTGTAGAGAGATCAGCTAAAAATAAGTTTCAACTTGTAGAGAATTCTGGTACAAAAAAGTCATACTGTAGAGAGATCAGCTAGAAACAAGTTACCCTATAGAGAGTTCAGCTACAAGCAAAACACTCTGTTATCAGCTAGAAATAAGTCACCTTGTAGAGAGATCAGCTAGAAACAAATTACCCTATAGAGAGTTCAGCTACAAGCAAATCATCCTGTGATCAGCTAGAAATACATCACCGTGTAGAGAGATCAGCTAGAAACAAGTCACCCTGTAGAAAGATCAACTAGAAACCAGTCACTCTGTAGAGAGTTCAGCTACAAACAAATTACCCTGTAGAATTCAGCTACCACCCTATAGAGAGATCAGCCACAAACAAGTCACCCATAGAGAGATCAGCTAGAAACAAGTCACCCAGAGTTCAGCTACATACAAATCACCCTGTAGAGAGTTCAGCTACAAAGTAAGTCACCCTGTTGAGAGAGAGGCTAGAAACTAGTCACCCTGTATAAAGTTCAACTACATTTCAAATCACCCTGTAGAGAATTCAGCTTAAAATAAATCACCTTGTAGAGAGTTGAGATTAAAGCAAATCACCTTGTAGAGAGTTCAGCTACAAGAATATCTCCCTGTAAAGAGATCAACTACAAACAAATCACACTGTAGATAGATCAACAACTAGAAAACGTTACCCTGTAGAGACATCAACTAGAAATAAGTCACCCTGTAGAAAGATCAGCTAGAATCAAGTCACCACATAGAGAGTTTAGCTACAAATCACCCTGTAGAGAGATCTCCTAGAAACAAGTCACCCTGTAGAGAGAGCAGCTAGAAACAAGTCACCCTGTAGCGAGTTCAGCCACAAACGAGCCACCCTGTAGAGAGATCAGCTACAAAAAAAATCACACTGTAGAGAGATCAGCTAGAAAAAGAGAGTTTAGCTGCAAACAAATCACCCTGTAGAGAGGTCAGTTATAAACAAGTCAGAGAGATCAGCTAGAAAAAGTTACCCTGTAGAGAGTTCAACTACAAACAAATTACCCTGCAGAGAGTTCAGTTACAAACAGATCACCCTGTAGAGAATTCAGCTATGCACAAATCACCCTGTAGAGAGATTAGTTAGAAACAAGTCACTCTGTAAAGAGATTAACTAGAAACAAGTCACTCTGTAGAGAGATCAGCTAAAAATAAGTTTCAATTTGTGGAGAATTCTGGTACAAAAAAAGTCACCCTGTAGAGAGATCAGCTGCAAACAAATCACCCTGTAGAGAGATCAGCTAATTTTCCCTGTAGAGAGTTCAGCTACAAACTATTCACCCTGTAGAGAGGTCAGCTAATTTTCCCTGTAGAGGGTTCAGCTACAAACTATTCACCCTGTAGAGAGATCAGCTAATTACCCTGTAGAGAGTTCAGCTCTAAACAAGTCATCCTGTATAGAAATCAGCTAGAAATAAGGGACCATGTAGAGAGTTCGGCTTCAAACAAATTGTCCCCGTAGAGAGTTCAGCTACATTTTATGTGACCACTTAGAAAGTTCAGCTACGCTTCAAGTCACCCATTGGAGATCAGCTACAAGCAAGTTATACTGTAGAAAAGCAATAGCATGTAATAATTCAAAATTTGTAGATAAAATCAAAAATAGTTAATGTAAAAAATCTGCTTTGAATGTCTTTCTTCTTTCTCTGTATTAAAGAAAAAAAACACAGGTTAAAAAACCCCAAAGCCAGCCATAAGATGGCTTTGGTGTATACAAATACAAAAAGAAGTGATATCTAAATCAAAAAACAGCCAAGCTATAAAAGAGGTGAGGCCCCCATAAAAGCCATGGTGAAAAAAGATGTGAAATCCAAGGTGGCGACCAAGAAATGCAGGTTAATGGTAAAAAAATAGTAATAATGACAATTCAGGTGAATTTGGTACCGCTTGGTCTGGTTTGTGCAGCTCAACCGGGGACCTGGACTTCAGGGAAGAAGTGCTACTGGATTCCTACTAAGGCTCAAATGAACTTGGATTGTCGGGGTCCAAACATTCATTAACTAAAGTTCATAAATCTTTTGAACTTTTAAATAAAACTGGTTCCTGTATATAAATTACATCTAGTTATCAATCATTCAACAAAATACTGAAATCAAACAGTACATGTTCACTAGACTATGTAAAATCTAGTATCTATAAAATACAAATCACACTATAGACCATCACTACTAGCTTTTTCAATAATGATAAATCCATGTTTATAAAGCCCATGAAATACTTGAAAAACCCATGAAAATATTATGATTTAAGCTCTATGGGTTTTTCATTGGTATGTCTAAATGCAATGAATTTTACATCAAAATCATGTAAATTAATGTAACTGTTCTCTATGCCAAAACCTTTACCAATGAATAAGCTATGAAATTGTACGATGCGATAATATGATACCAATGAAATTCCCATGAAAGTTTTAGCACTTTCTGCATATACCCATGAATTACCTATGATGTTAAATAGGTACCAATGAAATTCTCATGAAAATTTTGATTTCTTAAACATGCCAAAGCCTTGCCAATGAATTGGCTATGAAATTACAATGTACGAAATGTGTTACCAATGAAATTCTTATGAAACGCCTGGCTACTTTTACACATAACCAACCTCTACCAATGATTCAGCCATGAATTACCCAAAATACTAATATGACATCCACGAAATTCCTATAAAGGGATATATAATTGTTAATGTGCAATTTATATTTAATTATTGCTATATATATATATATGCCGTGTTTGTTTTCATTGAAGTTTTGATTTCACTACAGTTCAAGCAAGGTCCAGGAGTGAGAATACATATGTATGATGTAGCTACGTATGTACAGTATAGCGAGCCATACACACACATGAACGCCAATATAATGCTCAATGTTAATTACTATATTCATAGCTACGGTCAGTGCCCCTAGAGGGAAGAGTCTGGAAGATTGGATCAGTCTGGAAGAAACCATAAACCCAGGTTTTACTATACTCTCTATGAAGAAAACTAATGGAGGCTGGCACTTATCTTGAAAGCCGTGATTTCTACTCCAAGGCTTAACAATAGATAGCTGATCAGTAGCCAGCCCGGCCGGCGTACGGGTATGTACGGTAGACTTAGTGAACCAAAACTAAACCCTTGGCATAAAATGGGAGTGCTGTGTGTGCAATTTACGAGCCGATGGACTACAAGAGACTAGTTGTTTACCGTGTCCAGCAGAGTGCAGGAGTATAGCTAGCTACGAGTCCGGATTCGAGATGCACCAGCAAGTAACGGCCGACCCACTCTAGGGCCAGGTAATGCGCCTGGGACTAAACATCAGTGATATCTGCCAAAGCACTTATGCGTCGATTTCCACCCTGAAAACAACTGGCACAAAACTTTCCTTAACTTGCGTGGCATTATTTAGACCGAACAGAATTACCATAGAAACAATTTCTTAACAACGAGAGTAGCCAGGTGGAAGCATAGATACACTATACACAAGTGGAGCGCATCAGATTTCCGCATGTTTCTCGAGCTGATACAATGATACTGAAGTGGTAATTTGCTGTTGTTGCTCTAGTAGACTGGTTCTTCAGGTAGCTAATGTCGTCAGTTGCCAGCCGTCGTGTCGCAGTCATATGATTTATGTCGCCGCTTTGGTTCAACATAAGTACAGCTATGTTTTACCACTCGTAAGTGTTCCCGGCCTCGTGAAATGAAGGGGAAACAGTGCAACAGTGGACAATTGTAACGGGGACAGTGTCAGACCGGCTTATATGGCTTGACCTGAAGAAGTGTAAATCCTACTGAATAAATGGACCATCAAATTAATGCTGCAGCTGTGGAAGTATTTGTGTGGAGTCTGTTGTAGTCATTGCCATTATCCATGAGTTAGTCACGCAGTGTTCATGAAGATTGAAGCTGGCAGGATGTCACCCGGGCCAGCTTCTTTTGATGGTACAAAACTATAGTGGTGTTTATCCAGAGGCGTAGCTAAGGGGGGGCATTTGCCCCCCTATCACTAAATGATTTTTTTTAAACCTTTGTCACAAGTTTACCAGTATTAAACCGACACGCAAATGCCTGTAAATTATGTACACTACTACGCGGTATCACCAGGGGTTGCTAGTGAATGCGCACACACAACATTCAACTCGCTCGTGAATCCATCGAACGAAAATATTAGAGACATACTTCTATATTTAGCCTAGATTACTCGCGTGATAAAACACTTTTGAATCTAAAAAGAGTGACCCGTTTCTCCTCGGCAGGAGTCACAAGTGACAAAGGAGACCAGATGAGGCTATGAACCTACTGCCTACGAGGTGATAAAGCGTTAGCTAAGTAAATGTACCATTATCGAGTCAATCACACTGGACCTTTGTACGTACGGCAGTTCAGTCTGTTTTTACTTTGTCAGTCAGTCAGGTGGATCAGTCAAGCTTACAAGTTCTGCTAGCAAGACAGGTGGGATTTCATGCAATACATAGCATTTGAATTTCGCCGAGTGAAGTGAATGAATACGTCATCCTGTCAGCAGTGTGCTAGGACTACAGCACAGGCTGTGGCTAACGTTTGTATTTGCACTAAAGTATTAGCTCTACCGGACTGTGGATGAATTTGTTGGAATACAGTTGTGGCACGTGCGATGATGCTCGACGAATGTAGCTACCAGCAGTCAGTACTGAAATAGTTACGTAGCTAGTTATTTAAGCTGTAATAATACAACACCGTATGTTGGCTAGCCCACCATTGGGTTATTAGCCTTTTTTTGCAATCATGAATGATTTTGAATGTTTTGTGGGGGCATGCCTGCCCCTCCATCACCTTCTGGCTAGCTACGCCCCTGTGTTTATCGTTTTTTGGTTTTCTTGCATATTGTCTAGCCTCATCAACATTGATTTTGCAAGTGTCATCAGTTAATGTTGTGCCATCGAGTCAGTACAAATTCACATTTTTATTATTCCTACTGCTTGTTGCTATCTGCCACTTTGTGTACTGAACCTGACAATCTGTCCATCCCTTCAAATTTTTGGTTATTTTATACAAAAAAGCCTAGAAGGTTTTTGTTTCTTCAAAAATTTCTAGTCATACAGCAGCATACAGTATTACTGTGCTTCTTTCTTGCTGCAGACTTGACAGCATTATTTGGCTGCTTATACCTGCAAGGAGATAATAAGAACACATTTAAATCCAGAAATATCATGATGAGGTTTTAATGCATGTCATGTGATGTCTTATGCCATTATTAACATGCGCAAAATATGCAGGTGTCACAGGTATGCTTGCAATTGCGTGATTTTACAAACAGCAAAGTAATGAAAACAAACTGATGAACACCATATATGCAGGTACCATTAATTTAAGAGTATAATTGTCATTACAATTCTTGTTGTAGTAAAGTCTCAAAGATATTGTGGATGACATACAGTCTATCTGAAGTGGAACCGGCATATTGCAATCCATCAGTGGTTTGTCAAGTAGCTAGATCTAGACAAGCTGATTCAGAAGTGGAATAGCAACGAGCAGCATACACTCACCAGCTGGGATGTACTGTGCACCTGCAACCCATATTCTTGCATTGGTTTCATAAGTATTTCCTGACACTAGCATACATATTTCATTGGTGTTTAGCACACGTATTGCAATATGTTTTCATAGCATTAATATGGTTTTTCACGTGGTTTTCATGGTGGAATTTCATGTCTATACCATGCTATTTACATTGCTATGGACTTTCATGGGTATTTCATAGCTTAATACAGTAAATCTATTTTCATGCGTTTTTCATGGCTTTGACTTCACATAAATTTCATAACAATTTCATTATAATATTTCATCCCTTTTTCATGTGTAATGGGTTTTTCATAGCCCATGAAATCTTCAAATTTCATGGGGTGCAACATATGAATATACCATGAAAAATATTGCCATAATTTTCATGGGTCATTCATGGTTGAAAAAACTAGTAGTACATGTTCTGCCAACAGAGCTTCCAATCCCGTGTTATTAGTATAGTATCCATGATATTATGAACTCTTGGTGTAACATATAGGCTTCAGAGTCTAGTATTTGTTTGTTTCCCAACTGCAATTAGTTTAGCCGCACTGTGATGAATCCTTGAGAATATTCGAAGACTGAACCAAAGACTGAGTTGGTATGTACAGAGAACAGTGCTCCTTCAATTGAAGAATGCCCAAAGGTAAGATAACATGGCAACGCAGTGAAAATTCGAAGCGATACTCCACCTTCGGTTCAGTGTTATTGGTTTCTCAGACGCACTCCCCCAGAGTTATCTTAAGGTTAAGAGCCACACTTCTTCAGTTACACAACAGAGCAATGCTCTTCGTGGTGAACTTGAACATCCGCCTTGAGTTAAACACACTCCTTTATGTCTGGGATAGCCTTTGTAGTTAAATGCGAAAATATACTAGCCAGTTTGTACGTTACACGGAAAGGAAGCCGTTAACTACTGTGCGATCTTTTACTTTAGCAACAGTTACCTAGCAATCATTGTTATTGTTGCTATGCTATGGGTATCTACCACTATGGCAACAACAGTTATCAATTTGGTTCACACATACTGTCAGAATAACATTGCACTTTCAAAAACTACTAGTAAGATTTGGGGTTTATTGCACTACTACTATTGGGACTAAATGTATGGCAAACCAATTCACTACGTGATTAGTTGTGAAAACATAATAAACAGGGTTACCCCAAAAATGAAAGTGTAATGAAAATAATGCTATAAAATCCTGTAAAAATTATTTTGCATTGAATTTTTGTTACTCATGAAAAATGAATGAAAATAACTTTCACCTTGGTTTTCTCACTATTTTAAATATTCATTTTCAGCTACACTACAAATGAAGAACACTAGGAGAAGGACCCCTGCAATCAATCCAGTCACAAAGAAAAATTTGGACAATTCCCGTCAAAGGTAAAGAAACCATAATGCAACACTACCACAAATCAACACCTCACTCTATGAGCAAACACAAATGGGACACAAAGGAGGACACAGGTAAGTCCATGTAGCATGCATTGTACGTGCTTTGGTATACAAAGGCACTGAAGCGACTTCGAACAGTGAAAAAATCAACCCTGTATCTTTAGCCGTTATTGAGTTACACTTGTCTGAAGGAAGTAGAAATTTCACAATTTTTATTTTATTTTAGCAACTTTTTGGAAGCATTTCAAGTTGTACTGAAAGTACTTTTAGGCTTGGTTATACCTAACCAATACTGCCAAGGCAGTTTCCAACTTGATGTGAGCATCATTAATAACTGGAAGACAGCAGTTACTGACAACAGAAAGAAAGCACATAGCAAAGGAAATTTTGAGCTAATCACAATGCTAAAAAACAAAAACCAGAAGACTTTCCATACTTTCAGACAAGACATTGAGAGTCGGCACAGGGGGAGTAAACACGCAAGTTGTAATTGCTGCTGCTACAGGTCTGGAAAGCATTGGAGAGCTGGAGAAAAGTTGAGCTAAATATTTCCTCAGTAAGATGAATTATGTGAAGAGTAAAGCTACAACTAAAGCAAAGGTTCACTGTAAGCAATTTGAAGCTGTTGAAAGCCAGTTTTTGCTGGATATCAAAGGGGTCAAAATGGTGGAAGAAATTCCTGATGAGCTGGTGGTGATCAATTGAGGATAAAATATGTTCCAGTTTCTCAGTGGACAATGACTGAGAAAGGATCCAAGAGTGTCGAGCTGGAGGGAGTAAATGACAAGAGGCAGATGACTGCAGTGTCTTCACTTGTGATATTCGATAAAATTAAAGGCCAAACCATGGAGAAAGTCTTATCCTGCCTTGATGAAAGCAATATATTATATGTAATGGTGCCCCCATACTGCACGGATCAGTTGCAACTGCTTGACGTGTGTGTCCACAAACCTGACAATAGATTTTCTAAAGGCAAAATTTCGTGAGTGGTATGCCAAAGAAAATCTTCACTCAGGTGGATAAGAGAGAGGGGTCTGTTGGTTAATCCACCATTAATCTTAGACTGAGTATCATAAAGCCTATTGGAGCACAGTGATTATACTACTATTTAAAAAGATCACCTACAAATTATAATGAATGGTTTTAAGGAAGTAGGCATTTTACGAATTTTGAGATCATAAAACAATGAAACTTTTATACATATCAGAACAGAGAATATTACCAAGAGTTAATAAGAGAGGAGAGTGTCTAACGCTGTATGGTAATAAAGACATTTTGCACCATAGCAATGGTTGCTAAGTGTGACCAGTCTTTTGTCATGGTTAATTTTGTTGCTTAGTTGTGGTTGCTAATATGGAGGGAAGTAGGCAATCACACACATTTTCATGCAATTAGGAAATAATTGTACTTGTAACAGCTAAAATTGCATTCGGCTTTGCCTTGGGAAATTTTGACTGTTACTCATACAATTATTCTCGAATTGCCTCAAATGTGTGTAGTTACCTATACAAAATGTTTCAGTAGTGAATTTGATCCTCAAATTTATTTTGAACATGTTGGGAGGTGGAAGCAGCTGCCCTGACATGCTGGACTATAATGCAAGATAAACACCTGCAGTTCAAAGGTGTTTAAAACCGTTTCATAAACATTCCCTACTTAAGTTTCCTCCTGGGTTATGACCTGGATATGACCAAGTGTGGAGCTTGGCCAGAATCTGGGTGCTCTGTGGATGAAATCACAATGGGTTGGCTTTTTTCAGCCCTTCTAGGAATTTGTACCATTTCACCTTAGGATACTTTACTCAAAGGTTTTCACTTAGGCTCCTAGGCAAGTGGTAAACACCTCATACAGGCTCTGCCTCTTCTGAGTTCACCCTCCAGTGCCTAACTTGTAAAATTGATTATACTTAAAATAAAATAGAAAAATGAAATGAAAATGTTTAATATGGAAATAAAGTCCTGCACTCCTGTTAGCCTATATGTAAGTAAAACACTGCTACTAAGAGCATAGTTTATTCTTCCCTTGGGCACTGCATACCATTGGGAAGTGACTGCATAATAATGATTTTACAAACTAGTATATAAGGCTTCTAAAAATATTTTTCACACCACATGTTGTTTCAATTGTAGGTTGTAAAATAAGCTCAGTCAATGGTGTTGCTGCAGTGAAAGGAAACAATGCCACTATCACATTTTCAGCTGATCATGTTCCAGCTACTGCTGTGATAAAATTTCGCTGCAAGTTGGGTCGAAACAGACATGAGCCTTGTAAGTGACGTGTGGTAGTACATAAATTGTAAAAATAAGATGTTACAGTAGACTTATTGTATCAGTGTTCATAAGAGAGTACTATAACACTCAGGGTGTTTCGGAATAATATGTTACTCCTCATTAATAGCTGAACTACTATCAAGTGTTTGTGTACACCTTTGCATATCGAAACACACAATCGGATGCTTCTATTGAAAAACAGATTATAAGTACTTTTATGCTAGCAGGGGTGCTTATGCATACTCGTCTCTTTAACATACAGTACTGCATTAGGGATCAAGGTGATTTGGATTTGCTTTGTTAAAAATTGAGCAATTTATGATGTTTTGCATACAAACTTAATATACACTAATAGGACAGTCACTGCAAAATCCTAACAGACAAACAATACAATCCTGTATACCTAACTTAAGAATTTACTTTGTTATAAAACACTATTGCAAACATGTACAGGCACTGTAATACAACTTTATATAGCCATGAACAAGCAAGCACTAAATTATATTAGTATATTATATACATTGGCTTTGGTATCAAATATTTTTCTGTATTGGTAGAGCAATAGTTTGTCTTATATCATCTTCATTGCATCTGTAGATAAGAAGAACAATGATTTATGTACAAACCAGCCTCAAAGCCAGTTTATGGTTGGCTTTGGGATACATATTTAAAATACACAAAACAGCCAAGCTGTATAAGAAGTGTGCGGCCTTCAAAAGCCTGGATGAAAAAGGTTTTGAAATCAAAGGTGGTGGCCATGAAATGGCTGCATTGATGTTGATGATAAAAAGTTTAAATAATGGCTTTGTTAAAATTTATTATCATCAACATCACTGCAGTCATTTCATGGCCACCACCTTTGATTTCACAACCTTTTTCGCCCAGGATTTTTGAAGGCCGCACCCTTTTTATTCAGTTTGGCTGTTTTTGTGTGAATTTAAATCTTGAAAAATTATTTTTCACCATTAATATTTTGCATAATTTATATTTTGCATGTAAATAAAGTGAATTGCAGTACATTTAATAACCATGCACTACTTACATGTACATACAATGTACCTACACAGATTTATTACATTATAGGTACTAGTCCACAGATTTACCACAATCTGAGTGTGAAGAGACATCGTGTTATTGTAAGAGCTGAGTGTCCAGGTGATCAATTCTCTCAGAAGATCAGGTTTAAAGTTCGCTAATTCTCACATTCAGAACTGGAACTGAACATTTGATAGGCCTTGTTGCACAATTTGTAGTTACCCAATGGCTTATTTCTTTTGAACATAGTTATCACATTGTTTATATTAATGACAAGAGCTATTCTCACATTCAGAACTGAAACTGAACATTTGATAGGCTTTTTTGCACAATTTATTAGTTATCCAATGGCTTATTTTTTTTGTACATGGTTATCACACAGTATGTATTTAAGATAAGAGCTATTGTCATGACATTAGATATGATGGATCAGCATGAAACATTTGGGGTAAACCAGCATGAAGTATTTGGTCTTCCATCCTACTTCCAAAGCACATTACAGCTCTTTAATTAAGTCAAGGAACATAGCTAAGCATGACGCAATACGAAGAGAAAAACTTTATCCATGTAATTATATTTAGTGATATCCTCCAGAACAGCTAATGACACGTCATTCCAACGGCTTGTGTCATTCATTCTCTCAAGATGATGTTTAAAATCAACATAGGCATAACTGAAAAATAACTATATTTGGACCAATCCAATGTAGCTATGCATAATAACATCCACACAAAATCAGGCAAGGTGTGAAAAATATGATGCGGTCTGAGTGAAAAAGTGGTGAAATCCACAAAGGCGGTGGCCAAGAAGTTGGCTGCAGTGTAACAGTGGCGTTGAAAAGAAATTGTTGCAGTGATATTACTGCTAATAAATTTTAATAATGGCAGTGGCGGATTTAGGGGGGTTTCAAAGGTTTCCACGGAAACCCCCTTTGAAAAATGATTGCGTAACAATTAAATGTTTTAATTATCGTGGCGTGCGTCTCGATCGAGATACTCTAATAGAGCAGTCACAGTAGCTACTAAAGTAGTGTGTAGGAAGTTATTTAATATATTTTATGTACTATTACTAGGCTGTGACCTTTTTTTTTTTTTTTTGGTCTCACCTTACCAAACCAGACGATGTAGTGCAAACTTTTGCGTATCTCATGTCAATATATATTTCCACCTTCTAAACTGGAAACCCCCTTTATAAATTCCTAGATCCGCCACTGAATGGTGTTCATTATTAAAACTGTAACTATTTCTTGGCCATAATTAAAATTTATTAGCGTAAACATCATTGCAGCCGTTTCGTGACTGCCAGCTTTGATTTCACAACTTTTTCACCCAAGTTTTGAAAGTAGGGACCCGCCGATTATGCTCATTAATTTACCTATTATGCTATGCTGCACTGCCCAAAAATTTACCTATTATGCTTAAATTAATGCTCAATATTTACCTATTATGCTCAATATTTTTACCTCAGTTCCCATGTTTTTCTAATAACTTTGCACTTTATGGGAAAGCAGTAAGTGGTTGAAGCACAGACTGTAAATCCTTGCTTGTTAAAATGCATGCCACAGAAAAGATCGATATACTCTAATAGAACAGTCAGCTACCTGATAATTTTATTGGAGTTACTGACTGTTCTATTAGAGTATATCGACCTTTTTGTGGGATATGTATTTTGATAAGCAAAAATTTATAGTATTGCACAACTTTCTGCCTATTGTGCTAGCATTATGCTCAATGCTTTCAGGCACCTATTATGCTCATTATTATGCCAGCATAATCGGCGGGTCCCTATTTGAAAGCTGTACCATTTTATCATAGCTTGGCTGTTTTGTGTGGATTTCACTTCTTTTTGTACTTATAAGGTCCCAAAACCAGCCTATGGCTAACTTTTAGGGTTTGTTAACTTTGTTTATACCCACATTTATTTCTTCTTATCTATACAGACACAATAATGATTACTGAAGACAGACTCAGAAATATATTATTATAACTAGATGTTCAATTTTTTTCTTAAGCTGTAGGGGTTCTAAAGGAGCTTTGATTACTTTTTGCACACTTTGTGAAATTTGTTATAAAGCACAAACATGCAACTCAATTGCCACAAACTTCAAAAGTGTATTAACATACTAAGTTTGCTATGAATGTGACAAATATCCACACAGTTATGAATGTTTATTCGCATAAAATAATCAAACTATTGTTGCGGATACAGGATAACTACCATTAACGGGAATAACTTGAAAATTGGTATGCACATAAGCTGATCATCATAGCAGTGCCTTTTGATGGTTTGAAAAGCAATGGAGGTATATACAGCTATGGAGTTCAGATATAAAGCAAAAACTAAGCAAGCACCATAAAAGTGCAGGATTGAGATACTTGTCACATCAATTTCACCGCGCTGCACCCTGGATTCATTTTATAGATTTACCTTATGACTTCTCAATGCTACATCGTTGATATGCACGAACAAGTCCTGGGAATACAACTATATATAGAAATATGTTTACCAAGTCCCACAATAGATTGAGCAAGCAGCACTACAAGAACTAGTGTATCTACCATGCCAAACTATGGCGAATAAGTGTAAGTTCCTTTATTAAATTAGTTTGTGTGTGTGTAGTCCGTTGAGACATGCTCTTATATCATATGAACTGTAGCTCACTTCAATGTATAGCACTTATGTAATATATAAACCATGGCTACGAGGTGTATTGCACTTATATACACCCCAACTCCGAAGTCAGAGGAAGTTTACTGTTGATAAATGCTGAGGCATTAATCAACAGTAAACTTCCGATGACTGAGGAGGAGGGGTGTATATAAGTGCAATACACCGAAGTGAGCCATGGTTCATATGATATATACCGTATTTCTAAATTAATCCGCACTACATTACTTACTAACAACCCACATGCACACAAACCAACTTAAAGTATATACTTACACTTAATTCGCCATAGTTTGGCACGGTAGACACGCTGGAAGCGTACGCATTCCTCTCACAATGAAAAATCAAATTGATTTGTGGGACTTAGTAAAATATCTCCGTATATCGCCAGGACTTGTCCATTTATATCAACAAACGTAGGAGCAACGTTACTTGCTGCCACCCATCATCGAAGTCACTAGGTATGGGTATAAAATGAGTCCAGTGGGTGGACTCATACTGGCTGGTGTGATTGATCGCCTAGCGTGACGAAGGCTATTAGCCTGAGTCAGCTGGGTGATTAGTCATGCTAGCATGGGTGTCATTCGCCCACCCACGTCGGGCTATCAGCCCTAATCACGTGACATACCAGGTGTCACCTCAGGTAGGTATATATATACTCACCTGTGGGTTGGGTGTATATGCTCTATATGCAACCAGTGGCACCTTTGAAGTTTCATGTGATCATAGTATATATACCCCTCCTCTTCAGTCATCATAAATTTACTGTTAATAAACCTCTTGGCTTTGTCTCTGGGTTTGTCAACAGTATATTTCCTCTGACTTCAGAGTCAGGGTGTATATTAGTGCAGTGCACCTCATAGCCATGGCATGCATGTACCACTTTCACACCTCAGATCAAATGATAGCCAGTGTGCATAAATTATGTCAAATATTGCACTGGTACAAGATATGACAGTGCATATATATCATCAACTATATTACACATAGGTGTATGTATATATGACATTGTAAACTCATTCCAAGAAATCCTCAGATTTTTAAAATGTCCTTTGCTATCAATTTGTGCCATTATATAGTCCCACATCCTGAAAGTGGTTGTGGGATGAAGTTTCTTGGTACTATTGTAAAAGTATTCCTAGGAGCCCCTTTGACTGAAATGGAGCTGTTTTTAATACAGGAAAGTTATGTAATACTGTTTTGATAATTTCTAGACACCTGTCTCAATGATACATAATGCATGCTAAATAGATTGCCCGTTATAATTAGTCATGAAGTGGGATCATGCACAACTGTAACAATTATTATTGTAGTGAATACTGGCAGCATGCGCTCATAACAGTGTTAAAACATCATTATAAGGTCATGTTTAATGTTGTGTTGTCTCTTTGCCCATTGAATAAACCCACAATCAAACTTTTCATATGCTCAAGCATACATTCGAACTCTGCACAGTGACAACTTGTCATTATCCTGTGTCCACCATCGAAATTCACATGGACCAATATAAATGAACCCATGAAACATGTCAGCAGTTTCCCACACATGTAGGTGATTAGGCATGTACCATAATTAGTTTTTTTTGTTGTAAAATAATTTTCGTATGCAAAACTTGTACGAAAATTTCTTACACGAAAATTTTACATAAGATCAAGCTACTCTAATAGAGCAGTCATTCGCATAAATCATACGAAAATTTTTTTACACAAAAAAATTTGCTTGAAAATAAAGCAAATTGTGGTATTAGTTATCCCATGGACACGAGTGCTTTGCCTGGTATGGGGAATACCTCATGTGATGCTTGCACAAGAAAATTTTTGAAAATTGCATTTCTGAGATTGAATTTGGTAACAATTTTGAGGGCACAACCCCAGCAGACCTGTGGGTGTATTTATACTAGTAGATGGATGGATTGATTGTGGGCTTAGTAAAACATCATCATATCTATACTAGTAGATAGATTGATTGATTGTGGGTTCAGTAAAACATCATCAAGTCATCATATCTTGGACAAAATGTAAACCCACAATCACTTTCCACATTGTTGTATATAAAAGAAAGCCCACTGATCTGCCTCCTGAGGAAGGCATAGCAGATCAGTGATCACTTGTGAGATCTACAATGCTACTCAGCACACCAGTGATCAATAATGAGGTGTGTGTTGTGTGGTTGACTCTCTCAACTGGAGATAGGAGGTAGCAGATCAGTGATCACTTGTGAGATCTGCAATGCTACTCAGCACACCAGTGATCAATAGTGAGGTGTGTGTTGTGTGGTTGACTCTCTCAACTGGAGATAGGAGGTCTCTAATCATTTTAGGGTCCCTAACCATTTTAGGGAACCTCTTCAGAAGTCTCTATTGGATTTTAAAGACCTCATTATCTCCCAAAGATCAAATGGTTTTATACATACCATTATTTTTCTAAACTTAACAAGGACACTAGTGGGGCTACACCTACAAACATGAACCCCCCAACAAAATGAAATGATTTTAGCTGCAATGAAGTGTATGTACTATTGAGGATGTGTCATTTATACCACAAATGCATGATATCTATCTACTATATTCCCACGCATGACTGAAACTGCAGACCATAGCAGTATATTAAATCCTATCACCATTTTAACGTTAATATGTTTACACTACATGTACAATGATTAATGTGGATATTTCATGCTCCCTATCAATAGTGTGTCATGTGTCCAAACATTTTTATTTCCACAACTTAAGGTACACACCATATAGTTTATTTGTTAAGGATTTAAAGTGCTGAAGGTCTGTAGGACACCTGGTCCTCCTACAGCCTGTTTAAATTAAAGTTGTTACATAAAGCATGTTTGAAAAGGTGGAGAAAAATATCCGTGACTGGACCTGTGCAGCTTCAAACCTGCAGCCATCCAATTAATGCTTGAACGCTTACAGGAGTCTGCCAGGATGTTTTCTCCTTGTCAATTTCATGTATACATATCCATAGGAACTCTAGAGAGTGACTTATTACTGTATCTCAAAGTACCCCATGTGGAACCAAATTAAATGAACATGATTATAGCCCTTACCAGAGGCACATTAATTTTGATGAGGATGCTTGTGATGCTAAAGTAACCCATTCAAATTCTCTACTATATACTTAGCATATCCATGCAACTGCACAATACAGTGGTTGCCAGTACTATAATCTCTCCTATTTTCACAATAATAATGATATTAGATATCAACCAAATTAAAGACACAGAAACAAATACATTAAATTGATTGGTAGTATAGTGGTTTGGTGTCATTTAACAATGATGATGAGATAGAATTATTGATACTAGGATTAATGGACGTTTTCTTTGACTTTTCTATCTTGAAGTAGTACCATCGACCCAACAGAGCTGTCATCCACAATGTGATCACTCCTGTACATGTGTACATGACATCTTTAGTATAAATTATTATTTTTTCACCTGATAAAGCTAGGAACACTATCATTGAAACATTTAATATGGTGCGTGGTAGTTGAATTTGAAATTTAAAATCATCTGCTTTGCTTTCAGTGACCTTGCCTCCCTGTACACAACACATATAATGGCTCATCAGTAAATGTATTCACTAAATACCTTAAGTATGCTTTATATATGTGGTACATAAAGCATTGCCATGTACGTATTATGTTAAAGCATAGCCACGAGTGTTTGCCTCATGCTTTATTAGCATCTCGGCCGTGCGCTTTATTTTTCATATAGCACGAGCAAGGCTATGCTATACTTTATTTTTCATATAGCACGAGCAAGGCTATGCTTTAAATGATATATGGAACTTTCTAGTCGTGTAGCTTCACCATACACTAGGACTCGTAATTAACACGCGTTGCACGAATTATTAGCAGCCTGAATGCACACAAACTAGTTTAACAAAGTAACTCACACGTATTTCACCATAGTTTGGCATGGTAGACATTCATAGCATATTTTGGCAGGTTTTGCTCACAACCCACAATCGATTTTATTGTGAGTCCATGGTGAAAATATTTCCGTGATATCTCCAGAACTTGTCCATTTACATTAACCGACGTAACAGCAACATTGCCTTCTCCCAACCATCATCGAAGCATTTAGGTATGTCTATAAAAGCAATCCAGTGGTAGAACTCGTGTTGGCTGGAGTGATTGATCACTCAGCGCGGCGAGGTTATCAGCCTTCACCGGCTTGGGTGATTAGTCGTACTGGCGTGGGCCTAACAGGGTGTTAGCCTGCACTAGAGCACATGGGAAACTGTGCTTTATTGCCCACAAAGAGTGCTTTATTGCACCACAAAGAGTGCTTTAGTGCTTTATTGAATGAATAATGCACTCTTTGCGGTGCAATAAAGTACTCTTTGTGGTTGATAAAGCTGTTGGCCGGCTAAGGGTGTACTTTATGAAATTTAAAGTACACTTTTTCCTTGATCTCACCCATGCAAAGTTCTATAAGTGTATATAAAAATAGGGGGTGGGCATGTCAAGAGGCAAAGCCCAGTACTGCTGTTAGTCTTAACACACGCATACACACACACTGTATTTTTGTACACACAAGCATAGGTAGTGCTTTCTACTCTTTTTTACCCATCACTGTACCTAACTGTTCATCACTCATGACTAATACAGCACTCTCCAACACCTTGATCCTCCCATGAAAATTTATATAGCAGATACTGATTAATTGAAATTATATACAGTAGCTTTGTACCAATGCATTCAGCAAACCCAAAATGGCATAGCCATCCACCACAATAACTCCAGAACGTACAACTGCATACTCAAAGGAATAGCTGGCTACAAATCTATCAGTAAACTTGCTATTTAGACAGAACAGAGAATGTAAAATTCAACAAGCATAGTTTACAGTAGACATGGAGATAGTGGGGTGCTTAATTTTGTAGTTGCTTTTATGACTAGCTGAGCACAGCAGAGAGAATGAGATGATGGCACTGCAGATGAACAGTCCCTTGCCAGGAGTCAGACAGAAAGTTCTCTAGCTATAATGTTAAAATGCACACTTAAGTTTGTGGTACAATAATTATTGCATCTAAGGGATAATTATATAATTATTATAACAAATACACAAAATTTGGAATTTTCAACTAGAGTAGGGACCATAGCATAGCACATCGATAAAAAGTACTGAAACAAGCTGGAGTAGTGCACGATATTAAATCACAGCAAAACAATAAAAAGTATTATATCCCTACGGTGCTCAAGATACCATAACGGAAATGCATAGTAGGGACATAACACTTCTTACTGTTTTACTGTGATTTAATATCGTGCACAACTCCTAGGCACTGGCCTATTATGCCCAAAATTTTACCTATTATGCTTTTGAGCATTGCTCAAAAATTAAGCCTATTGTGCTCAAAATTATGCTTTCAAAATCAAGATTATGCTCTAGAACTGACTGTTTTATTAGTGTATATCTGCCTTTCCTGACTGCTGTATTAGAGTAAGTGACTGCTCTATTAGAGTATCTCGATCTTATTTCTGCAAAGTGTGAATAACCAACAACAAAGAAACGGCTTAATAAGTTATATTATGTGTTTTTAAATATGAAATACACTAATAATAGTATTGGCAGTGAATATTTGATTTCTTTCTTGGCGCGTGTATTGCACATTTTAATTAAATTTTCAAACATCGTCCCTATTATGCTGGCATTATGCTTGATGCTTTTGGTCACCTATTATGCTTTAAATTATGCTGGCATAATCGGCCGGTGCCTAACAACTCCAACTTGTTTTGGTACTTTTTATCGATGTGCTATGGTCCCTACTCTAGTTGAAAATTCCAATTTTTTTTGTGCACTTGTTTGTTAACTTTTTTTTGTAAATTATTATGACTGGTGAACCCACGCATACCGCATCTGAAATGGTGCCACAAGCCACAATTATCATCTGAAAAGTGATGCATCCATTAAGCTTCGTTGTCAGCTATGTTCAACCCACTACACAGCAGTACGAATCAAGAACTGTTCAAAAAGCACCTCTGCAATCAAAATAGCCACTATGAAAAAATACCATAGATCCTTTACAAAATATGGACGATTTCCGTTATGAGAGAAGCCATCATGTGCTACCACCAAATTGACACTTTTCGCTGTCAGCAAAGATGAATGAGACACAAAAGAGGACACTGGTAAGTCCATGAAGAAAGCATTGTACGTACTGTGGTATACCAAAAGGCACCTAAAGGGCCGAAGCGATGTCAAACAGTGAAAAAATCATGCCTATAGCTTTAGCCATTATTGAGTTACACTTGTCTGAAGGCATCAGGCAGGCAGTCAGTCAGTAGAAAATTCCATTAAATAAATTATTTTTAAAATTCCGTAGTAACTTGTTGAAAGCGTTTCAGGTTGATGTAAAAGCTTGTTTGGGCTTAATTTTACCTAACCAATACTGCCTCATTGTCGTCAGGGAAAATTGAGGCTGGTTTTTGGGTGATGTTATTGATAGTACTGTATAGTAGGGACCACAAAGGAGTGGCGTGGTCCACGAAATAACATCACCCAAAAACCAGCCTCAATTTTCCCTGACGACGATGAGGCAGTATTGGTTAGATAAAACTAAGCCCAAACAAGCTTTCAGATCAACCAGAAACGCTTTCAACAAGTTGCTACAGAATATTAAAAATATATTTATTTAAAGGAAACTGATGCCTTCAGACAAGCATAACTCGATAATGGCTAAAGCCACGGGCTTGAATTTTTCACTGTTTGACGTCGCTTCAGCCGAAGAAGTGCCTTTTGGCATACCACAGTATGTACAATGCATTCTTCATGGACTTACCAGTGTCCTCCTTTGTGTCCCATTCATTTTTGCTGACAGCGAAAAGTGCCGATTCAACAGTAGCATGTGATGGCTTCCCTTCGTAATGAAAATTGTCCATACTTTTCATAGTGACTATTTTGATTGCAGAGGTGGTTTTCAAACAGCTCTTGATTTGTACTGCTGTGTGATGGGTTGAACATAGCCAACAACGAAGCATAACGGATACTTCACTTTTCAGATGATAATTGATATAACTGGGGCGCACGGCACCATTTCTTTCTTTTGATATGTATGGATTGTAGTGGTGATATTCGAACAGTTCTTGATCCAAAATGCTGTGTAACTGGTTGAACATAGCTGACAACAAAGCGTAACGGATACTTCACTTTTCAGATGATAATTGATATAGCTGGGGCACACACCATTTCAGATGCGGTATGCGTGGGTTCACCAGTCATAATAATCATTTACAAAAAAGTTAACAAACAAGTACACAGAAAAATTGGAATTTTCAACTAGAGTAGGGATCATAGCACATCAATAAAAGTACTGAAACAAGCTGGAGTAGTACACAGTTAAACAATAACAAGTGTTATATCCCTACTGTGCTCCAGGAATTTTCAACTGGAGTAGGGACCATAGCACATCAATAAAAAGTACTGAAACAAGCTGGAGTAATGCATGACATTAAATCACAGTAAAACAATAAGAAGTGTTATATCTCTACTGTGCTCCAAGATCACATAATGGAAATACACAGTAGGGATATAACACTTCTTATTGTTTAACTGTGATTTAATACTGTGTACTACTCCAGCTTGTTTCAGTACTTTAATTGATGTGCTATGATCCCTACTCTAGTTGAAAATTCCAATTTTTTCTGTGTGTTTGTGATTATATAAGCGCTTATTAGCTAAACTCTATTACAATGTATATTTAGTACCACCAATGTTGATTTTAGATTAAGTAGTAGCTGACTTACAAACAAATGGTAATGCAATGACTGTTCTATTAGTGTACCTCGAATCCTTTTCTAACAATTACCTGATTAAGCTGGAGAGACCGGTCAAAAGGATTTTTATATGCTCCTCTATAATTATGTGTTCTAGCATAATACCATACATACTTTACCTAGTACCATGCGATGCTCGAATTGTAAAATAACATGAAGATATATTATTTTCATAGTATAAAGACAGTAGGGAGGAAGGGGGTAGGCTAGCTAACCCTTCAAGAAGTGGAATTTTAATCAGAGTTTTAAGTCATTAATTTGCAAAATGAGTACATATGCATAGTGTTTGTCTCAAAATCTTACAAGCTCAAAGCAAAGATTATAGTATGATACTCGTTATGCCCAAAATCAGTATTTTGGCCACAACTAGCAGTCTCACCTCTAGCTCTTGGATGCTGGAGGTTAGTAGATAATATGACAACAGACTATCTTGAAAATTATTGCTGTTCTATAACAGTAGAGTATATGTGTACTTCACTTGACTGTTCAATGAGAATGTATGTATGACTGTTCTATTAGAGTACTTCGATTTGGGACCAGGTCCTGTATTCTTACCTACACTGTTGGGATAGTTTAAAATAGCTCTCACCTTTTCACCTGTGGTATTAGCTGCAGAAAAATCTTTTTTATGAGTTTTGCATTATATCAGTTTTTAAACTGCTGTAACTTGCCAAGCAGCTAACAAGGTACGCCATTCTAACAAGGTAAGATTTGTATTCCCCAGTATACCCTCAATTCGAGCTCTGGTACCATGTATATGTAGCATGCACTGAGCTGTAACTTGAAGAGAAGTAGAGCATTTGCCCCACATGTCCTATGCTAATGTCATCATTGCTACACATTACAAAGACCAATGGCTGTGTGTAATAAGGAATGCCTCAAATTAAGGAAATCGTATGAATTTGGCTTATGACTCCATATAGTGATCATACCCTGTAAACATAGCTTTACAATAATCAAATGCTCTGGGTGCTATGACATAGAATGGTAACAGTATCAACTCCTAGTATGACAATAGATTGGTGTGTGCAGAAGAACACCCTTTATATAATATCATCCTTATATATCAAACATTCCATTGACATCTGCACAAACATTGTCACTATATACATGGTTGTGATCACTCTTTAGTCTGTTATATTGTGAAGTAATCTCTATAGTTCTTGTACGTTATTCACAATCAATAATATACAATCACCTATTGGTGGATGATATTGTTAACTTACATGGCTAAGGTAGAACCAAGGGTACATTGTTACATCTCGAACAGCCGCGAGCTGTCTATAGTCACATAAGGCAACTAAACACAACAAAATGTGATTCACACTAACCTAATAGATTCATTTCTTTCTATTCTGACATTCAATTGTGCACGCTTAGCACCTTGCATGCTGATACCAGTAAACTGTAAAAAAGATAATAAATTAAAATAGTTGCTCTGTATCAGGACATTTCTGTTCTATCAACTGTAAATAAATAGTTGCAGTGACATGTACACCATGCTAGCAATGTGCAACATAAATAATTATTGACAACAAAGAATAATTTCATGCAAGGACATTTATCTTGAAAATTATAATCTATCAGATGTTATAGAAAACCACAAGCCTATACACATCAAAACAATTTACTCATAATCTTAAAATTATTAAGCTGTCCTATCACACAGTACAGTAGTATATACTAATATATTAGGAATCACGGAGGTTTGCATTTTCTCACGAAAAAAATATATATTGACCAGAAACTAGCCATACAATACCTTTATGGTGCCTTGGCAGTATATTAGTAGTTTAATAATAAAGTCCAAAAATTCCTTCAGTATGGTGTGACCCAAAACATTTCTAATGGGGTACTCCAAAAATGGTCTGGTATAATGCGCGTAGGAGTTCATTACAAAAAAAAAACAACACTGAAAAAGTGCAAGGAAACACTAGGAAGCTAGTAGGGATCAAAAGTACTGAGGATCATCTAGGCATGAGGCTATTATGCTCCAAAAATTGAGCATTATGCTTTTGAGCAGTGCTCAAAAAAATCACCTATTATGCTTGTGAGAATTGCCCGTTATTCCCAAAATTATGCCACCATAATTGTCTAATAATGCCAGTTCATTGCTGTATCAGGCCATTTTCATTGATGTTTAAGCTTCAATCAGTCTTGAATTCTTTAGCTGGTTGCTGTATTAGAGTATTTCAATGTGACTGCTTTATTAGAGTAAACAAAAAAAAGAAACTGCTCTATTAGAGTATCTCGATCTTTTTTAACGGAATTGTAGATTTTCCTACTGTTAAAGCTTTAAAATCACCTCAAAATGCTAGCATAATTCCTGATTCCCACACATAACTATTATTCCCAAAATTATGCCGGCATAATTGCTGCATCCCTAGGATCATCACATGATGTGCAAATTTAATCCTTAAATTAGCCTGCATAGTTAGCAATCTACTGGTGTGGCAAAAGTAAGTGCATCAGGTGATTTCACTTGTTTCAGTGCTTTTATTGTAATAATCCCTACTATACTAAGTTACAACACTATATTCATTTACACTTGTAGTATGATTATAATGCCATGTAAATTTTGACTGCTTTCAGGTAAGGTCTAAGGGCTCAATGACATGAATCTCGCTAAGGAGACTTAGCAATGTAATTATAAACACAAATCAAAGACACATAATATTAACACAATGTAACTCACCGGTTCAATATCCGCAAATGATACATGTTTAAGTTTATCGGGATGATAACCACTGACATTCTTGAAATATTCAGGGTCACAGCCCAGGCAATGTGGATAACAACTATATATTGGAGAATCTATGACACATGTCAACAGTTTGATAAAAGAGTAATTGTATGTGCAATAAATGTATATAGCTCACCCAAAAAATAGTTGGACGTTAAATTAACCATTCCATAACTATAATTGTAAGCATAGTAACCTTCATTAGGTGGATATTGTGATGAATTACTGAATGTATTATTTGTAAGTGTAAAGTGGTATAGTTCAATTCCATGTAACTTTACTTCATGTTTGTAGCATAGTGGTACATGTCTGAAAAATACACACATGAATTTTAGGTACAGAAACTATTTAGATACTTGCCGAACATATCCATCAATAAAAAATGTTATTATATGACTCTTCTTAAGTCTGGGACGGTTACGAAAGCCTAAAGTTCCATAAACACGACGTGCATCTTCACTGTTCCAAGAGAGATTGGACAGATTGTTCCACTGTACAAGTTGAGCCACATCACTGATGTCACTTTTTCCTACAAAACAGAACAATCTTTAAAACAGTTATAGAGCTCTCAAATCTACACGAAAAGGTCATCAGTCTGTCTACATTATTTCTGCTACACTTAAACTTGCTAGTAGTCACTTTGAACCAAGCCACTCAGTACACGTTTTATACCGTATAGAAATGTACTGTGTGTATGTGTTACAGGATACTACCCTTCATAACCATGCACACAGCACAATAGACTACAGCTAGTTAAACATTTTGCCTTATTTTATCTCCTGTCTTTAATGCAGACCTTTCTGTATATTGTACTTTGATTACATACACAAGAGTATGGCTGCTATGCCATTAAGTTGCATGGATACACTGCAGAGTGCATGTACTATGGGATACTAATACTGCTAAGTACATTATCTTCGGTTCCACAAAGAAATAAAGTTGTTACTGCACTTGTAATTGAAAAAACATAGCCACATCTATTTAGATAAAATCTTGAGTAACGGCAGGAATTGTTTGGTAAGGCAACTGCCTCTCTACATAGTAGCCTTGCCATTGCAGAAGTCTATCAAATGTGAGAATTTTGGGAAAACCGTTGCTGTACACACATCAATAGATTGTGAGATATGCAAAGTTAAACATGTCAATTCAGTATAGCTTAACAAGGCCAAAAGCCACAAATTTAAAATTTTCACCATGAATGTAGCCAACCATAATGTTTAACCCACTATAATCAATAACAAGCTAGCTACAAGGGATCCTTGGTTATCCAAACCCCAATGTGTCTCAGGCAATGATAAAAGTGTTCAGATAAGCGAATTATTCAGATAACTGAAGCCTATACATTTATATACAGAGCTCTGTTGAAATACTCTAATACAACATACACTTGTACTCAAAATACTCTAATAAAACAGTCATTTCCAACTTCGGATAAACCAGGGTCAGATAATTGAGGGTCTACTGTACTGATATAACCATTATTAAGAGCAACGTTTCTCACGATGGTATCTGTAACACAGGCACATCACCATGCAGGGATTTGTGTATGTACAGCATGTATGTACTTTAGGGGCTGGTCCCCTGGACAAATCAGCATAAGCTGCCTGTCCAGTAAGTAAATTCAAATATCAACAGAAAATGGCCAAGTAGATTATATCTAATCCAAAACAGCCAAGCTGTAAAAAAAGTGTGCGGCCCTGAGAAAGGCTATGGTGAAAAAAGATGTGAAATCCAAGGTGGCGGCCAAGAAATGGCTGTGATGGTAGGTTAATGATAAAAATTTTAATAATGACAATTCAAGTAAATTTTGTGAAGTGGCACAAAAATTCACCTGAATTGTCGTTATTAAAATTTTTACCATTAACCTACCATCACAGCCATTTCTTGGCCGCCACCTTGGATTTCACATCTTTTTTCACCATAGCCTTTCTGAGGGCCGCACACTTTTTTTACAGCTTGGCTGTTTTGGATTAGATTTCATTTCTTTTTGTATTTGTATACCCCAAAGCCGGCCTATGGCCAGCTTTGGGACTTTTTTAACCTATGTTTTTTTTCTTTACTACAGGAAGAAGAAAAGATGAAGTAGATGTACTTTAAATATTTTATCAGTAAATGTACAAATTATATACATAATACATATGTGACCGGATTTGAGAAAAGGGGCCTTCCACACACATCCAATTTGCCAACTTTGACAATTGATAACTTCAGATTGGAAAGAGCTATTGCCTTGAAATTTGGGCAGTGGTGATTTATTTGCAGCTGAATTCTCCGCATGATGGTTTCTTTGTAGCTGAACTCTCTACAAGGTAATTTCTTCTAGCTGATCTCTCTACAGGGAGATTTGTTTGTAGCTGAACTATCTACAAGGTAACTTCTTCTAGCTGATCTTTCTACAGGGTGGTTTCTTTGTAGCTGAACTCTCTAAAAGGTAACTTCTTCTAACTGATCTTTCTACAGGGCAATTTGTTTGTGGCTGTATTTTCTACAGGGTAATTTCTTTGCAGTTGAACTCTCTACATGGTGGTTTCTTTGTAGCTGAACTCTCTACAAAGTAATTTCTTCTAGCTGATCTCTCTACAGGGTGATTTGTTTGTAGCTGAATTCTGTACAGGTGATTTGTTTGCAGCTGAGCTCTTTACAGAATGGTTTCTTTGTAGCTGAACTCTCTACAAGGTAACTTCTTCTAACTGATCTTTCAACAGGGTGATTTGTTTGTAGCTGAACTATCTACAAGGTAATTTCTTCTAGCTGATCTCTCTACAGGGTGATTTGTTTGTAGCTGAATTCTGTACAGGCGATTTGTTTGCAGCTGAGCTCTTTACAAAATGGTTTCTTTGTAGCTGAACTCTCTACAAGGTCACTTTTCTAGCTGATGTCTCTACACGGTGGCTAGTTTGTAGCTGAACTCTCTACATGGTGGTTTCTTTGTAACTGAACTTTCTACAAGGTGACTTCTTCTAGCTGATCTTTCAATAGGGTGATTTGTTTGTAGCTTCACTCTCTACAAGGTAACTTCTTCTAGCTGATCTCTCTACAGGGAGATTTGTTTGTAGCTGAACTCTCTACAGGTGATTTGTTTGAAGCTGAACTTTCTAAATGATGGTTTCTTTGTAGCTGAACTCTCTACAAGTTAACTTCTTCTAGCTGATCTCTCTACAGGGTGATTTGTTTGTAGCTGAATTCTGTACAGGTGATTTGTTTGCAGCTGAGCTCTTTACAGAATGGTTTCTTTGTAGCTGAACTCTCTACAAGGTAACTTCTTCTAACTGATCTTTCTACAGGGCAATTTGTTTGTGGCAGAATTTTATACAGGGTGATTTCTTTGCAGCTGAACTCTCTACATGGTGGTTTCTTTGTAGCTGAACTCTCTACAAGGTAACTTCTTCTAGCTGATCTCTCTACAGGGTGATTTGTTTGTAGCTGAACGATCTACAAGGTAACTTCTTCTAGCTGATCTCTCTACAGGGAGATTTGTTTGTAGCTGAACTCTCTACAGGTGATTTGTTTGAAGCTGAACTCTCTAAATGATGGTTTCTTTGTAGCTGAACTCTCTACAAGTTAACTTCTTCTAGCTGATCTTTCTACATGGTGATTTGTTTGTAGCTGAATTCTGTATAGGTGATTTGTTTGCAGCTGAGCTCTTTAAATAATGGTTTCTTTGTAGCTGAACTCTCTCAAGGTAACTTCTTCTAGCTGATGTCTTTACAGGGTCACTAGTTTGTAGCTGAATTCTCTACATGGCGGTTTCTTTGTAACTGAACTCTCTACAAGGTAACTTTTTCTAGCTCATCTTTCTACAGGGTAATTTGTTTGTAGCTGAATTCTGTACAGGTGATTTGTTTGCAGCTGAGCTCTTTAAAGAATGGTTTCTTTGTAGCTGAACTCTCTACAAGGTAACTTCTTCTAGCTGATGTCTCTACAAGGTCACTAGTTTGTAGCTGAGCTCTCTACATGGTGGTTTTTTTGTAACTGAACTCTCTACAAGGTGACCTCTTCTAGCTGATCTTTCTACAGGGTGATTTGTTGAAGCTGAACTCTCTATATACTGTACAAGGTAATTTCTTCTAGCTGATCTCTCTACAGGGAGATTTGTTTGTAGCTGAACTCTCTACATGATGGTTTCTTTGTAGCTGAATTCTCTACAAGGTAACTTCTTCTATTGATCTCTCCACAGGGCGATTTGTTTGTAGCTGAACTCTCTACATGGTGGTTTCTTTGTAGCTGAACTCTACAAGGTGATTTCTTCTGGCTGAACTATCTCTTTCCATAGTTGCATGAACTCCCTACAAGGTAACTTCTTCTAGCTAATCTCTCTACAGGGTGACTTGTGTGTAGCTGATCTCTATACAGGTTTCTTGTTTCTAGCTGATCTCTTGAATTCTCTTCAGGGTGACTGCTCTATTAGGATGACTGCTCTATTAGAGTATCTCTATCTCGGACTTGCTGCACCAAGTTGGATTTCGTGTTATAACTCCATGGCTTTAAGTCTGATTCTTCTACACCATTGATGAGCCTTTCTAAGATGATTACTCCATCTGTACAACGATTTTCAAAGCATTACCCCCAAGCGGTTTATCTGGTAGGCGTGGCAAGCAGTCGTTTTTTTATTAGCTAATCTCGATTGCGTAATTGTTACATACTGTTGGTTTTTTCGTTGTATCTTCCTGGTTTTTAGCTCACTTTCTTTCAAACCACAAAAGGTTTGAGGTTCAATAGTTAACCTATTCACCCACCGATTTTCAGCTTCTTCCCATACGCGGTTTACCCTGTAGGCGTGACAACATATTGGTATTATTTTTCGTGAATAATCGCGCATACCTCTTTGCCTGTTTATCGTATTCCAGCCAAAGTTGGTACCGAGATGCGCCTTTATATCCCCCTTCTGTGTGCCACATTTCAAGGCAATCGGATGTGGCGTTCGCGTTTTATAGCAGTTTTTATAAGTGTGCGACAAGAAAAAGAAAAATAAGAAGAAAGAAAAAACGAAGAAACTGAGCCACTTTTTGAAGTCGCATATCTCGGGAACGCGTAAAGCGATTTCGCTCAAATTCGGAATGTGGAGTGCTGCAGTTGGGGGGCATGTCCACAGCAAAAATCGTCTTGTTTCATAAAGGAAGCACAGAGCTACGGAGGTGCGAAAATTGCGTTTTCTTTCTTCCTGTCAATATACTCACGGGTGTTACGCGCCTGCTTCTCGGGCCGCACGACACACTACCGTGTGTCTTGATGGAGTCTCTAGCCTAAATGCCAGGCTCTAAAGCCTCTGAAAGTGGAAGAAATACATGTAAAAATCATCTGGGCAACTGTCCAAGCTGTAGTCCAAGGTTCCAAATGACTGCACACGTCTATAGAAATCCACTTGTGAAAGGCATGGATGTGGTGTGAATGTGCAGTGTATTGGTGTGGCTATCAATTCATGGTAAAAAGTCAAGTTTAATGGTGTGTGCATAGATCAATATGTAAGTAAATGTTAATAATTAATAATCCTGGTCTTGGGGTCTTTTGCATTTAGCTCTACAGTTTGAATGTTTTCAAGGGTTATTTGCAGATATGCAGACCTTTACAACTCTGGATGCTTTGTACATGCAGAGGAGTTGTCAATACATAACGAACGGTAATCTGCATGCTAAAGTTATACGTCTGCAGATTCAAATTCAAGAACAATTTTAAGACACTTCCCAGTAAACAATACTGCATACATACCAGTGTGGGCTACTGTGATTCCATTATAATACCTATCACTGTGGTTACTCTAGGAAAGGTAAAGATGATAACACAACATGACATTAATATTCCTCACCCTTGCAGCAAACTGTGAACTATTGCCTAATCCCAAAAGGGATAGCATTCCAAAGAGAGGCTCATCATAGCCCCATAAGATTTCATATGCAGTTCTCTCTATGAACAGTTCTTGATTGTCGATCATGTTTAAGTATACATTAGCAATGGCTTCTCCAAGCACTTTAATTAACAATTGTTCCACTTCTTCAATTTTATTTAAAATAGTCTGTAAAAGAGTAACATTGTTTACTGATACAAATTCTGGTAACTTTGTTAACATTTAAATATTAACCATGTAAAAAATTGTAGCAAGAAATGCAATATCTAAACAGTAAAGATGTGAAAACAGTGCAGTTTCAAAATATTTGGAAACCCGTGAATGTATAAAAATATATGTATAACCAACAAGATGTTTCAACTGCTCTTTTTAGGCAAACTAGTGTCCAATCAGGTCCCACTGTAATAGTATGACAAATGTCCACATTAGTTCTCACAGAAGTCAATATCATCATGAAAGTGAGTATGCAGTGGCCTTATATGTTATATATAATAGTTATACCACGGCTGCGAGGGATTTTGCTGATATAGTGCTGGTCACTGTAAAGCACTAATAACAATAACAATAATATACACCCAAAGCCTGAGGGCTGCGGGTGTATATGTCGGCAAAATCCCAAGCAGCCGTGGTATAAATGATATATATCACTTGGGGCTCACTCACCTAATAGGTGAAAGAACTAACGAGAACTCATCCCGTTTGCTTTATATACAGCAGCATCTGAAGATCGATCGTGGTTTTAATAGAGTGGGCTAATAGCCATCAAAAAATGTTGTCCATACATTAAAACATCATTAATATGTTACTATGTTTCAACACGCAATGTTAGAAAACTTGTGATTGTGGGATGGAGTTTATATTGTTATCATTTTTGTAGTAAGTTAAGCCAACTAACTTCGCTATTGAGACAGTAAATAATTTATTATATTAAGTTAAGCACTTAGGACTGTAAGTTACTAACCTATTTCAACGTAGCAGTAGTAGCTTTGCTGTTCTGTGGTCTGTTCAAAGGCTGATACGCGGTGGGTAGAAATACGCATCCACGATTTTACAAAACAATTATTTTGTGCCTTCATTATCCTTTACTAACAACCAACTAGTCTATCTTAGCAAATATACTTAGCGTAGCAACCACTACAAAAATGAGTCCCACAATACAAAGCTCTATGTCGCTCAATATAACAAGTCAAAGCGCATTGTTTCTTTGAACTGGCTGGGTATCAAAGTCATTGGCAAACCACTCTCCCATGTATCTTGATATTGCCCGGGCAATATGCGAGTTAAACCCCGAGCGGCGCCTTTGAACATCCACACTAAAGTGGTATATGTATATATATATATATACATGTACTACCCAATTAAAAGTGGTTGCAAGAAAATGTGATCTCTATACCAAACAGCCAAGCTGTAAAAAAGGTGTGGCCTCCAAAAAAGCCAAGATGAAAAAGTTGTGAAATCAAAGAAATGGCTGTGATGGTAGGGTAATGGCAAAAACTTTAACAACGACAATTTAGGTGCATTTGGTGCAGAATCCTAGGATGGGGCAACACAAATTTACCTTAACTTTTGTTCATAAAATTTTGCTATTAAACTACCACCACAGACATTTCTTGGCTGCCATTTTGATTTTACAACTTTTTTCACTCAGACTTCTTTAAGGCCACACCCTTTTTTACAGGTTGACTGTTTCTACAAGTCAGGGGGGGAGAACAGTACTCAAAAGTGGGGGGGGGGGGCAAGTCATGTGGGTTGGCTATAAGTTACAAAGTGTTTTAAAATCATTAACTGTACCTTAGTGTGCTTTGCACTCTAGCATGCAAAGCACGCCAATACTAAGGGGGTCTGGGGGCATGCCCCCACAGGAAAATTTTGAGATTTGGATGCTTTGAGATTGAATCTGCAAGCATTTTCAGTGGAACATGTGTACTTGAATAGGATACTCCTATGCAATGACTATCATTGAGACACTATACAATTAGATACATCAGTAAATGAAGGCATTTCAGATAGACTCATGCTGTTAAGTTGATTATATACATATAAGTGTTAGTGAAGACATATTGAATTAATTGCATATAGCAGGGCAAACTTATAATGATTCCGTTGAATGTTCTATTAGAGTAGTTAGGTGACTGCTCTATTAGAGTATATCGATCTCGTGTACTCCCAGCACTGATTCATACAGTGTTCTATGCTTGCATAACCTTTAGCACAAATCCCAGTAAATAAAGGCAAAGTAAGTTGGCTAATGACTAAAATGGTTACTTTACTTTGGAAAATGGGCATTGGAAAAAGTGAGGGGGGGGGGGGGGGCAGTTGCCCCCTCTGCCCCCCCTATTTCTCCGCCCCTGCTACAAGTAATGTAGCTGTTATCTCTACAGGGTGAGTTGTTTGTAGCTGCTGAATGTCTACAGGGTGAATTGTTATATGGTTGAGCACTCAATTGGATCAGCTTGAGCATTCAGTGAAAATTTGGATCAGCACTCAACTGGATCAGCTTGAGCATAGTTGAGCATTCAGCACTAATGTAGCTGAATGCTCTAAAGAGTGACCATTCTATTAGAACATTTCAATTGTGCACTTGCTACATGTATTTGGTTTTCGCATCATAACTCAGTGGCTTTTAAGCTGATCCACTGACAGATAATACATCTACATGACAAATTTCAGCCTCCTAAGCAAGTTTGCCCAGTAGGCATGACAACTAATGATATTTTATCCATGAAACTTGATCATGCATTTGTTACACATGTTTGGTTCCATGTTATATCTTTACAGTCTTCATCTTGATTCTTTTTCAAACCACCTCTATGATGGTTAATCTGTATTTTCAAAACTTCCTTTGAAGCGGTTTACCCTGTAACCATGACAACATCTCAGACTCATTTATGTAAATAATTGATTATAATTTGTTAACCGTTGATCAGATTTACATCAAACTTGGTACTGCAGTTCTCCTTTGGGCCTTTAGGTGTGCATAATTTCAGCTTGATCAGATAGAGCATTTTTGCAAAGTGTGTAAAAGGAAGGAGAGAGAAAAATGAAGAAAAAGGCACAAAACTTTGGTTGCCCGTATTTTAGGAATGGGTGCAGCAAATTTCTTTCTGCTGTATCAAGTGGGCAACTCCACTGCAACATTCTTTTCATTTGGATGAAGGATCATTTAGCTGCATATGTCTGAAAATCGCAATTTTTTCCTGTCAATAATAAGGTGTGGCTTGGGCTGCACAACACGCTACTATGTGTTTTGATTATTATGGGACATCTTCAGGATATGAATAGATTAAAAGGCCATCAGTCTATCAAATTATTTGTGAATTTATCTAATAAATAGGACAAAAGTTTTCCTAAACTGTACCTTCTATTAGAGTAATTACTTGACTGCTTTGCTAGAGTATCTCGATCTTCACTAGCCCATTAAAAACCACATTCTCAGCAACCACTGGCCGAATTGTCAAATCACATCGTATTAACCATCCAATAAACAGAACAACTTAGTAACCATACATCTAAATACTCGTTATAAACAAAAGAACTCAACTATGTTGTTTATGTCATTAACAATAACTGCAATGAAGTTATCAAGATGTACGGTATGGCCAAGAAAGCCAGCGCACCACACTGTAAGTATATTGACAGGAAGAAAGAAAACAGCTTTTTCATACATTCATAGCTCCATGGCCCCTTCTCCAAAGCACACCATTTTGCATTATAGCTGTCTGCTAGGTAGAGTACACTACACAACTAATTTGATTAAATTTGCAACAGCCATTTGCGAGATATGGGTGGTCAAAGTTTGTTTTAATTTCTTCTTCTTGTGTCATACAGGACTACGAGGGCTTCAATTTTTCTTTTCGCACACTTTGCAAAAATTGCTATAAAACACAAACGTGTAACTCAATTGCTCTACTCTTTGGCACAAATGAGGATCGTGTAATGGTGGATTCACATACCAAGTTTGCTGTGAATCTGAAGAATATCCAAGAAATTACGAGCATTTATTCACGAAAAAAAGTTCAAACTTCTGTCATGGCTAGAGGGTAAACCAAGTATAGGAATAACTTGAAAATTGGTGTGCATATAGGCTGATCATCGTAGCAGTGCCTTTTGATAGTTTGAATAGCAACAGAGTTACAGCAACAAAGTTATAAAGTGAAGACCAAACAAATGTAAAATTGCAGGATAGAGATACTCTAATAGAGCAGTCACCACGGGGTAAAAAGGTGTACTAAAAATGTCGGGAAAAAACATATCAAAGTTCCAACCAGGGACATCCATACCTAACACCTGCATCCTTAACCACTGAACCACTGCTACCTTGGCTGATCACCTCACTTAATCTTTGCTTTATAAATGAAATCTCTAGTTGAAATCTGTAATTTCATAGATCTGCCAATAGAAGTACTAGATTGTTCTAGAACATTCTATGTCTATTCTATTAGAAGTCCTCAAAAAATGTAGAGAGTATTACAATAATATTATCAAAAATTGAAGTAAATCATGCAATGAAATACATTTATACGTCTGTTTTCAATAATCATCTTTGTATCTGCATAGAAAAAAGAAATGTGTGTAAAAACAAACCTTAAAGTCAGCCATAGGCTGGTTATAAAGTACAAAAAGAAGTGAAATCCACAAAAAAAAAAACAGCCAAGCTGTGAGAAAATGGTGCATCCTTAAAATGCCTGAGTAAAAAAGTTGCAAAATCAATGTTGGCCGCCAAGAAATGGCTGCAATGATGTTAACGATAAATATCTTTAATAATGGCTGTGTGCATAGTTAAGATTTATATCATCACAGCCTTTTCTTGGCCGCCACCTTTGATTTCACAACTATTTTTACCCAGGTTTTTAAAGATTTTTGATTATATAAATAGCAAACTCTAAACCTTCCAGCTTAAACATAAAACAGAATCCCAGCTAGACTGTTATCATACAGTACAGACATGGCCCACAAAATAATATCACCCAAAAACCAGCCTCCATTTTCCCAGATGACGATGAGGAAGACTAAGCCCAAACAACCTTTCAGACTGACCTGAAACACTTTCAACAAGTTGATACAGAATCTAAAAAATTATTTATTTAACGGAGTTTTCTACTGAGTTGACTGCCTGACTGACTGATGCTTTTAGACAAGCGTATAAACTCGATAACGGCTAAGCTACAGGCTTGATTTTTCCACTGTTCAACGTCACTTCGCCCCGAGAAGTGCTTTTGGCATACCACAATATGTACAATGCATTCTTCATGGACTTACCAGTGTCCTCCTTTGTGTCCCATTCATCTTTGCAGACAGCGAAAAGTGTCGATTTGGCAGTAGCACGTGATGGCTTTTTTTTAAATTCAACCAGCTTTATACTACAAAATTTACACAGACAGTTACAAAACTAAAGAAGTCAGTCCAGTTTCTGCCTGAACCAACCCAACTGAGTTCATCAAGACTGGTCGACAAAAAAAAAGCAGAAGAGCGGGAGCCTCTTACACATCTGATGGCAGAACGTAACAATGAGAATGACAGGCAGCAACGAAGCCACCTCATTACAGTGGCATATGTGTAGGACCACTTCTCACATAGCAAGGATGCCAAACATTTGTAGAATGCACAAGAATCATCAGCTATCCATGATAGCTTGAATTGGCTTCCCTTCATAACGGAAATCGTCCATATTTCTCATAGTGGCTATTTTGATTGCAGAGGTGCTTTTCGCCCACAAAATAATATCACCCAAAAACCAGCCTCCATTTTCCCAGATGACGATGAGGAAGACTAAGCCCAAACAACCTTTCAGACTGACCTGAAACACTTTCAACAAGTTGATACAGAATCTAAAAAATTATTTATTTAACGGAGTTTTCTACTGAGTTGACTGCCTGACTGACTGATGCTTTTAGACAAGCGTATAAACTCGATAACGGCTAAGCTACAGGCTTGATTTTTCCACTGTTCAACGTCACTTCGCCCCGAGAAGTGCTTTTGGCATACCACAATATGTACAATGCATTCTTCATGGACTTACCAGTGTCCTCCTTTGTGTCCCATTCATCTTTGCAGACAGCGAAAAGTGTCGATTTGGCAGTAGCACGTGATGGCTTTTTTTTAAATTCAACCAGCTTTATACTACAAAATTTACACAGACAGTTACAAAACTAAAGAAGTCAGTCCAGTTTCTGCCTGAACCAACCCAACTGAGTTCATCAAGACTGGTCGACAAAAAAAAAGCAGAAGAGCGGGAGCCTCTTACACATCTGATGGCAGAACGTAACAATGAGAATGACAGGCAGCAACGAAGCCACCTCATTACAGTGGCATATGTGTAGGACCACTTCTCACATAGCAAGGATGCCAAACATTTGTAGAATGCACAAGAATCATCAGCTATCCATGATAGCTTGAATTGGCTTCCCTTCATAACGGAAATCGTCCATATTTCTCATAGTGGCTATTTTGATTGCAGAGGTGCTTTTCGAACAGTTCTTGATTCGTACAGCTGTGTAACGAGTTGAACATAGCAGACAACGAAGCATAATGGTTACTTCATGTTTCATATGATAATTGATATAGCTGGGGCATGCAGCACTATTTCAGATGCAGTATGTGGCATGGGTTCACCAGTCATAATAATTATTTACAAAAAAGTTAACAAACAAGTGCACAAAAAAATTCGGAGTTTTCAACTAGAGTAGGGACCATAGCTCATCAATAAAAAGTACTGAAACAAGCTGGAGTAGAGTATGATATTAAATCACAGTAAAACAATAAGAAGTGTACTGTGCATTATTTATTATGGTCTTGAGCACAGTAGGGATATAACACTTCTTATTGTTTTACTGTGATTTAATATCATGCACTACTCCAGCTTGTTTCAGTACTTTTTATCGATGTGCTATTGTTACTACTCTAGTTGAAAATTCCAGTTTTGTGTACTTGTTTAAAGGTTTTTTGCACAGAAACCCATCTAGGTCAGAATATCCATAATAACAACTCACAATTAGGGGAACATTTATCACAGTGATGTGGTAGTCATGAGGATCACCAATAGATTGATCAGGATCAAAAACATAATATCTATCTCGATGAAAAGTGACCAGTGTTTCATCATTTTTCCATGTAACATTAAACTTGTCATCATACTTTCTATAAATGCAGTATTAGCATTAAGAGATTATTATACCATGTATAGTAGTTACCTGTATACAAATGGTCCAACTTCTTCAACTATTGGAATGTCTCCTACACAAAACTCATCAGGATTTTTAGTATCAAAAATGTAATAAGTTTCATACTGAGGTATGTCAGATTTCACCCAGTCATTTATTGTAGAACTACCAGGTACCAGCTGAAGTTCCTGTGAAGAAAACAGTGCATTTTTGGTGCTAAAAAGATACTTTGTCAGCCATCTGTGTAAAGTGTGCATACAGAAGTGTGCGTATCTACAAGCAAATAGAAGTTACAAATATTGCCAGTGTGAAAAAGATAAATATGGTAGCCAAAAAAGGCTGCAGTGATGTTAACATCAATAAATTTGTAATATATTGTAAAACAGTCAAACGCCCAAGGGTTAAAAGTTGTGAAATCAAAGGTGGTGGCCAAGAAATGGCTGTAATGATATTCAATTTTAATGCAATTAATTGACATTAACATCATTGCACTCAGTTGGACACCATCTTTTTCTGTTTGGGCAGCAAGCTCCAAAGCTGATCGTAGCTTTGAGGCATGAGTTATTACTTGTATTTTTCCTTTACTACAGGAATAAAGAAAGACTGAATATTTTGTGGTAGTGCATGGCTATAAGTGATTACATCTGTAATATTATCACATTATATCTGAACACTCTACAGGGTGATCTGTTACACAGCTGAACATTCTACATAGTGAATTGTCATAGTGAACAGTGTGACTTGTTCCATAGTTAAGCATTCTGCAGGGTGACTTGTTACAAAGCTTAACTTAAAGTGGATAAAAGCAAAAACATTGCTATATGACCATTTTACAGATTGATTTGCTTCTACAAGGTGACTTGTTACATAGCTGAATATTCTTGTAACCAAAAATTCCACAGGAAGGCTTGCTATGCATACTAAAAATTCTCTAGCCAGTTTGGATTAAAGTGTAAGCAGCAAAAGTTGTGATGACAATAAGCCTCCTTGCAAATACAGTGTATAGATTACGTGTACATATAAGTCAAGGCAAATAATTATGTACAGTATACACACATGTATATAATCACCACACTAGTACATGTAGAAGAAGCACGCAATAATAGGAGTCCAATTATCTGACTCAACATTCTGCTTACGTATATTTTTACTGGTTGGTCTAGTTGTCTCTAATAACTATATGAATTCTTGATATTACAGCAATGGAGTGGCAGCCCAACTACAACACTATGAGTAGTTATGGATTTTTGCAACTTTAGTTGGTTAAGCAAAACAGAATGCTAAATCACTTCACACTATTAGGTTAGGGTTAGGACTAACCCCAACCCTAACCCTGTTCACACTATAGCTACAGTATGTCTCTACTTAGTCTTGTGGTGCCCAATCCCAAACAAAAAGGTCTGGTAAAAATGTGTACAAAAAGTTTGACACTTGCTACCAGGATGTCAGCAACTCCATCAGATCGCTCATTGTGTAATGTGTATGTTTCAAAATAATGGTTAATTACCTCTTAAAATCATGGCAAAAATGATAATTTCTGTTTAAATGTTGTACAAATGAAATAATTGACATCAAGCTGGAATTGATGTTATCATGGTAGTAGTTAACATGTAAACATCATCCAATAAACATTCCCAAAGTTCAAAATTGTTTTGCACACAGATTTCCTGGTGGAATCGGGTGCCCACAAGACTTCCACTACAACTGGGCAATCTATATGAGTACATTAGGAGTAAGTAGAATTCGAGGACGAGATGGGTGGGCAAGAAACCCCAAGCTTCCAGAATCCCTATTATACAGTTGTATGATACTCTTGGCTTTGCCTCAGACTTCAGCAATAACTATGGTCTTACCTTTGAACTGTACTAGTTGGTGAATACTGTGACTACACAGTTGTTTTACTAGAGTATTAGCTTGCTATGGCCTTTCACCTTAAAAGTCATGGATTTCACCACTTTCTGGATTCTTCCTCCAACTAAATCTCCAGTTCACAGGAAGAAAGAATCAACCAAAATCATTGCACTGGAAATTTAGCCTCTGCCACCTAGATGGTTAGAAAGGTTGCAGTTCTTTCAAACTTGGTGTGTTGAATACTTGTACATCCAACATGATATTTTATGTGGTTAAATTGGCTTCTTTTCCATTTGCTGGTAGAGCACCTTGAATGAATATTTTGCTCAGCATATCCACAGAAAACCAGCTTCCATGAAAAACACAGACAAGTTTTACTCATTTCAATGTATGGTTTGGTAGGTCAAGAACACTTGAGATCACATTCAAAATCTGGGAGCTCTGGATGCACAAAGTGAAAGAAAAATAATATGGTCAATCACAAGAGATATTAAGATTCGCACATCGTTCCATTGTCTTTCCGCCATTTTTTCTTGAGTGGGGGTGAAGAAAAAAGGTGTGCAGAATAGTTGATCAGTGATGATGAGTGAAGCAAGAATGGGAAACAGGGCATGGATTTGTTTGACAAGCTTTTAAACTCTGTATGCAAGGGCTGCACAACATTTTCCCATTCTACCTTTGTTACAGGCCTTTGCTATTCATCACCACTAATTAACGACCCCTATGGTTCTGGCTGTACCAAAATGCTAATGGAGATTCACCAGACCCTTTTTCTGGCTCTGGGCAAAAGACTATCTCCAACAAGAGAACACAGCTCCAAACCAAAGTAGGTAAGGGTAATGAGGCATTAAAGGTAACATACTATGAAGATCTGTTTCATTTTTGACGTTGTGGACCCTACTTTAGAGCAGTGTAAGTGAACTTCTGCAAGCACCAATGTGCTCTTATGCACCTATCAAAGTTTTGCCCCACCTACCCCCATGCAGGGAAGTAGGAGAGGATTTGGCCCAACTCCAATATAACTGGGAGGAAATTGTATATCTAATTCCTTCCTTTCTCCATTTGAGTGTCTTGATTCTTTGCTACAAGCATTGTCTAAATCCCCACACCTGGGGCATACTCTTTTGCCCACATGGGGGTAGGTGGGACTAAACTTTGATAGATGCATTCAAGCATAGATCAGTGGGTAGTGGTTAAAGCATTAATTTGGTACCAAGTTTGTGGATTTTGAATCATAATTATAATATGTATAAAGTGAAAAACTGGCCGGCAATTTTATTATACTGAAAACTGGTAGCATAGGTGCTGGTATTATGGGTCAGGGGGTATTGTGGGTCACATGCATAGCTTAAAATAAATTTAATAGGTTGAATCATGCAGATTTAAGACGAAAGGGATGCTACGTAGCACTTTAGATCAACATAAAAAGTGATCATAAGCTAACCACAAATCCAATTAAGAGGTTACATGGCAGGGTTTTAAACTATGTCACTATAGAAATAACATTCCAGATTAGCTACCTGTATCCCTTACCATGTAGTAAGCAGGACAAAGACACGTACTAACTTACTAAGTTAACTAGGTGTTTTGATAATCCTTACAGTTCCTGCAAATTTTCCATAACATTTACCATAATTCAACTTGAAATGATAACCTTACGAACACAATGACTCATTATACCCCCATATGACTTATAATACCAATACTTACATGGCTTCAGTGAAAAGATCAAACACCTAATACATGGTAAGTAAATTTTGAAATTTTAGGATATTATGAATGTAGCATATGGTTATTGGGGCGAGCCTGAGCGAGCCCCACACTAGCGAGTCAACGGTGTAATGGACCCGTTTACAAAAAATTACGATGAGAAACGGAGTCAATGTGTAATGGACCCGTAATACGACAATAAATTACGATATAAAGCGGATACCTTACACTTGCTCCAGCGTAATGATTCATATCACGATAAATCAACGGCGTAGATTACTGCCTTCCCATATTTGGCGATGTGTAATGGACCACATCACGAGAATTACCGGCCTAGATTACTGCTTTCCCATATTTGGCGATGTGTAATGGACCATATAACGGGATTTACCGGCGTAGATTACTGCTTTCCCATATTTGGCGATGTGTTATGGACCATATCACGGGATTTACCGGCCTAGATTACTGCTTTCCCATATTTGGCGATGTGTAATGGACCATATCACGGCATTTACTGGCGTAGAGATAGAGAAACCCCTGAAGATGTGGAAAGAAGAAGGTGTAGAGACAGGGAGTATATGAGACGGCGAAGAGCAGGGATGACAGCGGAGCAGAGGAGAATTGAAAGAACTAGAAATGCACTGCCCTCCCCACAAATCCCTACGCAATTTAATCGGGAAGTTCCATCATTTAATGATCCTGCCGTCATAAGAAAGATGTGTGAGTTTCACGAGGGCCTACTCAATTTAGAATTTTCATGCTGTGTAGTCTGTATGGAACGTTTCTCTTCCATATCCGTTAATGCTATGAACGTTTGTAAAAGATGCACAGTGGATAAACATTTGATCCTACAGTTGACTTATCAATAAAAGCATCAAGCTTATACTGATACAGGTAAAATCCATGAGCAATATGAACTATTCATACAACTCGTAAGGTCTATAGTAGTTTGCACTGCCATCAATACTTCAAAGTCATCAGGCTCGCCCCACAATGCTGTTTGCATCTGTCTAGTACCTTTCCCTACAAGTATAGTATAAAATACTGGGGTCACTGTATTAGGTAATAGCAGTGCTTTTAACTTAAGTGACTCTTAATTACCACAGCCACTCTATAAAGGTTACTCAGTAAAGGTCAAAATCAAGGATAAACAGACATATAAACCAGTTAGGCCCCTATTTGGTGATTATTAGTTTCTCATCCACCGCCCGCATCCTTCTTAAGCTACCGCATGGTAAGCCATTATTTACTCTGTGCATGCTTAGAAGAACACGTGATACCAAACTGTTATAATTTTTTGTTGACGAACGCTACACTGCGCTATATATCGCCAGAAGAACTGTTGTTTTCCTTAACAAATTGTTGCAGTGCCAGTTGCAATCGTGCTCTATCGACTTCATCAAAGCAGGCTTTCAGTTGACTGTCGAAAAACAGTTGGCGATCACGAAAAGTAGAATCAGCTGGTGAAGAAAATGTTTGTAAAAAGAAAGAAAGACAATTTGGACAAGGTCTGTACATCAGTGTGTTAATATTATAAAATAATGGCATAATGGTAATACCCTCCCGCCCGCATCATAATAATTAGAAAGGCTGGATGAGAAACTAATAATCACCGAATAGGGGCCTTACTGTATGTGCCAAGTTTCATGCTTTTATCAAAAGTGCACCTAAAAAGCCTAGGACCCGTAGCCTGTAGAGCAATTTTAGCTAACTTAACCATAGATTATAGACACACCCCTATAATCTATGATTTAACACTTCACTGATTTGGCGAAAAAGCTACTGAATTGTACGTGCCCAGCTCTGAACCAGAACATGGCGTTTTGTTTATGACCAAAACGTGTACCTTTTCAACGAAGAAGAATAATATCTCATCGGCTAATCCTAGTCCAACCGCCAGGGAGAAAAGTATGGTCAGAAAAAACGAAACAACACAGCAAGCAGACCAGCACCGTAGTCTTCTCTTGAAACAACACTTCAAACAGGCGGAGCAACACTCCGAGCAGTAACAACAGCACATCTCGAATATATGCATACTCAATCTAGTCTCGCATGGCCAGACCCTTTCCGCGCAGCCGCTTATTAATATGCCTGTCCTGTTTGGTCTCCCTTTACTTCTTCTAACATTAAATTGATTGAATCAGTGCAGCGCAGAGCAGCACGCTGGATCTGTAGCACCTGGAATCCACGATCATATCAGTGGTCCAAATCATTGGATGACTGTATTAGTGAATTGCAATGGCCATCCCTGCAGTCTAGACGGCAATTCTTGTCACTGTCAATTTTGTATGATATTTGGAAGGGGCGTACTGGAATTACTTTTAGTGATTACTTTGAGTTCAATACACTGTGTACAAGGTCGCACTCCTTAACTTTAAAAGTGTTTTCTTCTACCATCAATGCTTTTCGTTATTGTTTTTTTGTATCCGTGGCATTCTTGTGGAACACTGTTCCTGAGGACATTTTGGCACGAAGCCAGGTTAAACATTTCAGATCCAGATTGAAACAGTTTATTTTAATGTGATTGTTTAATTCTGTATTTGTATTGTGTATGTTGTTCTGTTTTTGTAATTGTATTTTTGTAACAGTAAAGATTGTATGTAAGGGTATCACCTTGTACAGGCACATGCCTTTTGTGTATCCCTTTAAACAATTTGATAATAATAATAATATATCGTTTATAAAAATAATCAATCAGAGATAATTGCGCGCCTGTAAAGATCGATAATACGAGATGCACGTGGACACACAGACACAAGAGAGAAGATATGTTCAACTTTCAGGATATGAGGTACGTTACTTTTTTGTACACTGCACAGTACTTTACCCTGGGTGCATAATTTGAATCAGTACTGTGACAGAAATTAATCTAGTCATGGTTTACTGACTCGGGGGTTTAACTTGAACAATCTGCATTGGCTTACTGGTGTGATCAGCTTAGGGGCTTGGGTAAAAGAACTTCAAAATCATAATTTAAATGCTACTATTGATGGCAGGCCACTATCTTGTGTCTCTACATTGATGAGAATTTAACTTGGCGTGTGCATACCACAAGTGTACTGCAGAGAGTTTTATCTAGAGTACATTGCTTTTATCATTTGAATCCCATTCCTAATGACCTACTTGGCAAGCTATATCGTGTGTTTGTGTTGCCAATATTAGACTACTGTGATGCAGTGTGGACACCTTCCTCTACCATACATTTCAAACTACTTGAAAGACTACACATAAAATTTTCCAATTTATGGTCCACTGCCTACAATTCTATGAGCATTGCTCTGACAGAGCGACAATGTTATCTTACAGCCATACAAGTTTTTAGAACTTTACACAAGATTTCACCATCATATGTACATAATACTTTTTATTATACTGTTGACATCACTTCTCGTGTTGCTTGTAATGCTCATCACTTATTTGTACCGAGAGTTAGAACCACATTAGCAAAGAACAGTTATTATTATCGTGGTACGCAATTTGGAATTCACTAAATCCCACACTTTATGAGCAAGGAAACTGGTAGATTTTAAATTTTATATAAGTCACTTCTATGTAAGTAATTGTGTGTATTTAATAACTGTATGTTTGTCAGGGCACTGCTGTTGGAGTGAAAAGAATTATTTTTTATACTGAGCAGTCTTCCCTTCAAAAAAAGAACGAAAGAAAAAAGTGTTGTATAATGTCTATAATAGGATCTGCAATGTGAAAAATGAAGTTGCAAGAAACAAATCCCCGACTATCATAGTATGTTATCCTTAGTGTCCCATCACTAATAGCTACCACCCTTAGTTTGGAACTGAGTTCCCTTGTCGGAGAGATCCCTTGTAAGCCAAAGTTTTCTATTTAATTATGTAGTTGTACCACAATTCTGTAAAGTAATATATTATTATTATTATTATACGTGGATTTTAATATCTCACGTGATTGATCTTTATTACGTGCATTCCAAAGAAGACGTCCAGAGCTCCCAGATTCTGAGTGCGATATCAAGTGTTGTTGGCCTAGCAAACCATGCATAGAAATGAGTAAAACTTTGCCTGTGTTGTCTATGGAGGCTGATGGGTCGAGAAAATTTTTTCGTTCGAGGTGCTCTACCAGCCAAGAGAAGAGAAGCCAATCCTATCACATAATATGGTAATGAAGTTGGATATATAAATATTCAACACACCAAGTTTGAAAAAGCTGCGACCTTTGTAACCATCTGGCTGGCAGAGATGAAATTTTCAGTGCAATGATCTTCAATGATTTTGGTGGATTGCCTCCTTCCTTCTGTTGCAAACAGTCTTCCATAGGAGCTTTAAATCAGGGGAAGATCCAGAAGAATATCTGAGGTTTCTAAGAAGTGGTCAAATCCTTGACTTTTAAAAGTTAAAGGTCATTGGAAGCTACTACTCTAATAGAACATTCAGTATTCTGTTAGAACAACCATAGTCACTACATTTGCCATCTGCTTTTGGTTGTGTCAATTGAACAGCTGTATAGATTGCTTGGCAAGTGTGGATTTTATGGACATTTAAATCTTGATATTTTAACCTTGCGATGATAGAAGCAATGCAGTGTCCAGGATGTTGGAGAGTCTAATAGTATTTGAAATCCATTCATTTGTTATGGAGTAATCATTTTGTATCAGCTGGAGCACTTTATTGCAGGACCAGCTCCATTAACCTCACGTTTTACATACCTGGTTTTCTATATGAAAATTAACAATAATAATTATGTATCTTGTGCAACTGCCTAAACAAATAACAACTCGGTAATACAAGTATAGCCATAATACCCTAATGCTGCTGTGTATATGGCTTATGAGCTTGTGAATTATTGATTCATGACTAAGATAGAGGTAAAGCTTCACAGTTTTATCTGTCAATGTGATTGTTCTGTTAGAGTAGTTTATTACTTTATAGGTGTGGTAGACCAATAGATTAAACACATTTTTACAGTGTCCTTTTATCATGTTTTGCACAGGTAGTGAAAATATGGCAGGGAACCACAAGGACATGGTCCCCCAGTTTTGGTGGTCAATTCTTGTTGCAAAAGATCAAAGTGCTCTTAATCATTTTAATAGAGCAATCACAACTGTTAGTAGCTGCTTAATTTTTAGAGTGAAAGTGGCCACACAAAATACTGTCTCAGAGCCCTGGGGCATGCATCCAGATGGAATCTGTGTCTGTATGGGATAATTAAAGTGGAACTTTTTACATTCAATTGCAAGTAGGCCTGAGTCAAATATACTCAAAATTTTTCCAAATTGCTTTCAGGAATTTCCCTAAATTTTCACCTATTATGCCCGTCAGATTTTCCACTATGCTTGCATCATGCTCTTAGGTTAGTAACAATTTTGACAATTATATTTGAACATTTTAATCAGTGAATGCTCTATTAGAGTATTTCACTACAAAAGTGACTGTTCTATTAGAGAGTATCGATCTACAATGTATTTGAATGCTCAGTTTGCAGCATCCATGTACTGACTGCTCTATTAGAGAGTATCAATCTATTTTCAGCTCCATAGCTTGAAATATCCACCTAATATGCTAGCATTATGTGGCATAGCACTCCAGCCTATTATGCTTTTTATTATGCTGGCATTAGGCATGAGGCTATTATGCTCCAAAAATTGAGCATTATGCTTTTGAGCAGTGCTCAAAGATCACCTATTCTGCTTTTGAGAATTGCCCATTATTCCCAAAATTATGCCACCATAATTGTCTAATAATCCCAGTTCATTGCTGTATCAGGCCATTTTCATTGATGTCTAAGCTTCAAATAGTCTTGAATTCTTTAGCTGGTTGCTGTATTAGAGTATTTTATGTCAATGTGACTGCTTTATTATTATATTCAGTGACTGCTCTATTGAAATTTCTGACTGCTCTATTAGAGTATCTCGATTTTTTTAACGGGATTATTCAATCTGCAGATTTTCCTACTGTTAAAGCTTTATAATCACCTCAAAATGCTAGCATAATTCCTGATTTCCACACATACCTATTATGCCCAAAATTATGCCAGCATAATCGCCGCATCCCTAGCTGGTATATTTGACACAGGTCTAATTGCAAGTACTTCATAATTAAATGTAAGGAGATGTGCATGGTTGAATAATTCCTTGAACACGTTATTGCATTTTATTGTCCAAAGAATAAATTTAACCTGCTGTATTGATTTCTGCTTGTCACAGGTCCATATGCATTGGACCACTCTGTGTAACAACACCCATTCAAAATAACAAACTTATCTTGAAAAAATACTCATCAATCTGCAATGTTATCTGCTTTAATAAAGCCAAATTTCTGTTCATCTAGATCTATTAATTATGCATCTCTACCTATGTCATTGTTTCCCTTACCATATCAATGATTTGTTCCATTGATTGTTCAGTGCAGCCATAAGAAGCTGTCATAAAAGTTAATAAATGCACGGCTAGAGCAGACTAAAACATACAAATCATTTGGGGTATCAATTCAGCTAACTAGTTTGTAAAGAAATAATTTTCTATAAGCTTGCACAATATTTTGAATGAGAAACTGAAAATTGAGTTTATGTGACCTGATTTATTTAAGCATATGGTCATACACATGTATGATTTGGTAATTGTCTGCCATGGATATTGTACTGTGAACTACATGTGTGTAATGTAATAGACTGATCACATAATTTGTTCTTGAAGTGACCTATAGCATGTGGGTAGGTTAATTTACAAGTGTACATGGTACTCCTCACTATATAGCTTAATAGGATGTCGGAAATGATGCAGGAGCTGGAATAAGAAATGAAAGTCCTGGAAGTTTGTCTATTTATTGAGCACAATGCAACTACTGGATATAGACACTTATTATAGAATTAATTATGAAGGAGTCATTGCAGTGATAAACATGCTTACTTATGCTCATAATTATAGATTTATCATGTGCTTATTGTGCTACACTTGAAAGTTGTTAACACAACTTTAGGGTAAAACAGTCTATTCCTCAGGGACAGCAGAGAAGGGGGGCTGTAGCACCTGTGAAAAAATTATGGGGGGCTAAGCCCCCCTAAAATTATCTGTAGCTGTGATGGAGAGCCTAGCTCAATAGCAATAATTTAGATACTATAATAGAGCAGTCAAGATTGAGATACTCTAATAGAGCAGTCACAGTATTCTTAGAGGAGCAGTGTAGCAAGCTACGTATGTAGTTATAAATTAGGGAGATATAGTTGGTGGAGGGCAACTATTGCCAGCAGGTAGTGACCTTTTTTTTGGTCTTTAACTTACAGCTACACCATGGCATCATCAATCTAGACCCCCCCCCCCCCCTTAAATAAAGGTGTCTCGTCCGCCCTTGCTATTCCTGCATTAAAATCATACTGCCAATCATTCCATGAACTATCATTAGATTGACAGCTCTCATGGACGATTCAGTTTTGGTGACTGCTTTCCAAGGTCACATGTGAGTGAGATGATGAGTTTCGAGTTAATAATAACACCAAGATACTTCACCTTCTGGGACAACGAGATTGTATGGGATCCAATAATAATAGAAACAACAAATTAAATATACAAAGAAAGGAGGGAAAAAAAAATTCAATAAGTTACTGCTTAATTAATGGGAGTCTTGACTCTACTTGAATGAGGTCAATTGGTGCTGATCCTAAAGAGTGGCCAAAGGAGCCCTTTGAGGATCTAGAACCCCGCAGACACCTAATTGCTGACCTCAAAAGTGAAAAGGACAAGCAGCACCGGATCCACCCCATTACAGCAGCATAATTTGAATCCCATTTATCTGATAGCAAGGAAGCAAGGCGTTTGTAAAACATGGTTGCTTCGTTAGCCATTCCTCCTGTGGCTGAAAAGATTAAAGGAGTAAAGGAACTCTGTTCAACTTCACGTATGCGAGCTTTGTATGAACGCTTCTTACACAATTCATGTCTTCTGTAAATGGCACTGGCACTGGTGGTACGATTACTAGGAGCGTGTGGGTTAAAGACTTTAACATCAATGTACGTTTTCTCACAACGGCCACCCCAAAAACCATTGGCTGAAATATCTAGTCAAGCACCATCTTCGATGTTTGATGAGGCTAAGGTGAACTGCTCACCAGTAATAGGTTGTAAATGTGGTTCAACATCCACCTCATGGCAGACCTCAGTAAGTAAGCTTGCTGTTAAGTCACGGATCTCGTTGTGACGGATAGAAGGGAAGCCACCCTTTGGACAAGTAAAGGAATGTTCAACAGTGAACTTAGTTCCACAGGCACAATGTTGAGGAAGCCTGGCAGGATCCCATCCATATCTAAGCGCAACAGCGTCGTGGAAAGCAGTTTTGTGAAGAGAAAAATTGTACTCCTGCAAAGGCAGAACAGATAACCAATTTGAAGCTCCCTTTTCAGAAGCTAGTTCAATTGATCTCTTTAGACTAGTTGTAGCCTCTTCTAGTAAAGATGCTTTGTTAGAAGATGTCATGGAAAATTTCATGCGATATATTTCACTTTTTATTAAAAGCTGTTCACCACGAATATCACTTGAGAAAGTGCTGGTTTGAGATAACAGAAGGGATTGCAGAGGCTTGGTAACTTTGTTAGAGGCAGTAAACTCAAAAGCACACATTCTGATAGGGTTGATAATACCCATACCGCCAATCCTAGTGGGAAGAGCCAAAAAGTCTCTATCTAAATCACTGGGTGGTAGATGGCCAGTTACTGCAGGAATGAAGCTGTGTCTAATACAATCCTCAAGTGGGTGAAAAAGATCATCGACATTAGGTATAGTACGAGCAACAAATAACCATTTACTGACTAGTCCATGTGTAAAGGCAGAGTAAGCCGCATGGGGCTGGGTGATGGCAAAAGATGATAACAACTTTAATTCACTAATCCAAGTGGTGATTTTATTAGAAACATACTGTGCAACAAAAGCAGTAGATCCTATAGCAGCTCCGAGATGAGGCCGTCCGTCTTTGGTTACATTGACACAAGTATTGGAAAAAAGCAATTGAGCATGATTCAGGTACTGTTCTTTGACAACAAGCCAAGTCTTAGATGCATTAGGAAAGTAGCCAAAATGTGGTCCAAGTAATGAAAGCTGGTCCCACCACAGACGCAGATGTGAAACTTCACCACAAGCACTTGCATCATCTGCATACCAATGGAGTAGGCAAAAGTGATAAGATCGAGTCTTGTTACACGATGAGGATGAACTTTCAAGATGCTTTAAAAGAGACATCGGAGCAAATTAAGATTCATTTAAAGGATAAACAGATCGAAGCCATCTCAAGTTTACTTACTGACGTCATTGACACCTCCTTTTTCGGCCAAAGTTATTCAATTAGCGTCCCCAGTGTCTGGGGACGGCTCAGAAGTAAGCAGCTATTGGAGTTGCACCAGACCCTTTTTTCCCCACCCAATACACGGAAAAAAGCGATCTGGCCACGCTAGACTAGTAAAGCACTCGGCTTCGCCTCGTGCTTTATTTTTCATATAGCACTCGCGGCTATGCTTAACATATACATATATTAGCTGTCCTCGTAGCTGTCAGCGTGCATTCATTTATTGACCTCACCAGATATTAGCTCCTTTAGTTGCCAGTTACTTTTAATTTCATGAATGTGTCTTTCGTACAGCAAGCTGTTTTTGAACTGATGGGGGTATTGCACCCTGTATTGTTGTATCATAAATCAGATATCATTCTGACTTTTCTATGCATGTGGTGCACAATCAATCAATAAGACCATCCTACTCAATAAGATATCAACAATTTAGACATTTAAAGTAAAACAGTCTTTACAAAGAGGTGGTCTTATAAAGAGGTGAGCACTATGTGAAATTATCTAATATTACTGTTCCATTCCACTGAATTAAGATACCCAGAAGGTAGTATTACGTATAGGCACCAGCCTATTATGCTGGCATAATTTTGAACATAATAGGTGCCTGAAAGCATCAAGCATAATGCTAGCATATTAGACAGCAAGCATAAAATTAATGCATGCCACTGAAAAAGGTTGACTTACAATAATAGAACAGTCAATGCCACTGATATGGCATTAAGTAGTTATCTGACATGACTGTTATTATAGTTTACAATGCAGCCAAATTCTTAATGTACAACAAGTACCTTTTACATTATAACTAGTAGTTCATAACCTAAAGTTTATCATTCTCTACAGAAAGTAATAAAACATTGGAACTGTGGCAAAAATTTTAAGCATAATTATGTGCATAATAGGCAAAATTAATAGGCTGGTGCCTAATTACATAACAGGTGAGGTTATGTGGGACTTCACACCCCCTGTGAGACATACAAGTGTTTGCTTAATAATGTGTATCTCCATTTCTGTGTAAAGTATAACAATTCTGTAAGTTTCACACATAAATTTCTGCAGAAGTGGTGAAAAATGTAAATAGTTATCATGTCCACAGAAAAGGTTATAAAATTTTCAAACTTTGAAATTATGATGAAAATTTGACGAGCTTATAATAAGCCCACGCATGCATTTTGTCAGACCAGGTCACAAATACTAGAGCTGTGACCTGGACCAAATGTGCATAACCAATTATTGACTCCCTACAACTGATTGAACCAATTAATTAGCTTAATGATTTTTTTTTACCTTTTTCAATGCATATTGACAGTGTTTTTTAAATCAAAACATGCTGTTTGACATAAGAAGTAAGGGGAAAGAGTGGCTTTAATTGTAACTCCTAACAATCAAACAATAAATAGCCTCCTCACTCACTTTAGTACACTATTTATGACCAAAACTGTAATCAATTGTAAAATTGGTTGTTGTATACACAGCCCGATTATCAATCACCCTCAACAATGACCGATTAATTAACCTAATAGATACTACATACATGAAACAGTTATGTACAAAGAAAAGCTAAGAATTACACAAATATATGGTTAGTTACAGAGAGAGAACAACAGTTCCAATAAAACACACTAGTACTGTTAACAACAAATAAAAAGAATACTATAAAAATTTAGTGAGGCCTGTCTAAATGAGATCTGGTACAGGTTAACAATATTAATTTTGTATTGTAAAAAAAAAAATCAAAGTTCCAACACGACCTGTAATACAGTAATCTGCTCATACCCTAATGCCAATCGCTGCAGTCCAGCATTCAACTTGTATATTATTAGTTACATTATAAGTCTCCATAATTATAGTAGACCACCTGCTCTCACTACACAATAACTTGGAGGGTTTGTTATTAAAAACTTGCCACATATGAAAGTTATCATATATTCACTGTATATGCAAAACAGATTCTAAAATTAGACTAGAGTCTGTACAAGAACACAATAGATATTATATGGTGGTGCTACGTAATCTCCAATATATTAGAATACTCTACAATATTAACAAGTGGTGGTCATGTGTTTGTTGGCGGCAAACTGGGTTGATCTTTTGCTCCAAGGTCAGTGGAGGTGGAGCTGCTCGGCACTTTATCCTGCAACTGTTTCATGATCTTCTTGACCTCATTGATTAGCTGTTGATGCTCTTGACTGCCGTTCATGATCAATGACTGTAACTGTGTCATATATGAGTCAATCGTACTCAATGTTGGTGCCTGGAACCCTGGCAAGCTAATATCCCTAAAAAGAAATCACCAATTAACTAAAACATACAACACATAACATGTACAGTACTATAAGAGAGTGCAACACAAGTATCGATGTGTGCGTTGCTGTAGCCGCATAGAGACAACTGAGGTAGTTGCCTCAATAAATAAAAGACCACCGAAAAGAATTAAAATACTGCAAAAATCTAATAGAGCAGTCAGATATATTCTAATAAAACAGTCAGTTATTTCATGTGAAAAAATCTAGGGTCAGTAGTAGGTTGGCATATAAATAAAAATATTAACAGAAAATCAGGACAAAAAATAACAAAACACAAGTAAGAGGCATAGAGTCGACAAAACGACAACTTGTTTGCAGCATAGTGTGTTTCTGAGCTAGATTTAAGAAGATTTTTGCAGGTAAATAGTAGTAACTGGGGCATAGGCTTGGTAATCCCACTAGGTTCAATGCCTGACGGCAACTGTACGGAGGAAAAAACCAAATGCTTGACTGTCTTTTTGGTTTGATATATATATATATAAGTTCTAAATGTGTTTGTACTATATGATACGATAGTGGAAGAAAAACAAAGCCATCTGCTTTCCAAAATGACAACACGTGGGTGTCACCAATTCACCACTAACAGTCTCCACATTTATCAAACAGCCACAAAACTATGCTGGATATATCCCTATTGAGAGGTAAAAGAATCCATTTCTTTAGAATATATTTTTAGTAGAGACCTTACATAACTCCATTACTAGTTCATGTGGGCCCCCTGAGAGTGTCCTACTTCAGTATAACTGCACCCATGAAGTAATTTGATTTTTTAAGAACACATCAAGTGTTGGTTGATCCACCACAACAAATGTGACCGAATTTGACCAAACAAGGCTTCCACACACATCCAATTTTCTGATTTTAACCAGCTGTAACTTGACTACTCAGCAAGCCATTGTTCTAAAATTTTCATAAAATCCTTCCATAGCATAGTACAATACCAGGTCAAAATATTTGAAACTAATGGCATACTCCTACATTGAGCTATGGTACTTCAGTCATAAAAGTGGATGTGTGTGGAAGCCTTGTTTTGTCAAACTCATCACAAATGATGTTGATTTAGAAAACATTTGTTGCTGGCAATATGCTGGTACCATCTGTGTTGGTGTACATAACAGAAATCCTGCATGTGCAGCTAACACAATAACATAACTGACTTGGGTAAACTTATTTAGTGGCAACTATATAATGTCTAGTTGGTCCCACAAATAGCTATAAGGTGTACTTTAGAAATATTAGTAGTCATCCCATTTTTGAGGGCATGCCATTTTGTCCCTCCTAAAAACAAGGCTGCTAGGCTGACTATGTAACCATGTATGGTGTATATGTGTTATGTACCACTCTGCGTGGGCAGTTCAAAGGTACCGCCAGTGCCATAATTTGTATATTGCACTGCTGCAGACCGCAGCGAGTGCATTATAACTTATAATGCACTGGTTGTGGTTTTGTAGACCACAACGAGTGCATTATAAGTTATAATGCACCGACCGCAGTGCAATATACAGATATTGCACTGGCTGCGGTTTTGTGCAGCATAGCACAAGTGCCGGTGGCAAAGACCACTACGACACCTCACCTAATAGGTGGAAGGACACTTCACAGATCACTCGAATTCTTTTATAGCCTGACATGTAAAGGTCGATTGTGGGCCATAACGTCACCAATACGTATAATGTTTACAAGCAGCCAATGGCGATCGAAAAAGCCAACACGGGTGGTCACAACTCTAGTCTACATATATATAAACGTACTTATACACCTTACTAGTCTGGTGCCATCTTAGCCCAGATTAAACTGTAGTCCACTTCGACAATGACTCAATAAAACAAATTATATTCTAAATAATACTAACCTTTACGTTCGATTGTGGTAACCAGTTTTGTCATGCCACCAGATTCGAGTTTAGCCAGTGTGAATAGTAAGAATTAGACTAGTATCGTTTAGTAGTTGGGTTTTGTTTACTTAAAACATCTATTTAGCTACTTTTTTCGCTCGAGGGAATCACTATGGCGATTAGTCTGGCGCTTAGTCTATATGGCGATTGAGTGATCACCCTGGCATGTTGAGCACTACATAATGAGAGTCGAACAGCGAATGCAGGTTAGTGATATAACCCATAGCGTACTAGCTTTCAATATCTCAGGTGGCTGCAGTACTGCAGGAGGGACGTCATCGCAACGTCCGGCTTGGTTACCCACAATCGATATTAGAAACCTGGCCTTTATAAGTGTTACAGCTGTCTTGTGAGACTCTCCCCACCTATTAGGTGAGTGGTACATAACAGTTATACAACGTGCACTCGTGCTCTGCCTGTATAAATGCACTTGCCTTCGGGCCTAACGGCCCTCAGGCTCGTGCGTTTATATCAGGCAGAGCACTCGTGGCCGTTGTATAACTATATAATATATAGTGTACAAGCACATGTGGTGTGTGTGTGAGCATGCGTGCGTGTGTGGCATACATGTGAGGGTGTGTGTGTCACATACATAAGTGCTTTGTGAGTTTGTGTGATTGGTCCATTGAAACTTACTGGAAGGCACTTGCGAGTATCTGTCTCAGACTGGTGAGGTGAGTTCGTAGCTGTTCATTCCGAGAGGACTGCTCCTTAGTTTCCTGATCAAGTCTATCCAACATTCCCTTGAGGTTCTCATTGTGTTTGGACAATAAAGCATTCTCCTCTTCAAGATCATTGTTGCTTCGACGTAGTTGACGTAACTCTACCTCCAGCTCTATCATTGACATAAACATATTTATAACTTATACGCATGTACGTATGTGTGTAATAGAGTGTATTTATTTGTATATGGTGACATGCAGGTGCATGTGTAAGTGCAGTGTGGGGATATGTGGTGCGTGTGCGTGTGTGTGTTACACTGTGTACATACACGTTATCTTTCTCTAGTATACAAGATCAGTAATGCATTTTGCATTTCCAGCAATACATACATACACAATTGTTACACTGCATAAATTATACATATGTAGCAGTGTTGTAGGTGATTCAGGTCATCTGGATTATCCAGGTCATTTGGGTCAAGTCTAGTGGCCTCCACTTTTACTGAATATCCAGGTCTGATGAGGATTAGATCATGTGTGATCATAGTTCAATTGTACTGATGGAAATTAAGTTGTACTCAAGAAACCTATGTGGAGCCACACCCACTTAACAGGAGTAGCTGCTTGAAGATTTATCTGACCATGTGTAGACCCACTTATTGGTCTAATACTCTTTGATAGCTACTTATTTTCTCTTTCAGATGATCCTATATGTAGTGTAATAACCTGTATAAGCTATGCTATAAAATGCAAGGCTATTGGGACTTGCAGACAACATTGTGCCCAAAACCACACCATTTACAATACTATCCATGTCAAAATCTAACTTTGCACGTTTCTGTCAAGAGCAATGGTGGATCAGATGAGGCATTTGGGGAAACCCTCCCCCACCTTGTGGAAGAGCCATACTTCTGATTCAGGCCAAGATCAATTTATAAAACTCATGAAAATATGTACATTTTACTAGCATTTATTACAAATTTACCTGAAACCAAAGAGAACTTAGCTGTGAAATTGTCACCCAGCACCTTCATGCGTACTAAGCGCCTCTAAAATAATTGTCATATTGCTGTTGTTTAAGACATTCATAGCCTTTTAAACAGCCTTTAAGACTTCACAACCATCTGCAAAGGCCAAAATGGCAATCAACAGTAAGACACTACTAAGAGGTGATTATTTGCTGCTTCAAAAATGCAGCAACTAACAAGAGAATCTGGCTCTCCCCAACTACCTACAACATAGCTTGTTTGTGCCCCTCCCCTTGTCAGCTCCTGGATCCGCCCCTGAAGAGTTCATAATGATCAGATATGCACCTCTGGCCTGATTCTACTGATTACAGAGAACCGATGACAAAGAACTGTTGATGATTGGTGTTAATAAGGTCAAGCCTTTCTTCTAAGAGAAGCCTGAGATGTTACTTGCAGCAGTGCCTCTGCTGAATGTACTCCAGTTAGACACTCTCTCCCATACAAATATTATCAACTCTTGCTTCTGTGTAACTAAGCTGGGTCAGATGTGGGCTCTATCTGGAATACTATTCTGGTCAAGGGGTCAACCATGTCAGCAGTACTGACTTAACTTGCAAACCTGGTATGTAGCTAATATCCTGTATAATTATGTGATTGATAGTTCCATACTAAACAGAGAACAACACTACTTCTGTATAACATTACACAGTGATACTTCTCAAATAGTTCAAATGGCCAATGTAAGATTATGCCATTGCATTATAACTCAGGCCATCATCATCCTTACAGTACCACAATTGAGTGTTAAACTTACAGATAGTAGAGTATATATACAATGTAGTCTTTCCAAGGAAATTCAACATGTGCACTAACCTTTTGTGTGTGCTAAAAATTCTGGTGTGAAAATAGGAATTTCAGTCCCCAGTACTCTATTGTCTTTCTCATTATAACTAGCGATCACTTGTACCTTCCTAGAGCAAGTGTGGCCATTCTTCTCCTCTTCAGATGTGAAGTTCTTGCCACATTGTGTGCACGATACCTGCAGAACAATATATGGAACCTGCCAAAATACACTGTACCATATAGGGAGACCTCTATGAATAGTGCACTGTAAAACTGTTAGAACTGTGTGTACATGATGTATGTATATAGTATTGACATGTACATGTACCATAGCTTATCTACAGTATGTCTGACAAGTAAAGGTGGACCGATACCGATATCAGTATCGGATCGGTATCGGTAATACAAGGTACAGATACCACAGTAGACACTCACCACTTTTATTAAACCATCTCTAGCTAAGTTTCCAGTAGCTAATAACTTTATTGAGCTTAACCAGTAACTTAGTTGAGCTTAATCAGTAACTTAGTTGAGCTAACAAAGTAGCAAAACAAAGCCTTTGTTACCCTTTTCCAAGTATTGCTGCAACTGCTCCGTGTGTATTCTAATATATTAGAGCACGTGAATCCTTTGTAATTAAATGGTAATGCAGTTGTTCCTCAAGAAATAAGTTTATGACTACTTGGCTTGCCTTTTCATGAAAAGGTTTGGTTGAAAAGCTAGCTGTAACAAACATTGTACAATTATCGGCCGCCCACGCAATTAATTGCCTTATCAATAAGCTTACAAGAAAACTACCTCAAATCAAGAAATTAGTAATCCACAATGTTTTTATCATGTTTAGCTGTTATACAATGAATATATAAAACTTGATTGAGCTGAGATCAATCAATTACTGTGATATTTTAATAGCTAGCTATGTATCACAACAATGAAATTTCTATAATAAACTTGTCTAGGCCTCAATGTATAGTATCGGTATCGGTATCGGTATCGGCAAATAATTTCAGTACAAATACTGGTATCGGAAATATCGGTAAAAAGTGGTATCGGTCCTCTCTACTGACAAGTACAGTGAGTGGTAACTGTCTTAGCGGGCACCTGCATCGAATAACTATCTCTGAAACGGCTAACTTCAAATTCTCCCAATCCAACTGTATAAAGAAACCACCTGCATATTAAGGCCAAGAAATTTTGGTCTGAAGGCAACCAGCTTAGACTGACTTCACACCCAAGCAACCAGTAGCTGTTTAACAAAATGTTACACCTACACATCTATCATAACCTGTCAATTGTTGTCATAGCTTGCTCGATTAGTTATATATAGAATATCAATATGCTTATTTTACAGAATGGAGAACCACTATTTAAGCAAATATGTATGGTACAAATGGCATGTTAATAAGTGTGATTGAATAATAAAGTTAATTATTCTCCTACATAAACTATACTTACAAAACAATTAGTGGCAATTAAATTAAACTGTTAACAAAATAGCTCACCTGTACATCAGCATTCATCGCAGCTGCTCTGTAAGACTGGGCCTTGTTGATGCCTACGTGAATGAGCATCATGTGATCATTGTGGGTGGGGCTGAAGTCAGCAACATACTTGGATATTTGCTTTTCATAAACTCACGATAAGCTTCAGACCTCTGGTACTCCTGAAATTCCTTGATATATCTCTCCCTGTCTTTTTCAGCCTCAGCATAAAAATGCTACACATATAATATAACAATTGATAAAAAAGAACCATACGGATGCTTTCACTATTCAACAATAGTATTGAATTACATGTTAAATGTTTTTACTCACACGTCTTTCTTCTTCCTCTAATTGTGTCCACTGCTGTCCCAGTTCCTTTGTGATATCGAGGAATGTCATGGTGGGATGATCAAGGCGTAGTTTATCTCGTTTCTGCTGGCAGAACAACAGATAGGCTGAAGTGGGATGCCTTGGAGCATTGGGATCTTTCATGGCAGTTCGTTTGACCTTCTTTGTTGACCCTCGAGGTCTCCCTCTTCCACGCTACTCATAGACAGTGTTATTTAGGAACAGCTAAAAGTTTTTCAGTACCTTCACTCCTACTTGGATAACTGGGACATTTATACTGCTAGGTTCTGTATCTACAAAATTGTGTGGTAGAAGTGTGACTTTTATAAAATAAACAGGAAACATTCCACAAGGCGCGTACCTTCCTCGCTGTACCCCTCTTCCCCATCCTCTGGTACTTCTTCATTGACAAGCGTCACAAACTTCGCGTGTTCACTGGAAGGTTAGAAGAATATTCAATCATTTTGACATTATTTCCCGCCCCCATACAACACTACGCATCGGTATGTCAGATGATAGATTAGCGACAAGTGTGTGTATCGGGTGAACTTACTGTGGAGCGCTCATTGGGGATGCAAGGTGGACACATGCTACGCCTTACATAACAAAGGGCCCTTAATGAGATTCCATTCCACGCGCTCCTTCACGACACACGTGCAAATATTCTGGTGACGTCATCAAAGAGTTTTATCCTTTTCCCATTGGCATGCATTGCTTTACAACACCAGTGAGGAAATGAAAAGTCTATGAAACAATGCAGTGGTTGGCTAATTGGCAAGTTGTGCCAACTAGCTAGCCATTTATGCACTTGTCAATTTCATGCCCCACCCCCACTCGGGGAGGGTGGGAGAATACAGGGGATTTGACAAATCGTGGTGTCAAATTCCCACTACTGGGGAAAAATCGGCTGTCAAATCCCCACTATGTCCCCACCCCCTAGTAGAGGATTTGACAACACCTCAAGGATGACTAAGCGCATATTTCATGCATGCGACTAGTCATAAACCTGCATGTGGTATACACCTGTAGCTAGTAAAATTATAGCAAGTGCGATTTTATAGTTTAGAAATGTAACTACCGAAAATCAGTCAGTGAATTGGGCAACTGTCAATTGCCCCAGGGGTGGGGACAAGAAGCAATGTCAAATCCCCACCTGGGGTGTGGGGATGCTGGGGGGGGGGGGGGGGGGGCATGAAATTGACAAGTGCATTACTGGCATAGCTACCAAGGTCAGATTGGAATTGTGCAGTTGCTCTTAGCTACACTGTTCTGCACCAATTTGACACTCATGCTATATATATATATTTCCATCAATAACATTGAAGTGCTGACCTCTTCCTCTTCATTCAATCACCAATGACATAAACTAGCCAGTCGGCACTGTCGGAGATTTTATAAAAACAATGCTTTAGCTGAGCTAGCTCAGTACTGCCCAGTCCTGAAATCTTAGAGTAGCTAAACAATTTTTTTTTGCTCAGAGTCATTTCCACACAGCTCGGTGTACTCATTTTATTAACACTGTTTGATTATTTCATGAGAGCTTTTGAAACTGATTTTCAGTGATAACATTAATGGCTACACGTTGCTAAGAACTGATTCTTGCTGAAATTTGAAGCTATGATGGTTGGTGCCGGTTGGCAGTGTTGGGCAAGTTACTTTTTAAAAGTAACTAGTTACATATTACATATTACTTACAACTGAACTATTTAGTTACAGTTACATATTACCCATAAATTAAAGTAACTATAATAATATAGTTACATATTATATTACTTTGCATCCACAGCCTTAAGCTGTCACGTGTGAAACTACCACCTTATTACGTGACATGATTACGTTGTTGGACAATGTGCAAATCTTGGTTATAAGTAAGAAGTTGGTGAATAAGCTTCATTCAGTAGGCTTCATTACTTCGTTGTGGCTAGGCGTTACTCAGTGGATCACTAACGAGATTAGTAACTTCGTTACTTGTAGTAACTTCGTTACTTGTAGTAATAATATTACATAATATTAGACTCATTACAGTAACTATATTACTTAGGTAACGCGTTACATTTGTAAGTAAAGTAACTTAAGTTAGATTACCTGTTTTTATAGCGCGTATTTCGTTATATTACTTAGTTACCACAAAAGTAATAATATTACGTAACACGTTACATAAGTAACGTGTTAATCCCAACACAGCCAGTCGGATAGTCTTACCCCAGCTAGCTACAATGTCTGCTTGCTATACACTCTTTCTCAACTGCCTGCAAAATTATAATGCTACTAATATGACAGAATAACTGATCAGTATTGCCTTACTGAGTTCTTTACAACTCTTTAACTTCACATGATCAGTGCTAACAACTCTAATGGAGTCAGACTCAGAGGTACAAAAACTAAATTTCTAGTTACTACTGTGATTGCTACAACTGACTGGCTGTGTAGACTGAGTCTGTTTATATACTAGAACGATCACTCCGTGCATAGTTGGATTCAAATTTTACAATTTGTAGCTAGTTTCATAAATCAGTCAAAACAAGTACAACACCGGCAGTGACTCAGTATAGCCTTCCTAGGGAAGTTCAGAGAGGACTTACTGTTCATGGTCAGTTGGTTTTGTTATATTGAGGGCACTACACTGTTCAAACCAGCTGAACACGAGGACTGATGTGAAAGCGTGACTAAGAAGATGACATTACAATTAAAAATGGCTGATCTCATATTTATATTGAGTTACAATGTGTAAAATATAAAATCCAGAGAAAAAAGATTACAAACCAAGCATCCAATAATAAATGTATGCGCCTGCGCGTTTAAACCAATTTGGCAACATGTCGGGTGACGAGGTTAGCGAAAAACTGAGGAAACTAACTTTGTTAGGAGTCAGAAATCTCAACCAACAGCTCGGAAAAGGATCATATGGACAAGTTTTCACGGTTAAATATAATGGACTTATTTGTGCAGCTAAAGAAATCCATTCACTTCTCGTTGAAGCTGGTGAGAGATATCAGGACAACTTCATTCTAGAGTGTATCCGCTGTAGCGAGCTCACCCACCCCAATATTGTTCACTTCATGGGTGTATATTATCCCAGTCGAGTATCACTTCCGGTGATGGTTATGGAGTTAATGGATGAGAGCCTTACCAATTACGTGAAGAAGCCCAATATCAATGTGAAGAGGAAGATCTCTATATTGCACGATGTGGCTGAAGGACTGGCCTACCTGCACACTCGTAACCCTCCAGTAATCCACCGTGACTTGTCCCCAAACAACATCCTATTGAAGCATCCTGGAGTAGAACAAGTGCCACCAGTTACAAAGATTGCTGATTTGGGTGTGGCTAGAATAGTTAAAGCAGACAGCCAGAGCACAAGAAGTCGGCTTACCACAGTACCAGGAACTCCTGACTTCATGCCTCCTGAAACATTTGTGGATAATCCTAAATATGGCACTGCCCTGGATGTGTTCTCATTTGGAGGGATCATGCTTCACACCCTCAATCAGGAGTGGCCTACACCAAAAACTGTTGCTCAGTTTGATCAAATAACTTGTGAAGTCATCAAAGCACTAGATGAAATCGAACGTCGTCAGAAATACTTGGACAAGATAACGGGTGAAGCAGAAATGCTACAGTCCATGATAATAGAGTGTTTAGCTAATGATCCAACCAAGCGTCCCAAAATAATTGATTTGTCTAAGAAACTCAAACCGTTGAAGGTACATACATCTAGTTTAATAAGTGTATCTTACGTAAAAACCACCTTTGTTTATATAGGAGTCACCTTCATTTGTTCCAGCCCTACAGAGTGGCTGTTACAATATTAATTGGACTAAACATGCTGACTTGCCATCTGAGATGTATGGTGCTTCTGTTGCAGCTGATGAAGACAAAGTGTATGTTATGGCAGGTAGTAGTCCAGAGGACGACACACTATACTGCGTGTATCGGTATGACATAAGGACTGATCAGTGGGACCAGCTACCTCGTCCAGGCCATTATTGGGGTGTGTTACATGTGATTTGTGGACATCTTGTCATTATTGGTGGAGCTGTACTGGACAATGACAATCCTACACCTACTAATAAGGTACTGACGTATGACAAATATGGTAATAGCTGGGTGTCCCATTATCCTAATTTGGAGAAAGCTAGGTGCAAACCAGGAATAGTATCACATTCAAACTATGTGATTGCATTAGGAGGAGAAGGCAGTGACTCTACAGTTATGGATGACATTGAGGTACTGAACACTAATGAACTAAGTCATTGGGTTTTGACTGGTGATCTCCTGCCAGAACCAATGTGGGCTCCATCACTTACAATCTCAGACAAAGACTTGTACATTGTAGGGTTCAGTGGCATTGAATGGAGGTATTCTACAGCATACCAAATACCTGTGGACGCCATTGAAATACCTGTGGATATTGTCACACCTACCAACAAGGGAATTCTCAAGCACACTGAACTACCGTCTGCTCCCTGCTGGCACATGTCAATAGTTCCTCATTCTCAGCCTCCCATCATCATTGGTGGCTGTGATAGCTATGGTAATAATATTACATCAGATATTTATCTACTGGACACTGCTAATAAGAAATGGACCCTAGTGACATCTCTGTCCACTGCTAGATCTAGTGTGGGCGTGACTATTATTAATGATGATGTCATCATGGTCATTGGAGGGTCTACCAATCCCAGTTGTATTGAAACAGCACTTGCACACTCCAGCACTGAAGTAGAAATGGGACAGGTCAAGCTTAACCAGATCATTTCTGGATAAGTTCTGTATTCTACGATTTCTATATTTTTGAAATGACAGTTTTAAGAAATTCAGGTACACTACTTATGCATGCTGTGAATTGAGTGGGTGGACTTGGTGTTCCATTGCTGAACTGCACTTCTACAGTGTAGTCCATCTGATTGCCTGTGAGCCAGAATTAAGCAAGTGGCTACATTAACAGGTTAACAGGTTACTTCCACACAAATAACATTGGACAATTAGTGACTCGAGTAGGCTAATTTTAATTTCACTTGCCCACCACTTCATTAGCGTACATAACTTACTGAGAATTTTAAGAGTTCTGTAAAATTATAATACTGACACATGCAAACAGGCTGAACTGATAGCACCATCATCACTTGCTATTATTGTGAACATGATAACAAGCAAGATATTTATTCATGAACATTCGGTTACTGTAGAAGCTATCCTGATGACTAGTCGTGCTTATCGATTAATCTGGACACTTGGTAACAGTCCCAAGTATCCCTTAGCATGTAATCTGACCCTGATAATCAGGATACTTTTGGTCGGTCCCAAGGTGCCATTAATACACAGGTTTCACTGTAAAGATTATAAGCACCCATGTTACATTATAATCTCCAATCGATAAGTACCACCCAGAGAATGGGTCTGCAAGGATGAAACTGGCTTCAAATTACTCTCCAGATAATAACAAATGTTTCAGCTCTGGTGCAAACCTGAGTGACAGAATGTATGCAAGGTTGAAATCAATCACAATCATGATATGCAGTGGTTCTACATCACATAGACTCCTCGGGATCATCAGAGTGTACCTCTGTTTGCAATGTCAAATACGTACGGCAATACGGCCTTAAGATTACTCTCCTGTTCAGTACACCAACTTGCACCTCAAGTTCTGATACATATAGCAGACACAACGTAACTCACACAATAAACTATTCCATACATAAATCGTAAATGAGAATACTACACAGTACAGAGTTCAGTTACGTCGCCTTCTTCTTCAGCTGATACCACGTCATAAAGAAGGGAAGCGAAAATGCGCTACCAAACGCTAATAACATTTGTACAGCGAGTAGTCCAGGACTGTCTGACATCGGAAGGCTCTGTGGAGAACAAAATCTTATTATACTGGGGCGCGTTATATAGAAATTACGCTTTACACTCGTACCTTTCCAGGTCCATTGTCCACGTGCAATCTTCTAAATAGAAACGGTCTCCTGACTCGTGATACAGCGACAACTCCACGCGACAGCATCTCAGCTCAGTCCAATCTTTCTAGAACCTTTTTTGTTCGGTTACCGGTGAGAATGAATATTTTACTGGCCTGTCGCTGTAGAATTTTAAAGTTTACTTTGCGGACTGAGGTAAAACTCGGCGTAAAATTTGCAAGGGCCTCTTTTTAATATTTTTATCTCTTTATAGTTACTGCACAGAATGGCGGCCAAGTTACCTACTGAAACAGGTAAGGTAGTATTCTAAATAATGCACACGTTTTTGAGCCCATCCAAGCCTGTACATTAATAATAGCACACAGCAAATACTGTACTAACAATAGTATCCAGCTTGTATTGTTACTGCTATACTGCCTGTTTAACTGCAGGAGCAAGTACTTAAAATTAAGTTGCCTTGATTATTTGTTATCACCTAAACAGCCTGGATTACTTAATTTGTTTTGCACATGTGCTGTCTAAAAAATGCTTGCCTATTGATATTTCCTTAGCTTTTAGCTATAGGGCACTTGATTGCCTCTTGGTTGTCAGTATGCTATTTCTACTTAAACAATGTGCATTGTTTCTTTTGGGTATTACAATAGACATTACTTGAGGTGCTCTATTAGAATATTTTAAATTTGTTTAGACTTCACAAGTTTGATACTAATAGCATGATCTCTAAATCCCATAGTGCAAGTCCTATAAAAACCATGCTCTGAGGCAATAAAAAACATGAAAATTACAAATTTGTAATATTGGGAATGCATGGACATTTCAATGGATAGCAACAGTCGTACTGAATTAGAGGGAAGCATATAAGTAATGCGCTTGTTTCTATTAACTAATGCTATTATGTTTCTTGTTTACAAGTGGTTATCAAAGTACATGAAGTCTAGACTTCAAAACACAAGTTTTTATGAAATTTAGTACCCTTAGGCAGCACCCTCACTTCACTCAGGCACCACAACACAGGCCTTCTGGTTACTAAATTCCGTAGAACCTTGTGTTTCAACTATCTTAATTGGAGAGTGTTAAACTGATATGGGACAAAGTACATGAGTACATATGTGTAATTGAGAGCCTAATACTTAAGTACCCAGCCCTTCTAACTTCCAAGGCTTTCATGTGTGTATGTGTCGGAAGTGTACTTAAGCACTGTATGTGTTTTCCAGTGCGTAACCCCATGACTGTTTATCAGGAGTGCATCAAATCCTATGGACAAAGGAGCATGTAACTCAGTAAAAAATGAAAGGTTGCCATGTACTGTAAAAGTAACTTATAAGATTCCTTATTAGGATATATGGAGGCGCATGCTTGAGTACATGACGTTACCGGCACAATAAAGTGAAGTTATGAAATTGAAGTTAAATAGCATGACGGAATAATGGTAGCACAGGCATATGGTAGGAAAGCCTTTCTACATAACTTGTTAGTAACACGAAATTACTCGGACCAGTGGACTATTCCAAGTTATTCCTTCAACACACAACAGCCTTCCTGTCAAAGCAGCTTTGCTTCCTTCACACAAAACAGTGGAGTAGCTGGCCATTCTGTGGATCTCTGTTGCACACAAGAATGATGTAACTAATGATAGCATATCACTAGCACAAGATGCCATGTTTGAATTTTGCTCGTAATGTTAGTGACCCTTGTCCATAGGATTTGATGTGCTCCTAAATATTTATATAAGGGTATTGGAGTAGATATGTCAGTCAAGTAGATTACCATGAAAAACATTATAATATGTTTTGTTCTTGGGCATACATTCATTTTTTAAATTGATGCTTATACACTAATTTGTTATATTTATCTGAGTGTTGGGTGTAAGGATGACTGCTCTATTAGGTTGTCTTGATCTTGCTGTTTGAAGCAAGTGGTCCCTGGTGGAGCTATTGCACTTGATCAATTAGCTCTTGTCACAAAGTATAAGTGCTCCTTTCCTGGTAGTGTACTGTAAGTGTATTAAATTTTTTTGGGTGAAATTTGCATAGTTGGTGAAAAAACAAGCTTGCAAGTGTATTAAATGTCATGGGTAAATTTTTTTTGTGATGTAATCTTGACAAGTAGAATTTGTGGGTTCAGAGTTATAACTTGCTCACCTCAATGCTTGCACTGCAACTGTCAGGCTGGGAATGATGTGAATTTGTGGTACGATGAGGTGGGTGGTACAAGAAAACAAAGCATGCAATAAAAATTGGTAAAATTATCAATACTTTACCAATTACATGGCTATGATTACATTCCACATATTATTTCTTACAATCAACCAGCATACTACTAAGGGTGTAATAAAATTACACACTGACGCTATATGTGTTCAACAGAATAAGTTATGCTTTAGATTACTGGTTTTCTAAATATGGTTGGTGTTATCAGCCATTACAGGAATGCTACAAATCACTGACATTTATACGGGTGGTACTTGACAATGTAATGTCAAGGAAGGTGTTGAACACTCCATTGAAAGCCAAGAAAACATAATGGACAGGGAATTGTGCAGACAATGACCCAACAGACAAATCGTAGAACAAGATCTACTAGGATTGGAGAAGTAGGGGGAAACCTGCTCCCCCACTTTGAAGAGTGGAGGCCTCACTTTTTCTAATGTTTAGTAGCTAAAGTACAGTAACTATTGTACCTCTTTTAAACATTAGTTAACTTATACAAGAATGGAACACTACATATGTGAATCAGTATTGGGAGTGCAAGAGATCAAAATACTCTAATAGAGCAGTCACCTAACTACTCTAATAGAGCATTCAGTTTGAGAATATAAATTTGTTCTTTTATTTAATCTGTCTCCATTAACAGATGCATCTATACATAATCAAGAGCATGAGTCCATTTGAAATGTCTTCATTCAGCATCATAATGATAGTCATTGCCATGATTCACATGTACTACTAAAAACGCTCTCAGAGTCAATCTCAAAGTATTCAAATTTCTTGTAGAGGCATGCCCCAGACCCCCCAGTATTGACATGCTTTTGCACACAAGTGTGTTTCACATGCTAAGGTACAGTTAACACATTTTAAACACTTCCTAAATGACATGACTTCCTTTCCTCTGGAATACTGTTCTCTGCCCCTGACAAATACATGTACCACACAGATTGGGACAAGTAAGCATAGCACACTGCAAGACTTCCTTACTTGCAAATGAAGAAGAGTTAGAAAGCAAGCATTGCAGTGGCTTGATATTGACAATCACAGTGTCAGACAATCGAGAAGAAGAGCTTGAAATTAGGTGATGGACGGTCTCATATCCATTCTGTGTGGGTTTTCCCCCTTCTGCTCTCCTTTTACACACACACATACCATATTTCCCTCATATAAAAGCCCAGGCTATTTCCTTCCCAGCATTTTTTGACCCGAATAGAGCCTTTATTTGAGACTGGGAATTTATTCAGAGTGATGTCCAGCATTCTAATTGAATTTGAATCATGGTAGAACACCACTGTTGTTAGAATAAGCATAAAGAGCCTTACTACAGTGTGTTGACTATATAAACAGCTATATGATATGCAGACTTGCGCAGACTACTCATGTGATTACCTGTAGCACTTTCACACATCAGAGGGCTCTAAATTTAATGTTGATAAGTTTGAAGAAACAGCAGCAAGGGAAAGAATTCAAGCCACTTTCAGTACACTCCACATTTACAGCCTGGGCCTCTATTTGAGACCAGGCATTTGTTTTTCAAACTGAATTGAAACATGTGCTTATTTGAATGCAGTCTTTATACGAAGAAATATGATACGCACACACAGCACACACACACTGTTTCAGAAACAAGGGGGAGGGACAAGATTTAGTCATTATACACAATCTAATGCAATCAAATTAGCCAACCATCAATTACGAGAAATAATGTACTGCCTTCATCATCTTTTATGCCTTATAGCTAGTATTAAATCATTCACATCTAAACATGTTAGTTTCATGATACAGCTAGCCTTTAAGCTGACTACCTGCATGATCACTTGCTTTACTGCCTGTGTGGTTAGTGAAAAGGCATTTAGGTTAAAATACAAATACAGTAAAATCACATGTATCAAAGCAACACACCTTTACAAAGAAGGACATTTCAGAACATATGGACAAACTATTCAGACATCAACTTAGGCCTGTCCTTAATGTTGTTAGCATCTGTCTAGTCATCATATTATATTGAAATTGAATGGCATCGTCACAGATCATTAATGAATGGTTTCAATGGCCCCACATATCCTGGTGCACTGTTTCCCCTGCTAAATGAATATGATTATAATGGTCTGTATGTTACGAAATTCTTTTAATATTAATTTATGGGAAAATTTGCTATACCAGACCATTTTGACATGCAGAAGTTTCCGTGAATTGGGAGTACCATTATAGCTGCAGACAGTTGATCTACATGTAGAAAAATTCCTAATTGACACAGGACAAGCAATTACACAATGAAAATTTCATTTTAAAATATATTGCAGGTATTTTGTGTAATCTAAATTTGTTTGCTAACAGTAAAACCGTACAGTTCCATGGATATGTATGATGCTATCCTAACTATTGTAGTGTAGTCAGCTGTTGTACATGGTAGATCAGTCAAAAGTATTTGGTGGCAGTAGTCGTAAGCCCAACAGTTTTCTGTCAGTGCGTATAACATCTGATGAAATTAAGAGAAACATAGCGTTGGTACAGAAAGAGATGGTCCAACAGATGCCACAAATGGAAGAGCTGCTTCAAGACATCAGCATGCTTCATATTACCCTGATGGTGCTTAAACTGAAATCAGATGATGATATTGAAAAGTACGTTTAATCTTATTTAGGTACAATAACGCTTACTAATTGGGAAATGGAAGTGGTTTATGTCATTGTTTGTGTACAAAATCACCAGTGTTATTCCATAGCTATTGGTGTTTCACCTTACTGCATTGGTACAGACAATTCATACAAACTTCATTTAAACTACTTCACTACAAGTTTGTATTACACACATTACACACCAGTGAAGTTGTTTGTGTATACTGTCATAACCTTGTCAGCCATAAGCACTGGTCGAACTCATGGGCTTCCATATTTTCCACCTGTGAGTATTCCAACTAATTTGTATGGCTCCTGACCACGATTAACATGTACCGTCCAATTTATCCAGTAGACCTGCCCTTGCTTTGTAGTTGATGAATCACACGTGCACCCACTTTCATTTTCAATCCCGGTAAGTGTTATTGTGTCTGGTTTAATTAGTATGTTTATGTTTGAAGAACTACCCCTGTAAATCTTATTGTGATGTGATCATGCCCCCAATTTGTGCCATATGACTAGGATGATTAAGGAGTGGTCATTACTTAATGTGATCAATATTGATTGTGCTCAGTGCAGTAACACAATTATAATTGTGTTGACACGTGCATGTTTTAATTTTAGGTGGTGGGTAAATAAAATAGATACCGTGATTCCCAGCTCAGCTTAGCATTGGTAGCTTTAAGACATCATGTTCAGAGAATAAGCACACATACAATATATATGTCCACTGTGAGAAGCACTACCATTTCATCGTTGTATGTGATGTAATTTTACGTAGCTGTGTTAAAAATAAATTATGTATGTAACCATTGTGTGTGTGCATGTGTGTGGTATAGATATTACGGCTTATAGTCAGAGAGACTGAGGAAAATGTGTGGCTGATGCTCGACATGAAATAATAAATTATATTAAATCTGTAAAAGTGCCAATACTTTGAAATTTAACCTGTCATGGGTGTTTGTTTTTAGTACAATTTATATGACTCGGACGACTAAGGAGTGGTCGTTACTTAATGTGATCAATATTGATTGTGCTCAGTGCAGTAACACAATTATAATTGTGTTGACACATGCATGTTTTAATTTTATATGATGGGTAAATAATAGGTACCGTAAGCTCAGCTTAGCATTGGTAGCTTTAAGACGTACACCATGTTCAAAGAATAAACACAGTATATACATCCAATGTGAGAAGTACTACCATTACATTATCATATCTGATGCAATTTTACTGTGAACTAGCACAGCTGTGTTAAAGATAAATTGTATATGTAAACATTGTGTGTATGCATGTGTGTGGTATAAATATTATGGCTTATAGTCAAAGAGACTGAGGAAATGGTCTGAAAATGTGTGGCCAATGCTCGGCATGAAATAATAAAATTGTATTAAATCTGTAAAAGTGCCAATACTTTGATATTTAACCTGTTGTGGGTGTTTGTTTTTAGTACAATTTCTCTTCTATACTATTCATTACATGTTGTGTAAGTGCGTAGGTGTTTACTACCCAACTAGCTCGCCCACCTTTTGTCATTTAAAATATTCATTTAAAAAAAAAGAAAAAAAGTCAAGCTAATGTACTAGAGATGTACTGGGTTGATTTTTTGGTGATATTCCAAGACTGATGTAAAACAATATTATCAAGCCAGTGAATAAAGTTGATCCAGCATACTCCTTTCCTCTAACGATTTGCTTAGTGATACAATACAAACAAGAGTTGGATATAGTGATTAACGCTTGGAAACAATGTCTGATGTTTAACAGCAATAGAACATTAAGTCAGAAGTGCCTGTAGATACTGTTGTACATGAACCATTTTCTAAGAGCATAATTTAACCTCACTAAGCGACCACCTCTTTAGTAAGACCATTCCATTATTGTGGCCACTCCTAGTAAATCATTAACAACACCACCAAGCATATTTTCATCCTATGTACAGGTGCACCTGCATTGTGTATATATATATAGAAGTCCATAAGTCAGTTTTTTTACTCCCATGTAGCACAAAAATTCAATTGGTTTCTTTTTTTTTTTTTTCCTTTTTTTTTAAGTTGACAATTTATTTTAACCATCCCTATTAAACCGCTACCACATGAGTGCTCAGAAAGTACGGATGACAGACATCATACCCACCTAACTATGCATTCATATGACGTGACAGTTCGAGGACACATGATCAATAATATTCTCTGAAAGTTATCTGAATACTTGTATTAGGTGTGGACCTGGTAGTCCATTACTAGGAACACTTTAGGGACATGATCACAAGGTGTGTGTGGTGTCTGAAGCCTTCAGTGGTTATGTCATGAGTCACTTCCTATTGGCTATTTCCCATTGTTAGGAATCTAGCATTAAAATAAAAATACACTAGACATGGATAAAGAATATCTTTTGTGATTGTATTGCTGTAAGGGTTTCAGGAAGAACCACATTTAAAGGAGGGGGCAAGGACCCCCTGCTGAAAGCAACCTTGGTCTAAAGTTGCAGTAAAAATATGACAGATTGTTTTTAACATATCTTTTTTTAGTTTAAAATTTATAACTCCATGTTAAGGCTTTTAATACTCACAGCCACAGTACATTACTCACATATCCTACTGTTCTACTTCATACTACAATAACATTTTTAGTTGTATAGAATTGATCCCCCTATTGGTTGTACATGTACCTAGTGGCAACTCTGGTATACACCTACCGTAGAGTCGGGTTGTTAAGCGCATGTGTCTATTAAACACGTAGTATTTGTTAAGCACTTACACATTTCTTGTGATTAACCACAGCTGATTAGCACACATAGCCAAATACGAGGCTCAGCACGCAACAAAGCTAAAGAAAAGCTGGAAGTACTGGAAAATTAACGTCTCCTTGCCTCCATTGAGGTACTTCTGGATTGCAATATTCTTGTTCATCATGAAGGATTTCACCCAGAAATGGAGTCACATACCCATATACACAGGCGACGAACTACTCTGTTACAACGTAGTGATTCTATATTAAACACACCATAATTATTACTTAGTCGGATGTGCCTAACAGATAGTATTATTTTACAAACGTTTCTTCGAAAATTATAAGCACATGCCCTTAACAGCCCGACTCTATGGTATAACCGTTTGTATGGGTTTCTATTGGAGTAGTTCTGTTGTTGAACTATTGAACAAGTCCGTAGTAACATTAGAGTGTATTGTCACTGCACTTAATTGTGGTTGCTGCTGACTATTGACAAGACCCTATCAAATATATACATAACACAAGTACTGACCCATCTTGTACTGTCCTATCTGATCATCTATTTAATTTTTTTCACAATGCATATAATCAACTTTAATGTATATTGCTGAGCAATGCATGTAGTGTTCAAATTAAAAGTTTGTTGGTTCCCTGTAGGGCTAAAAAAGCCACTGCTTTGGCTTACAAGAGATTGATTGCTGACTTGGCTGATCCGTTACCTCTCAAGTTTGACAAGATAGGAACGTTCTCACATGGAAAGTGTAACCAGACCACTTATGTTGTCTATGCCAAGTTAACTGACGATGGTCACAAGCAGAGGTTTTTAAAGCTGATAGGTGTGGTGATTATTGTATTAGAATTTTGATATTTTTATATGCTGTTTCAGACACTGTTGTGGCAACATTTGAGGAGCATGGCTTATACTCTACAGACAATCGTCCACCTAATCCTCACCTGACTATAGCAAAACTCAGTAAATACGTCCCGAGTGTGCGCTCCATTCAACCCTACCTTTATCGGAACTACATCAACCTCACATTTGGCACTGAGATTGTACAAGGAATAGAGTTGCTAGCTATGTCTGATTTGGCTGAGTCTGAAGATGGATATTATAAAGTCTTTGCAAGATACCCATGACTCCATTGAAATTTGGGTGTATCCATTCACTGGACTGGATTACTGGACTGGACTACTGGACTCACATAAAATTTTCTCGAACACATTTTTTCAACCACAAACACCTTTTTCAACCACTAATTACATAGAGTACACATGGGGCTACTGAGGCTCTCATTGTCATATTAAAAATAATAAATTTAAAATAAAAAAAGGCATGCACATACAGCCTATTTTTTTTATTAAGGCTTTATTAAGTATGTTTGAAAAAGTGCTGTAGTTTTGGTGGTCTATTTAATGGTATGACTTTGGTTTTATTCTTGTTACACAGCTCACTACATTTTTTTTGCAAATATGTGTAACCTTACCTTCCTGTTTGAAAGTGCACGCATTGGGAAGCTTAATATGTACCACTGCACACTTGTTGCTATTTACAAGCATCATAAACCAAAGAGCCAGCAAAGCTGAAGTGAATGCGCAGGCCATAGGTGATTTTTATGTTACAGTAACATAATGTAATTGCATGGTGTAAAACGTATATACATGTGTGATGTGTTATTTTACAACAGATCGAATGTTAGAGAAGACAGACAGATGCATTAGTAGTGTTAACAGTGCACAGTGCTTGAAACATTACTAGCAGTAGGCAAATTATTTTTGATAGCAAACTGCACTAAAGTGTTAGTGCAGTTTTTGTGATTAATGTACAAGTTTTATGTCTCGTGGTGAATGGTGTCAGTTTCTAAAACACTTTTTAGTTAAGTTTAGTGATAAAAACATAAGAAAACAAATAAAATCTGAGTCCAGTAGTCCAGTCCAGTGAATGGATACACCCTTGAAATTTGATATATTCGTCTACTTAACTCATATCCCTTTTGTATATATTTTATATTTCTTTTATGTGGTTTGTTATAAACATATTTTTTAAGTGTATATGAAGTATTTTATAACATACTATACATTAGCCATGGATTAACTGTAATATGTTTAGTGACTGCAAGCTGTCAACACAGTTTAAATCTAATAATTTTAAAGTGCTACATGGTTTGCTTAAAGTGTATATGAGATGGAATAGGGATTTGGTTGCTAAGAATTAAATTGCTTATTTTAATATTACTTATCCTTTAATGTGTATTTTGTTAAGTTAAGGAATGTTTTTATGAGTTGTTATGTAGTAACCATGACAATGGTTACACCAAACTACCTACTCTCATACAATGTGATGATGTACGTTGACCTCATGTTATGTAACTAGTTATGTCAAACTGTCCAAGATTGTAGTTCAACACTGCATACCTAAGCTAGCTAAATAACACTACAAGCAGACATGTTATGTTATTCATAGGTAGCTGTGATGGTATGGTATCCATGGGAATTCCTCATGGGGTATTTCTGGTGAAGAGGCCAAAACTAAGCAGTACAGCCGATGGTGATATCAGATCCACTCAAGGTAATTCACCATCTTTAGTCTAAAGAAATGTGTTGCAATAGCATACCTACAGTTGTGTGGTGTCAGGGCTTGGAAATATAAGGTAGCTAAATTATTAAATCATCCGTTCTTTGTAGCCTTATCCCATATAGTCTTACCACAGGCCACTATTTGGCTTGAGCCATTATCATTTTGGTGACACTGTGTTGCTTCCTACTACACATTTTGTTATCTGGTGGGAAACACTTGATCCAATTACACACAAATTGTCATATAAAGCTACACGACTAATATTACATTATACACTTGTGAAACAGAACCCATTGTTGTCCCATTGACTTATATTTGTCTTCTTTCGTGTTCCCTGAATTTGAGTAGGTGATGAAAGCTTCAATGGAGCAACATTAAAGGAGCCCCAGCAAGTTTTTGCTTCTTCCAGTGGGAGTTTGCCTTTGGTGAAGGCACAAGACGATGTAACTGAAGAATCTGCTGAAATAGACAAAAGCCATACTAATGAACCAAACGCTACACTGCTAGAACACTCCAGTAAAGTTGAAACAGAGGATGCTCCTGTGTCAACTCTCAATGATAATACACAGACATTGTCTATTGATCACAAAGATAGTTCAGATTCCAGCATTGATAATGTACAGACTTGTGAATTGAACATTTCCACCTCTCAGGATGTAACAGTGGATGATAATGAAACCATGACGGTGGATGAAGATAATGAAATCCACGATGAAGATGTTCACTCTTCAGATGAAGATACTAGTAATCCGTTTAGTAATCTTTTGCTTTTCTCAGACAGTGAAAACGACAATCCAGTTACTTCAAAAGCAGCCAAAAGAAAAGAACATAAAATTAAATCTAAGCAAAAGCCAAAGAAGCCAGAGAGAAGGATACCAGACTCTTTTGTTGCTGTGCGGTTCTCTTCACCAGAAATTAAAGCTAAACTTCAGCTAGCACAGCAAAGTATGGTAGAATCGGATAAGAAACTCAAGCCAACATTAATATCACTAGTAAAGCTGCACATCACGTTACTTACACTGCAACTGAGCAATGAGACTCTAATTGACAAGTACGTACCTATCATGGCTTGAAGTAACTTGAATCTTATTTCTTTGTCATAAGGCTTGAGGTATATATAAACCTGATATCACTTAGAACAGTACTAGTTCTTATGTAAGCACATATTTTACTGTAGCTTGCTTTCTTTGTAGTTCTGAGAACTAATATTATAATTCTTTTTATGTATTTAGGGCAAAAGATTGCCTTCGTGTTTCCTGTGGCAAAATCAGGGAGGAAATAAGCCAGCAGGAAATTGTGCTAACTGTCAGAAGTTTACAGTCGTTTGGAAACAGAGTTGTGTTTGCTGCAATTGAAGATGGTCCTGCCAAAGAAGTGCTTGCCAACATAGCAGGTAATTGAGCACAATAAAATGTGCGACTGTTACATTACTCTTTAAATTGTATTAAGGTGATAGCTTACTAACAAATCTTTTTTGCCACTTCAACTGAAATCATATTACATGTCTGTATCAGTTTACACACTATGGTCTGTGCGTTGTATATTTGTATTGGTTTTGACATGTAACAATTAGAATGCCACACTGAAAGTAACTTTTCTAGTTTCCAATTGATGGTTTAATGGCATAGTTTCCTTTGTTTATCAACAATGTGTGTAGGAATTGTCCGAGAAACATTTGCTGCTAATGACCTAGTTGGTACGGATAACAAGAAGTTTACACCCCACCTGACCATTGCCAAAACAACCAAAACATCTGGAAGGAAGAGGGTAAAAAAGATTGAGCCAGCATCTTATGAGAAACACAAGGATGAGGTGTTTGGTACTCAATATGTCAACTCACTTGAGTTGCTGTCTATGACTCTTCCACCAGACAAACAAGGATATTATCACTGCTTTAGTAGAGAATCATTTACTTCTAGCAACCCTCTACAAAGTGATGGCAGTATAGAAATTGCTTCAGATGAAACTAACATTGTGTCTGATAGTTCAGAACTTCTTGATGACAGAAACATTTCTCCAGCTAAGAGTGATACAGTTGAAACTACTATATCTGACTGCAAGGAGTCTAGCTCCTCTAGCAATACTGTGTCAGATAGCACTGAAAATGGTTTGCATACCAATCAAGTTTCAGATGAAAAGGATACAGGTATGGTTGAAACAATAACTGACCATTCTACTGGTAAAGCAGACAGAACCAAAAATAGCAAAGGTATTATTTCAGATACAAGCCATGCAGGTGATGGTGATTCCATAAAGATGGCATCTGTGCCATTCTCTGCGGTAAGGTTCACACCCAGAATATTAACAGTGAGAAAAGAAGCTACTAAAAACACAGAGGATACAGCAGACACCAGGTTAACTACTGATGACCAAACAAGTAGAGAAGACAACACAGAAGAGACAGAACACAAGTGATGCAATTATTATTTGTAAACAGTTCTATGAAGTTGTGTATACCCTACAAATAAAATAAAATTTAACCACAAAATACTATAAAATTAATTAGAATATGTAGAACACATCAAATGATAGGCAGTTAAGTGGAATTCTCTGTTTGTGTCAGTAACGTAGTGGCAGATAATAGTGGTGTTCTGCTGTTGATGCTACCAGCCTGGTCTTGTTTCTTGTAGTTCCAATAACGTATACAACTATACACCGTACCCAGGAACAATATAATAGTCAGTAATCCTGAATAGATCAGAGAAAATGGGATACAATTGTAACAAGGTTTTCTTACCAAATACTCCAACAGCAACTATTAGACCAATGTGTATATCACGGATAGGATCAAGGAGATCTTTTTTAAACTCATCTGCTTTAGAAGGTGTGATCACAGACTCCTGATAAAATACATGCGTGATTGTAATATTGTGTAAGACATCAACTTTACAATGTGGATTCAATGGCACACCTTAGACAATACAATTTACAGTAATTGGGCTTATCCTCTTCAAATATCTATAGCAGGGTTTGAATGTACATATACAATCCACCCTTATAGTAGTGCCATGACTGTTACTATATAAAGTAATAAATAACTTAATAGGGATTCATTCTTTGAACATTTCTACTAGTATAATTCCGAGTACAACAAATCTCTCAACCTTTGATATGGTACAGAATTTCTGTATAATGTTTGTATAATAATAATATTTGGACCATGGTATAATAGTTTCACCACATTCAGTGAGTGTATGTCTGCAGTCCTCATCAAAATATTGAACGGCAAGTTGCTAGGGTCAACAGAGAAGTGCTGACAAGTACAAGTATTATTAATTCAAAATTTATCGTCCATGAAATGGCATCATATTAATCGATATGTCAACACTTAATTATGTGCTTGAACTTTTGATATTATATTGCGTGGATGTACCGACTAACCTCTGTGGCAATAAACCAAGGGAACATGGTGGACTTGCGAATATTCTTCAACTGCCTAATGGATGACGACACCAGTAAGACAGTTTGCATTTAAAATGGGGGGACTAACTTGACATTTGTATCCCTATTAAGTTGTACGTTGAACTGGAGTCGCTTGGCAGCATGTAAAACGGCACCAGTCATCTACAACAAGGATAATATCGTGAATTACAGATGGTGCCAATAGCAGTTAACTCACTGGCTCGACTTCAAGGAAAGCCTCGTGAATACTTCTGTTAGGCTTCATGCCAATTACACCATCAAGATAGCTCTGATCGGCACCAAGAAAGTGTGGTAAACTGACAAACACCGGTAAATCTGATGACAAGAGTACACAACAAATAACATTATATGCTTTGTCAACTCACTTTGCGGAAACACAGCTGTCAAATTGAGAACCCCTGGCTTGCCAAAAGCACTGTAGCCATAATTGGGAGGGTAGGCGCTAGCATTATAGAACTCATAATCTGCCACAATATAATGGAAGAGATCAATCCCTTCCACAGTTGCATCACGAGAACGTACAAAGGCTCCAGACCTACGACATAATCACACACGCTAAGCGATCCATACAAATTGAGATTCAATAAGTAAAACACACCATGTGTACAAGCATGTAGTATGACAAGGAGTAACAAAATTGTTAGTAGAGCATGTAAGTATTTTCCCACCACTGTTCAACTGAATTTGATTCCAACTTAGAGCCTCTCTGGCGTAGCAACTAGCTAAACAAAATAGCTTAAAACTAGCTTCGCTACACCTGGTTGATACTCGGACATCTGTGAAAGGCTAGTATCCCATATGTTGAAGAGCTTGAAAGGAAAGGAATGCTCAGAGTGAACTGTCATTTAATAACAAGCGTCTCGCAGAATGGAAGCATCAAAAGGGCTTACAGCGTTTTCTCTAACACAAATATGTCAGAAATGGCTGCCAAACACATCTTGTAGAGATTCTTATACTACTAAAGGAAGTCACTTGATTTCCACCAAACATATGACAGACCCAAACAAAACCAACCAACAAGGTCCTGCCACAGCAGCTCTGTGCTGCCAACAAACCTAAAAAAGGGCATAAACCTAATTTGTAAAGGGCTTAAATCGTTTCCACCAATTAAACAAGATAGGTTGTTCAACTAATGGATGCCTCACATTACCGTGCATGGGCAGGTATGAATAACGACAGCAAACAGTATATAATGATTACAACAAGGTACTTAGACAATACGAAAATGTGTCTGTGTGCTACAACTACATAGATAGATGTGCTCATTGCTACTAAAAGGAAATGGCCATCAATTAGTGGCTTCTGTTTTTGGTGGTACTTTATTCAATTAATGACATACCATAGTCGCCCACAGCCATGTCACACACTTACCTGAACAGTTCTGTTACAAATGCTCTCAGTACGTCATCATGTTTAACGTTTGGATGAAACATATATCCACCAGTACCATCTAGCTTACGAGCAGCACTACTGTTCCACGGGGCTATCTCTCTTAAGCTGTTCCATTGTGTATAGTAGCCAACTAACTTGGGATCATATTTGCCTAAAAGAAACAAGTAAAATGATTTAGTGCACTAACAGACACACACACACATACAGAGACAGCTGTGAGCCGTAGAACAACCAGATGTACTCTGTTTACATCAAAACATGTGTCAAACAGTACGTAGTCAGTTGCAGAAGTGAAGCCATACCTTGAAGAAACCTTATCCTTAACCAAGAAGCCATAGCATCACAAAGACTACCAGTAGACAATGTGGCCAGACCACACATGTAGACATGGGAACCACAATCAATATTTACACAAAACAAAAGCTTAGTTAACAACAAAACTATTTTAGACTTGATTATGGGTTTAAAATACACGTACCTGTTCGAACTGTGCTCCATCCTAAGCTATCGTTGGTGCTATGGTTTGTCTGTTAAAACAAAAACACAAGTTTAAACAACTGTACAGACAGAATGACTGGCCGCAAGAATAGGAATACACAGAACTGTCCTATTAAGAAAACCCTTCCTTTTTGCTCTTGTATACAACAACCAAATTATACTCTTATCAAAGCTCTCACTACAGTGTGTAGCTGGGTGGCGACCAATGTAGCTGATTGCCCTTAACACCAAAACAGAAATTTTATATTAACTGTAAGGCTGTTTTCTCCTCCCATATAATTGGTCTGAACCAAACAACCTTCTACGAACAACAAAATTCTAAGAAGTACCCTTGAAAATAAAATACCTGAGTGGAGAATGCATAGCATATTACCAAGAGTTAATAATAGTGGAGGGAGAGTGTCTAACACTGCATAGGCCTGTAAAAAATGATCCTGAGAAATTCAAAGGGATTCTTTCTGTAAAACTCTGTAATTTGTAGTATTCTCCATAGGTGAAGATTGTTTCAATCATCACATTTCTTTGTTCTCTCAGTGTGCAATCATCACATTACCTTGTTCTGCCTGTGTGAACATTTTACACATCTGAAGGAATCCCTTTGAATTTCTCAGGATCATTTTTTACAGGCCTATGCAGTGTTAGACACTCTCCCTCCACTATTATTAACTCTTGATATTACTGAGACAAGTTATTATGGCATGACAAAAACAATAGCTAACTTCAAGTGAAAACACAGTCATATCTGTTAATTTAAGAGTCTTCAGTAATTCCAACACTGGGTCATTATATCCCCACAATATATCACATGCTCTCTTAGTGTAAAATAATTCTGTATCCTTGTAGTAATATTTGAGTAGAATATCAACAAGTTCCTCTTCACCACGTTCTATCAATGTCTTTTTCATGGACTCAAACTGTAGCAATAGACCCTACAAGATTAACATGTACTATTATTGAGATTTTCAGTGCATCTTCCAACACACCACACTTGGAAGTACAATAAGCTCACATATATGGAGGTGGCTTGCAGTATCACCTTACCAAAAGGGGAACATTAATAGTTGTGATTGAGTGTTTGCAAGGATCACCGAGTTTGCCTGTCTTTTCCTCGTCAAACACATAGTAAGTGTCTAGATTGTAAGACACTCTACTTTCATCTTCATCCCAAGTCACGTTGAACTTGTTCCTGAAATACCTACCAACAAATGAATAAGATCACATACTACCAATTGATAATCATTGGCCATCTTACAAGTACACACAAATATTTGACAAACTGTTATTACAAGACATGATACTGTTGGTAAGATTTAGGGATTAAAAGGTGCTGACATGAGCACAAAGCATCAAGTTTCAGCTCTGTCTGCTGTGGCCACTGGCAAAAATGTGCATCGTCTAAATTATCACCTGGTAACCATGAGCAACTCATATCTTTATGAGTCAATCTACTAGTAAACAGTGATAACTACACATGTACTGTAATATTCACTGAAATAGTAACACATCAAACACTTCAAAGCCACGTGAATATAGTAGCTTCTGTCTCACAAGAACTCTTGGTAACTAGAAAATGGATCCTAATTTGACTTTTATCTTGAAAATTACACCCAGGTGAAACAGTCACAGCAAGTAATAAACCCATAATGCGACAGTCATGCATATGATGGCGTAAACTTTTATTTTCATCGCTAATTTTTTATGCTAATTGTATTAAATACCTTTAAAATGCAGAGACCCCATTGCTCCATTGTTTAACACACATTAATTATACCCTGGTAGACCAGCTACATGCCAGTACCGACTAAAACACAACTGACATATACAGATATGATTTTATTGCGACCATCGAAGCAAAAAAGTACTGAAATTTACACACCTTGAACAGAAAAGGAGAACCACATGAACCAACAATGCCCATCAGTACGTGCTAACAGGAAGGGAATTCATACAAAACATGTGCACATGACTGCACACACACTTTCAGACCATCCGAGCAACGTTTACAGCATTCATGGAGAAAATGGGGGCATGAACTCACAAGAACTCTTAATAAACTGATGAAAATTCTTAATCGTCTATCAAAATACCTCAAATTAACCAAGTAACGTTTATAATATTCATGGAAGAAAAGGGGGGTGACTGTCAAGAGTTCCTGATTATTATAACAATTCCTGATACTTGACATGAATAATTTTGACAATGAATTCTCCATAAATGCCTCAACAACACAAAGTGAAGAAGCCTGATGGAAACTTAACAAAATTCTCAGACTAATGGTAATGCTTGAAAGTTACTCAAAGTATTGCTAGGATAATAGATAATAGTAGCTGGGGCCCTACCAACAGTTCACTTTGAAGCAGAAAGTTATCAAGTCAACAACTTCGTGATTTCCAATATTAATGTTACACATGTATCATATACATGTACAGGGTATTTATTTTAAAACGCAACGAACACTTCACCAGCACACACGTCAGAAATCCCATGCAGTAACTACCTAAGACATCATAACATGATTGCAACACATTTTTGCTGAATTGTCAAGTACACACATGTACAAACACACAACTTGCTTGTAATAGAATGGCCCAATATCTGTGAGGTTTGGTTTTGCACCATTTGAAACTTCCTTTGGATTATTAATATTTAAGAAAGTGAAGGTGGCATACAATGGCACGGGTGGAGTGATCCAATTCTTTGTCTGTGTTGATCCAGGCACAATTGCCACTTGCTACATGTTTCAATTGCAAGTATTCTATATAAAGCACACCAGTAGCTATTCACCTTTTCTACAAATTTTTCTAGTATAAAAGGGAACGTAGCGAACAATCCTCCAAATAATCCGGCTACCACGAGGAATACGATGAACCAACACGAACAGCAACACAATAGCGTCTTCTCCTTCTTGATTGCCATGGTAGGCTTTTAATAAGGATTTATCACATGACAACGTTGCTCCGTAATCCCCCGTATTATATTACCAAGAGTTAAAATCACAGCAATCATAAAACATAAAATTAATTTGTGACAATATTATAACAGCAATAACATTTGCAAGGCTAAAAATCCACTTTGTGTGTGCTTATAAGGAATATTATGTGTAGTATAGGTGAGGTTACAAAACAATGTGCAGTTAGCTATGATTCTAGTACAACTATAAAATCAAGCTACATAATTATATAATAAGAAGTGTGGATCAAAGAGACAAACAATATAATTATAAAAGCATCAAACAAATAATAATTAGCTGAAATCCAGTGAGGCATGTTCCTACAAAACAGACGATCACTCAGACTGAAACATAACAACTTAACTTTGTCAATGTCTAAGTTTTTTTTGTTTCTGTCATCAAAAAACTGTTTATAAGTCAGTGAATTTCATGTCCTCAGCTGGATCGTTTGTGTGCTGGCTTGTTCTTTTAGGTTTTCTACTCTTTTGCACGGGTAAACGTAAAACTCCTAACCATTTCTTTGATTGTTCAGTTGTTGATGGTAGTTCAGTTTTATCGGAAATTTTGGGATCACTGCCACCCCGATCTGTTTGGGAACTGTTGGAAAGAGATAGCCTAGATGGTTGGTGTAAGCCTACAATGGTGTCTTGGCTGTTTTGCTGTGAGTAACTTTCTTGTGAAGCAGTAGAATGAGGTAGCTCACTTTCAAACTCGTAACTATTCCTCTCTCCCTTGGTTGGTGACTGAGAGTAAGGACCACTGTTACGACGAACTGGTGTGTATTTTGCTGCTAACTTCACTGAGCTGGCAGAGCCTGGTCTGTTAGCTGAAATCGGTCTTACTGGCATGCTCGCTTCACTAGACGCATGAGTCTGATGAGGTGAGTGAAAGCTGTAAGCATATGCATGTTGTCTGGATAAAAATCTGTCATCATCATCTTCAGAGTCTACCAGTCCATTCTGTTCTAATACTTCTTCAGCCTCACCTTCACCAGCGAAACTCACTTGCCCATTGTCTCCGTTGTTGTTAGTGTTGGGGTAAGAGTCAGTAAAGTCATGAGACATGCCATTGTAAAAACTAGTTGCAGATGGCATCTCGCTGAAGTTGGTTTGACTCACAGAAAGAAAGTCATTATCTGGGTCAGTACTGGAGGTAGCGTAGCGGACACGTGACTTCACATTTTTTTGTCTCTTTCTCTTTGGGTCATTTCTCTTAGCCTTGCTTGCATGGTCAGCAGCATTGGATCCATCGTGATAGCTGGATGGTACAGCATTGATGTGCTGAACAGAATGAGCTACTTGATTGTAATGGTCTTGCATCTCTGGTGGAGCCACCTCATTGTCATAGTACTGAACATATGGTCCTGATGGTTGGCTGAGACTAAAGTTCCCCATGTCAGACCGTTGTATAGGTTTAGGAACATCTCGATCGGTAGACTGAGAATTCCTGGGCACCACAGCAGTGTTAGAAGTGGAAGCATCAGATCTGGTTCTAGGAAAGCCTGTTGATCGACTACGTTGGCTCAGACCAGCAGCTTCAGAGTCACGAGGAGTGTGAGGTTTGGGAGCAATCACCACATGAGCAGCTGATGACATTCTCTTGTACAGACTTCGTCTGGTGTTGTGTCCATAAGCAGTTATGTCTGACTGACTGGTGAGGCCATTGGTCTTACCATAAGCAAGGAGATTTCTGAGAGCTTTGCTAGCATATTCAGCAACATTTCTATGTTGGGAGCTCTTTAGTACATCAAGCAGTGGGATACAGCCAAGATTCCACAAGATTTTCTGATCTTCTGGGCATCGTGCTGAAATGTTCCATAAGATGCCACAAGCATTAGCTAAAACAACTTTATTCTTTGACTTGAGATGTTGAACAAGTTTTGGCAGACATCCACTGTCTCTTAACTTCTGACGAAACTCTTCTTCTTGCATAATGACAGCTGATATGTTGCGGAGGATGCCCCCAACATTTTCTACTACAGCACTGGACCCAGATGGGCTGTTGTAGGTGAGATACTTGACTAACATTGGGAGAGCCTTTGGACACTTACAGATCTCCTCTCTGTTGCGTACTGAATGAGCTGAGAGGTTCCAAAGAGCACTAGTGATGTGCTGGATACTAGACTCTTTGACAACTTTTTCTGCCACTTCAACCAGTCCAACAATAGCATAACACTGGGCCAGAGCATCTTTGATCTCTTGGGTGGCTCTCCATGAAAGGTTACGAAGAATCTGGGCAGAGTTGGCAATGACTGGCTCACTGCCTCCTCGAATGTGATAGACTAAAGCTGTCAGAAAGTCTGGGATACAACACAGGTTGGCCTTGTTCTTCAGATCTCCATATGTAAGATTGACAAGTATATTAAGTATGACAGTGACAACTGTTACAGAGTGAGTGACTAGCTTTTGGCTCAGAGTATCACCCTTGACTGCTGTTGACAAACGATAATTGACAACTAAAAGTTCTGCAGCAGCTTGCAATCCACCGAGATTCAAGATCGCCGGACGGTAATCTTTCTTTTCATAAGACTTTGCACTAAGTTTTTTAAGTATTGGTGGAAACAGTGTTTCACAAGTGTGCTGCAAGCTTTCTACTTCAATCTCATTGATGGGAGTACCACTTTTGATGCGCACAAGAAAGCCAAACAGTTCATCTGAATGAATACGCAATCTCTCCAGGTACTTTAAAACACTTAGTTCATATTTTCTCCTTTTGGGATCACTTCCGTATTCTACAATGGTGCGGAGAATTTCACCAGCACTTTGTCTGATCATTAGGTGGCTAGGGTCTTCCTTAGCAGCCCAGTTGTGCAGAATATCCAACAACATATTGATGCAGCCTGACTGGCGGAGAATACTACAGGTAGTAGCCGACTGAGACATTGCCGACAACAGTCTAACTTTCTCAAAATCAGATTGCTCTTTAGTTGTGAAGAGAGATAAGATTGATAACACCATGTCCAACTTAAGAACACACTCCTCTTCCTCTCCCTTCTGTTTGCCAGTACTCTTGCTTCTTCGATGACCCTTCTTATGCTTGTCCTCCAAGGACACGTGCCTCTGTCGGCCACTCTTAGCCATCTCTGGCTCATAGTGTGGGTAGTAGGAATTGGGCATACGTTGATGGTGGTAAATATCACTGAAGGAAGTAGAAGAGGCAGAATCATCATCATAAGATGAAGCATGTCGTGGTCGATGGTGAGGCATCATACGAAGGTCTGGTCTAAAGTCACTGCTACGCCCGGAATGAGACCGCTTTGGACCCCCAACACTATTGTTGTCAGCTGAACTAGCCATAGACGGTGGTCTTGGTAATCGGTGGTAGTTAGAACCTCTGCTGGAAGCTGATGATACAGTCGATCGACTGCTTGCAGAATAGCCAGAGAATGATGCCTCACTAGCTGGCCCAGATCGTAACTGGTTACAATAAGATGAAGCCATGCTACTATTCTCACTACTGGAAGCATAAGGTGAATCAGGCTTGCTACTGTGGTACTCAAACTGAGCATTATATCTGTCTTCGTTGGGTTGGGATAAGGTTGGGTAGGTACCAACAGGATCGTAGAAAGCTGACAATGGTTGGCTTAAGGTAAGAGCATAAGGATCTCGCTGGGTGCCCAGTGCTAGTGCTGCAGCAATATTATCTTCAGGTGTTTGCATCATAGTGTTGTCATCCTGAGATATGGACCGGTCAAGAGGATTTGAAAATGGCGGTAAATAACTGTAAGGAGCTTTACTCTCTTCCGACGAGTGAGTCATTGAACCAGACCCCAGTTCTGTACTTGGACTATGAACTACTTTCTTTCTACTGTGATGAGATTCACTGCTATACCGCGATGACACTCCGGTGTGGTCACTGTCAACATGAATTGTACTCAAACCACTGTCACTTAGGGCATGAGATTGCCGCTGTGAGGATAATAAATACTTAGCAGTTTCTTTGTCATAAGTGCTCCTCTCTGAAGGGTCATAACTTGTGCGTCCATGCCTGTGATCAGCCTGTAATTGAATAATAAATAGTATTAAGTGTTCTGCTTAATGGTATACTGTATAGAGACATAATGACAGAGGTGGTTATGCTCAATATAGCTCACATTAAAATACACATTAGTGTCATCAAAATTCTATAGGTATTAATAGTATTAGTAAGTTTAACACTTCACGCTTTCAGAACCACACACACACATCAACTGCACACACACACATCAACTGCACACACACACACACACAACACATATGTTACAAATACAAGAATACTCTAAGATAAATACACTAAGATAAATATTATATACAGCCCATACCATTACAGATATGTAATTACAGCTGATACAAAGGCTTGACACTATCCTATCAACATTCATACTACGATCACTACTAGTACACAAAGAACTATCCTCTTAAGAAGGGTACACATCAAATAACACAAACTTGCATACCAAGCATCTAGACATAGGCTTCTGGCACCAGTAATGAGAATAGCTCATGGTGTCAATCATGTCTCAATAGAACATAAAGCTTATCAACCCTCAACAACGTTTTGACTTAGAACAGTACAGCTGATGTCAGTGAACTGCAACAACTGGCAATCTAGTAAGGCTGCTGGTCATTTATAGTGATCATGTAAGTTTTCACTTGTGGTATAGCACTGGAGGTCTTCGCGCATGATGGGTTATACGGTAAGGTAGCGAATACCTAACTTGAGACCATTGGCTAACTGACTCAATAGACCCTTTGTCAATATTGTATTTGATGTTAATGGTGTTTACAGATTCTTAACATTGTTTGATAGAAAAGGCAGCATTAACACCAGCTTGTTAAGCTCCATAGTCAACAATCCTATTACAGTTACCCTCAATTAACTTCACTCTAACTTATTTGGCAACACTTGGCACACAAACTGCTAGAAACTAAAATAGAACGTTGTAGCGTAACTACATGTTCACGGCGCACGTAATTGGCATCAGATCAACAAGTGATTGTGTTTTGACATTTCATCTCGTATGTTTGTTGTCAGACAGTTTAGATGAAAGTCCTCTGGCCTTTGAAGACTAACGCTGGGTTATGCTTACCAGCGAGATTGTGATCGCCTTGTTTGCTGCCAAACGAAAAGCATCGTAGGCTCACAAAGGACTTTTTGCTTTAATAGAATGTGGTTAATACCTCACTTCATAGTAACCAGTGTAAACACAAAGTCAAATGATTTAAATCAGCATAAGTTCGATGTAAAAGAAGAACGCATGTGTAGATTTAGCCAACACAGACCCCCCATACTCAATTTAGAATGAATTCTTGTGGATACAAGTTTACTAACCAAACTATGTTCTAAATTTAGTAGCTCTTTCAGTTACATATGATCTCATTAATTATGGGAATAATTCACATAAATTAATTTCTTTACAACAACTAACTTGGCATGCTAGCTTCACTTTTAAAATTACCAAACAAGGCTTGATAAGGGTCATGAATACTGCTGGCTGTTGAAGGGATGGCAAATTAAACTACCATGGTTAAATGTTATTTTATTATAAACAAATTGCCTTAAACAGAACAACATATATGACCATATTAAATCAATTAAATCCAAACTCAATGTACCCACACATAAATCCCATCTGACTGGGAAGTCTTACAAAGATGGAAACACACACGCGCACAGCACAACACGCACACTTGGTATAGCCATTCAGTAAAGGCATAATATGTAATAAGTATTGAGTGTAAGAGTTTGCAAACTGTGGTAAATAGACTTGTATCGGAATGTAGAACTCACACATTATTTATTTCTTATTGTGTGTCCTGATACTACAATCACTGGCTGACATATTCAAAACCGATTCACATGATACTTAACAAAACCTGATGCTACATTAACTTGCACTAACAGACCAAAAGGAACTCATCAAAAACTCATCAGCTGGCTAACAAACTACACTAATGCTTGACAACAACTGTTTTTCCTAAACGGGATAACAATTGAACTCCTAAACTTATGAGGGTGGCTTTTTTAAAAAGGTATAGTACAAAAAGGATTATGGTATGGTCTGTGGACATCTAAATGAATCCTTATTTGTCTTGTTACCAAAAGTTTAGGGTACTAGTCGAAAAAATGCTAACATTTAGGAGAGCCATGTTGGATTAACCATTCCCAGTTAACAAGCAATCGACATGGTCTAACAACTGTACAAGTAGTCAACAACATGATATAGTTCATCTATGGGATCAACAGTAAATGGCACTCTATCAAGTTCTCTTTTATTATAATACAACCATTCCTTTTTGAGAACGAAAAAGCTACCAGGTCATTCGTTAGGTCTATGAATAGAGTTATGGTTAGCTAGCAATGTTAGTTTAACTGAGCAAAATGCATCGGTAGCTCTGGGGAACAATTTATAAATTCTGAATTTCAAGACAAACCCATGAAAGACATAGCATAAATTCTTCAATGTCTGCCACGTGCAGTGGGTGCACATGCACACTTGCAACATGAATGTCAGTAAAATAACTTACATGAAATTGCTGGGCCTGTTGTACTAGGCGATCTATTTGGTTGATTCGTGCTAGACGGTGCTCTTCCATTCTGTTAATATCTTCTTGACTTCCGAGATTGGCCTGCATTTCTTGCATCAGCCTTGTCATTTTAACATGGAGCTCATTGAACTGAACAAGATAAACAAAACATCATACACGTCATTGTAGTTCGCATGTAGCAACATACAAGTTATGTACATTCTCATAACATTATCAACATATGATTACAATTGACAGAGTACATGAACAAATATCATTCATAGAATTGCTTTTGAAATTTTATACGCAAGCAACACGACAAGATTGAATTATTTTATAATTGTCACAAGTGCTTAGTGATGTGGTCAATGATCCAGTCGTATTTCCTGAAAGCCGTATAAACATAAAAAAAGTAATGCGTCATGTCAAATTTGGCTCAAAAATGATTTACGTAGCATGAAATCGGACACTAGTATATATTTGACATCACACAAAAATCATCACTTAGTTCAACCAAAGGACACTTATAGAATTAGCTGCAAAAGTATTCACAGCGTGTGATAAAACAAGCTGTCTGTAAACAGTAGTAACATGCAACTTGTTTGCAGTACACAATTTGTACAGGGTATGCAAGCACCCATGTGAAAGACAGCCTAAAGCTATGTACAGAAACCATATGGCACTACTGAATACTAGCAGATGCTGGCAGAACCACTTTAGCTCTAAAACACGAGTCAGTTTACCGCACAAGGTCGACAGAACTACGTCAATTATCATAGCAACACATTCTAATCTCTTGAGAGCAAATGCAATTAGGATATTTGGCAAGGTTTAAATCACTGTTATGCAAACAGTGAATATTGTTCAGTGGCCACTTACTAACCCACTAGAAAGGTGGCAGCAGGTAAATTAATGAAATATGCAGTAGGGCATGCACAGTATGTGGTATCTGCACGGCACTGCATAACCTTCCCGGCACTGCATAACCTTCCCAACCATATAGCAATGGTGTCCAATTGATAATCACCTTTGATTACAAATTAACGGTGTTTATCTTATTACTCACTTTTTGTCCAAGGTCCTTGTCTTTAGATGGCTTTTCAGGCATCAAGAGAAACTAAATATTCTTGACTTTTCTATTCTAGTTAATACTTTACACACTGGTAAAAGCTTCTATTACAACTACCAACTACAGTGCTTCCTGTCAAATGAGCAGTGCTAACTGATGCATTCAACTTAAGAACGAATTACACGAAGCCTTACAAACCCAGATGACCGCATTGTGGCAGCAATATTCACATGCCCGTGTTTGCAAAAGAAGAAGTCTCACAACTGCACAGATAACTAATGGGTGACCACAATGGCAAAGTGTTACAGCTTAAAATAGCTCACGATTACATCTGCTTGCACCACCCTAATAAAGTTCGCTAGACACTACATTATGTAGTAAGCAGATAGAATTCCAATAATTGAAAGAGCATTAAATTTTTTTGCAGCATAAACCACCATACATATGGTACATGGACAGAGGGAGGCTACGGTTGTTTAATCGTACAAGGAACTATCACACGATTTGTAAGAGTTGAGCTAAGCTACATGCTAGACAATTGCTGAAGCACTACTAAAGTCCCATGAGATGTCGGCTGACCATAACTGAGTGAATTTACTACTAACAATGACTACAAATTGATCAGGATGACAAAATTCCTGTTAAATCACAAGGTCTATTGTAGTATGTAAAGATATGACCATATGACCTCCTGAGTTATTGCCAAATTGAAATATTATTGGTTGCAATTCCACACATTTTGTAACTTGAGTGGAAATAATTATGTCATCATTACTCCAGGGTGTAGGATGAGTGGAGCGAAAATAAACCAATTTCCACTAACTGGATTGTTGGTAATTATTCTATAATAACCATGACTTGGATTACCGGGTCTTTGTCCTTGGTTACTTGGTAGCCAATATACAAAACACACAAAAAAAAACATTTAATATGTAGACATGTACATGCACACTTACAAGTACGTACATGCATACACATGCACACACGCACACAAGCGAGCACACCACAAACACGCGCACGCATGCACGCATACACACACTCCCATACATACTACATACACGCACATGCAAACTTTATGATCAAAAAGAACAGTACTTCCAATTGGCTACAAACTAATACACCACAAAGGCAATATGATGATGTGTCAATCTATCTCAGTCAGATACATGACTGGCACACAGATTGAGTTACTACACAAATTGGCTAACATGATACATGGACTGTCCCAAACAGTGAGCAATTCAAATACAAAAATTCAAGTGTTAACACTGATTGAAAACAATGAAAGGATTGAGTGTACCGCAAATATGGCATAGAATGACAATAAGAAGTATGATAATAAAGAGATTCCAAGACTTGTAAAATCATAACATGTCTTAGCTACATGACAACCAAAAGAAAGCAAACAGAACATCGCAAGACGAGAAATCTCAGTACAATCTAAAGCACTTTCCATTATCCGATTAAGTACATTTTGAAAGATTTCCAATAACTTAGCTAGCGCAATTAATTAGTTCAAATACAAAATACTCAGACAATTACTTCAAGTACATGTCTAACATACACAGACAAATCAATACCTCTTGTGAGTCAGACTCATAGTAATTCTTCTCCTCAATCAACTTAGTCAGTTCTTTTCGGTAGTAGTCCGTGTTAGCCTTGAATTCCTTATGCTGATGAACTAGAGTGTCCCTACAAAAAATTTAGTTACAGTTAAGTGGGGTTTAAGGAAGAGGAAGCAGGTTTTATACAGGAGGGAGAAATGCTCATGGCAAGGGAGTTAAGAATTAGAATGATGCAGACTCTACTCCCATTATCAACCCACCACCATACAATATTCCTACACAAACCTTCCCCCACAGGAAGGTATAGCTACCATAACTGCTTATAAAGTAATGCTATGAAACTCCCACTGAATGACTGCTAATATCCTGCTAACAAATTATAATAGTTCTAATACCTAACTTAACCCTAGCCAGGTACAATAAATAAATAATATATAGCTGAGTTAGTGAACAATGAATGCACTCTTGAACTTCAAACGCCTTGGCACATGCCCTTAACTGCACAGCTCTAAAATTTATAATGGCATAACACATTACCTAGCCACAGTTAGCCAAAGAATGAAGTGGGGTTTACAAAAGACACAGCTAGTTCACCTTATGCTGGAGTACCAAATGGCTTTGTTCTTTGGTAACCTTGTTATCTCAAACATATGAAGCCAAAGGATGAAGATGCACTTGAGACAATAGAATATCAAGACTTCACTCCCAAAATAAAAGTTTTGTAAAGGTGCAGCATACGCTAATCACGTTATACAATACAAAACACAGAGACAAGCGTCTACCACCTATAGCTTACATCCTTATAAACAAGAAAGAAGCATGCAGTATTTTTGAAAGAACCACATTGTGTTAGAAATTCATCCAATTGTATACATCCTGAGTATCGACAAAGCAAACAGGCTTATAATTGAACTATTTTAAGTATGAGAACGTGTCATATTAAAAACACAAGCCATGCCGTCAGCAGGATGACCACAATACGATGTGCGAATACGATGTGCGATGTCATGAATCAACAAGGACGCTTCCTCCAATTTGTTTTGCATTGTGAAGAAAACTTTGTAGTTTAGTTTGAAAAGTAACAAAACACAATGCCAGTTAAGGCTAATAACATGGATCAGATTACAAAATGTGTAGAGAAATGTGAATAACAATGAGAAGGACATTAATGCAAACACTTCAAAAGATGGACAAATACTTGTACACATTATTAGACTTTCTGGCTAAGTGTTTTCTACATGATAGGCCCTTTTAAGCCAGAAGGTTAACTGTGCCGCAGGGCTCGTTACTAAATCTACTTTGAAGTTTTACGGTAACACTAGATCACATATCTGCACTAAACTATATTCAGTAGTTTTATTGCACGCATGCACGTGCTGCGTACTATTTATATTTCACACTGTTCAGTCAAGATTACTCAATATTACAAACACTAGATATGACCAATCTCTACCCAACACATTCACATCACTTTCAACAATAGAGGGTGTATACAATTCAAGATAACTCCACAAGGAAGCAAGTAATTTAAGGAAGCACTAGAGTTAGGTGGGGCAGTGTTGCAAAATGGATGGCAATAAACATGGAAATTCAAGTTGGTAAGGTTCGTATTGTTCTGACTTAGACTGGAACCTGATATCTACTAAATTTGTCAGAAAAAAGTACGGAAACCTTTAGACGTTTTTCATGCTTTCTTCACACAGTCAAATTAACAAAGAAATACATAATGAAATTTAATACTGAATTGACTTTTTTTAGTATGGTGCCTTCACTAAAGATAACCTAACTGTATTACAAAGAAAGAATCTAATTTAAAGCTACCGCTATAACCAGGGTGTAACAAAATACATGAGAGAAAGCCTTTTAAATGAGTAACAATTTGAAAACAATATGGAAAATTTTTCATAACAATCCAGACAAGTAGCATTGTAGTTATAATCACCAAGGCGAAAAGCTAATGCACTAGCTTCATTATAATGTGACACAATCTAAGACAGGACGCAATTAAGATGACCATACTATAGCAACAATATTAAACTCAAACATGTTTTTACAAGCCCACTTGAGTACAAAAGAGTTCTAAACACTTTACAAGTCCTCGCTAACTTTTATCTTCAAACGCAATCATAAGATTGTTTATTTTAACGTGTTTATATCAACGTGTTTATATCAACACAGTTTCTAAATGGTAGAGTTTTCATTACGGAGCACTTGTGCAAATACAGGCATTTCTGATGCACACTGAGGATTTAGAAAACATACACAATCTAAATTAATCAACAGTCATTTTTTATTTCATTATGTTGATGATGTCCCATAACCCAAAAAAAAATTGATAAGCTTCTCAAGTTTATGAACTTGTACGACAGCCATAACCTTATAAATTTAAAGCCAGGCAGTGCAACGTATGTACATGAGAAAGCGTTGTACACAAAACAAGAGAAAGCTTCAGCTGACAATAGCCAGGGACTCTACAATCAGAAATAGGATGTACTGAAGCCTGGGATAAGCGATAAGTCCCAACAAATGCTTGCAGAGTATAACTGCTCATACATACACTACTAACATTCTTTACAATATGGAATTTTAAAAATTCAGACAGCCAATTAATAATGTAAACCAATATTGGTGCATCTACATTAGACCTGCAAAAAATATATTAGTTTTATGGCAGCAGGAAAACCACATCAAGCTAAATTCCGCGACCGCCTCGTGACAATTGGTTAATAAATAAACACACTTTCTCATCCTGTTTATAAATACAACACCTTTTTGCTAAAGTAGGAAACATTTACATGGGACAGAGAAACTTTAACCGTTCTAGAAAGAACATTATGAAAAACGTCCACTAAACACATGAAATTTCTTACAATGTACACACCTACTTATTGTACATGCCTTTAAACAAGCAATCAGCACTTAATTTTGTGTGCAATTTTTTCAAGCTATTTTTTTTGTTCCAAAATTAAATGAGAAAATTTTATTATGCTGATATACGTTTTACAGTCATGTACAATCTGTTACTACAAAGAAGTCAATTTGAAAGCATTTGGTTGTTGTAGGAAACATTCCCACTAAGTACTCCATTATGAATAACAAAAAAATTATCAGCCATGTGTCTAGCTACGGAGCCTACCAAACTGCAAAGTAAGCATTTATGCAAATTTTAAATAAACAATATTATAAACGGACACACTTTTATTAAAGTAACCCCATATCAAATTTACCAGTGATGTCAATAATGAACTTTAAGCTGGTACATGATATTACATGATTAAGGCAGTGTTGTCCAGTATCCCAGTGATCGTAACGTCAGGAGGTAAAATCTAGTGTTACACCTTGTAAAGAATTTTAACAAAGTCATGAGACCCTACACATCACACATCACTTCGTTAACCTTTTCTTGTACTTCCCTAAGATAATTCATAGACAACATTTCTTGACAATTTAACACAGGAAACTACACTTGTTCTCTTCACTGAATATGATTTATTATGAAGCAGTTATGATGTAGTATTTCAAGGAAATCTCACATGATTGAATTATTAAGGATTTTCCTTGCAATGAAATAGGATAAAATACTTTTAAGGAGATAATAAACGATGACACAACATAATTAATCACCATTAACAGCTAAGGGTACCCAAAGTAAGTCATGACTTAGATACTCTAGAAACCATTAAAAATAGTTCCTAGATAAAACAATTTGGAGTAGACAGATAGACACATGATACTCAAATGGTATGCTTTAATAAATTCATGATGCAACAACACAAAACGTTTAGTGTTCATCCAAAATTTCAGCAAAAAACAAACACCACAGTTGAAATACAAACTAACCTTTCTTGTTCTAACATGGCAATGTTCTCTGGGGTAAGACGATGATAGGCTACAGGTGTGGGCTTAACTCTAACATGATTTTGATACATCCTCGGCTCATGATATCCCTAGTGATTGAATGAAACATATCAATAATATACGTTACATTGAATCAACATGTAATTTAACAGCACAATGTCAAAAATGTACACAGACTTGTACCAGTACTATAGTCAATCATCACACATTGATTACTATATATAGTTCAAGAATATGTGTCTAGACGTTAAATACATTATTTGGTTTTTCAACATGTACTATAGGATCTAATATTAGTGGGCAATAGAGACCTGTATCTAACCATGTGAAACTGGATAATACTGTCTGAAAAGTACCAGTCTCTGTCTTTATCAGATGATACGTGCTACCATAAGCCCACTGACATTTTATCGTAACCACTAAAGACTCACAAACAAGAGTCATGATCGTTGTTTGCATATCGCACTGCTGATAGTACACTATTGGAAGTAACACAGCCCACAGACCAGTTTTAACACCAAGGTGTGAATCCACTCCCTTCCTAAATAAGGATAAAATATTTGGAGGTAGTGTACAGCCCACTAAAATATCCTTCAGCTAGTTTTTACACCTGTAAGTCTGCCGTATTGAACCCAATACTACCGACATGATACTGTATCCTTAAATTATTCAATTTAGAAAACATAGGCCCATTTATGTACTAAAACTGTACTGTTCATGATTACATAATTAGCAGTGATCAAATAGCATAATCGATTTCTCTACAATACTGGAAGAAAAATGGACAGCTACCATATGGCATATAAACAAACAAAGGTGTGAAACACTTGCCTCGAGCAACAAACATTTTCACTTAGCTGATAACAGATTCTTGTGGTTTGTTTTAAGGTCAAAACAAACCATAATGAAATCAACAAAATTAACAAATAGGAAAAATGACAGCAACCATTTACAATAAAATCCATTTTAGTACCAAAATGCTGCCTGCCTCAAAATCCCACAAAAGGCACACCTAACATCTGGCGACAATTTCAGAAAAGCATCTGATCTCAAGACATCAGTAATATAACAATAAATAACCAATTGGTCTTCCCCATAAAACCACTTCTTATCTATAATGAAGAAAGCTAATGAAAACACTTAGCACTTAACTAGCAAACAGCTGCACAGTCCAATAGTATTAGCTCATTGACTGTCTCTATACCACAAGCCACTACTGTGGCCAGTACAATACACACACTAGTGTATTCATGTGGCGTAGATCATGGGAATAGGCAGCTGAACCATTAATAAACCTTTACTGAAAGCAGTTGGGATAATCTCGGCTCCATTTGAATAGACTGTTGGACAAATGCACAAAACACACACAAAGATTTCAGACTACAGCCATCCACACACACACACATAGACAAACATGTGTGTGTGAGTTTGAAACCTTGTCATGAACGACACCTGTGAGCTACACACGATTACAAGTTGTATGACACATGCACACATGCACGCACAAACGCATGCACACATGCACACACAAACGCATGCACACAAACACAAGCATTTGCTGATGTCTGAGGTTGTACTTGAAGAGATCAACTGGTTTTACACTACTTGCAATAAAAATACACCAAAGCAACATTAAATAAAGTTTCTACCTTATTTGGCACTATTATGTTAATCCAAGCAGGAGACAAGCCATCATGTCTCCACACTAATAAAATATTTTTACCAACAAACACCATATACCAAGAGGTGGAGACAACTTCACAATGACATTGAAAGTGATCTCCCAGGTAGTTTAATCAGATAGCACAGCACATTTCACACTAACTTGCACATAATTTAGGTTAAGTACTTGATGAGCAACAATAGTGAGAAGTCACCACAACACACTTGGCAATTAAGTCATGATATAAAGCATGTCTCTGGAACGATCACCATCTTGCTAAAATTACCTCCTCTAACTTCCTGCAAGTATGGTTATTGTACTTGTTTGTTTAGAGCAACGGTCACAGCTGTGACCACATGGCTTAGTACAAGATGACAACATGAACACACTTCATCTCTACTAATGGCAACTGACTTTATTCATAAGCAATGACAGCAGAGACCTCAGACAATTACCAGATGGGAACCACTAGTTTAAATATTCATGATGCTAACTAGAAAAGGCACAACAAAACAGCATACCTTGTTCTTAGTACCTCTGAAACACACACTCACATCTTCATTGTACAAACATAATATGAGATCTGTTTGTTAAGTTGTTTTTTATAGGACAAGCCAATAGTGACCTTATTTGTACATGTACTAAACAATAAACTATCTACAGGTCAACAGTGTTTGAAGTTGTTGTAGTGGAGTATTTCTATAGCAACTTCCATAAACATCTATTACAAACAACTTCACTTTTTTATTATGCACATACGCTGGACTAATTGCTACACATACAAACGATTCTCTGAAGTTTGTTTGTTCTCAAATACTTGATAGAAATTCTTCACAATAGTCTCTCCTTGAGAAACCAAATAAAACACTAATGTTGTCATAGCAATAAGGTAATAACAAATTAGTACTGGTTATTTTAACTCTGCCACAACTTCGTTAGGGGCAAACAAAACTGATTTATAAATAAAGTCACCTCTACACGAATTACTTATTAACTACAAGCTATTCATTCAATTTATCTATGAAAACTGACAATTTAATTTATAAAAAACTAATTGGGTATATATATACAGCTCTTGTGGTGAGTAAAGTTAGTTTAATAATCTCTTACATTATACAAGCAGATTGAGTGCTAGTAGAATTAACAGGTGTACTGTTTAAAAACATGTGTCTTAGGGTCACTCCTAACCCAAACTGTCGGATTGAAAGACCACAGAATTTGACACATTAAAACCATAATGAAATATTCACAATTACGACCTTCTACAAACTACTTAATGACAGCTAGCACATTGATAGGAGTAAAATCAAGGAATTGGCACATGCAACATTTAAAGGCTTTTTATATCCATGGTAACATCTAAATACAGCCGTACATATTAACAGCATTATAATAAGACAATGGTGGAAATAGTATATGTACCTGCACATAAAAACATCAAGCTGTTTACCAAAACATCGTGTGTGTGTATAAGATGCAATTATTAGCAGTACACGGTTATATATTGGTCAAATTAATATTACATAAGGCATCGACATTGCTGTACATTGTCTTCTATCAGTCACGTAAAAGCTGTGTACGCAAACTTTTAAAAATAGCACTGAGCCATTAAAAAATGATGTACCATGTGTACGTGTGTAGTTATTATTTTATTTAACCACAGTTACACATGATTAGTTGGATGATGTTTACGTTCACGATACATACGCTCACGATACATACGTACCAGTTTAACAGCCATGAACAACAATTCATTGTTGAATTGAAAACAACTTTATATAATCTTTGTAAATAAACTGTCCAATCAAACACAAAGAAGACATGTTTATCTTTAGCTGTTTGTAAAATAAAGACCTGAATCTTACTAGCTTAACTGACGATGGCAGACGACACATTCAAGGGTACTGATCAACAACAGTTAGCACCATCTCTGGTGACTAAGGTAACTATTCATAGGCCAACAATTTGTGCTCGCACACATCACACTATTTAAACTATAAACTCAAGCTATGTACATTTTTATGAATAATACACGGATATTTCAAGGTGTAAATTATGTGATATATGGTCAATAGTTAATCCTCCAAACTACACACACGCATGCAAGCATATACACAAATACATAACTTCTGACCCACACTCATTGTGGAACACCCCACTAAGTTACGAGAGTACATTTGTTGGTCACAAGCACAAACAAATTTGTAATGATCAAACTGGCACTATTATAAGCCTACCAGAAAATATGAGATGAGTTCAAACCTCAACAAGTACAAATGACATACGATCCCATGCTCACGGTATGATGTATGTACGTGCATGCTATACAAATTCTACCAGACAAAATTAATAATATAGTTTTACATGTTAATATAAATTCATGCTCATGAAATATTACAGGATCTAGAGTACAAAGTGTCTGCAGTTCTTTAAAGAATAACATCAAAGAGTTTATTGAATTCAAAATGACAGGCAGAATGTAGGAGAGCTCTGCATACTATTTTCATACCTCAGGGCTACTCTTTGAACTTGTAGGATTCAAACACACACACTACTAGCGCTAACAAGGTTTATAAGCACTTTTTTTGACACAATAAATGTGTGAAACTGGTTGAGCCACTACTCAATCTGCTTTCTTCTCAATTGTCTACATGTTTTAAATACAGTAATGTAGTACTGTGTACGACAAGTGATTCTCTGTTCAACATTACTTGGAAGAATGAAATTAGTGTAGCACTGAATTGGGTGTGTATGCCTTGTCAGAGTTTTATTTTAGAAATGCGTCATCCAAGATTCTACACAAATTTAAACCCATTTGTATATACATGCGAAAAAACAATTATTTCACAAAGAATACTATTTATATTTAGCACATCACCATGGCAATTCCATAGCAACAGAAGGCAACAGTAAACACTCTCATACAACCTGCCGTCTGACGAAACAATTAACAAAACCTGTCATGTAAATACCATGGTATTGAATTACCATCCATCGCAGTGAAGGCATAACTTTTACCTGCTTGATTAGTAAAGCTACAAATTGGCACAAGGTTTCCACAAAGTATTGTGTAGTGCAGCTAGAATTCCTGTGTGTCACCTACGTACGAACTACTTATTTATAACATACACATTACCACATTCTCACAGGGATTCCATCTTAACAACGCACGGGATTTTATATGAATAGAACTTGCATATAAACTATATTTGCAGTCAAGTATTATAAAAGAAATGACACACAGAAGTCAATAAGTGTGAAACGACAAACAGAAATGCGTATATCCAAAACTGGATCACTCGATCTAATGCTACAAGAGGATTCCTTTTCATAACCACTTAAAATGGAAATCTTATCTTCTCCATGGCCTAAAGCTACATTACATAAACAAACACCCACAACTGATAGTAAAGTAGTCCTACTATGCCACTGGGGGAGACCAGCAGCTTCTATTACACAGAAAACCTTTGAAATTTGAATACAACCTGGCTCATCAAGATATGTTATGTAACTACAATTAAGGCGTTAGTAAAACTGGTAGCTAGCTTATAACTATATTCAAAAGGTTAAGGGCACTTAACCAAAGTAAGTGGGAGGTTCACGTCTCTGGTACTGCACACTCACACACAAGCCACAAAATGACATCGAAGTAATTTAACAATAACAGCAATCATAACCAACATATCCCTAGTGTATGACAATAAGGAATGTAGCCCACATATTTTAATGACTACATCATTTACATACACTCATACATAAAAACATGGTTAAAATATTTCACGAACCTCATAGCTTTGTTCAGTAGACTGAGTCAGGTCATAATCAGTATTTTCCGAAGGATTTCCTGCGTATCCGACAGAATAATAACCTCCTCCTTGGTGAATCTGGCTGAGGCCATCAAGTCCTTGATTGTAGCCGCCATGGTTTATCGGGTAGCCAGTCTGTGGATAGTACTGTTGTTGCTGTTGGTGTCGCTTTCTATCGCGATGATGACGATGATTCTGCATATACTGCTGGCTTAATTCTGTAATATAAAAATGAATAATAGCTGGGAAGAATTGGAATTCATTAACACACAAACTCTCTCCTTCAGGAGGTCTGTGCCCTACACAAAACTAGCCTAAAGGTCTACCCAGTACGTTTTTGCTATGGTGGGAGGCAAGCGTGCGTGTGTAGGTTAGTTCGTGGGGGGCGTTGCCGCCTTAAGTGTTATTATGGCTTCGCTAGCGTGGAGTATCTCAATAACCTTCTATTCCCCGACTTGCGAACAATACGCTACCACACCAACTTATAATTTATGGCACAATCTAACTTGCTGAAGTGTTAAACACAACCTTATCTTTGTCACAAATAGATCACACAGCGAACAAGGTCGGGACACTAGAGAAAATACATTCATATCTAGTAGTCCCTGCCTTCATACAACATAACCTGCATATGTACTAGTACATTATAGTAATACTAACCTCGTCCTGATAATCTGTAATCGGTCATCTTGCAGACGTCTCTTTACACAAAGTCTGGTTAACAAAATTGCTTCAACAGACTACTCAGCACACACGTATGAGCGCCTTAACGAGACATCGAAACGTTCTAGAACACAATATAGTCACTGAATGCTGCACACACACAAACTCAAGCTGCTTCAGTAGCCAATGAATTAATCCGCGGTGAATTTACAAGCGCTTTATTAAGATACCGGATTTAATTACTACGATTGCGGTTTCAGCTTAATCAGCACGGCGACTAGATTCTTTTAATTCTAACCGCCCCCCTAAATTAATAGTTTATAACAAATCAAATTATTCACCACAAAAAGATGAAATGAAAATTGTATGTTGCTGCTATTTGGTTCTATGTACAGTATTGTGGTCTCTAGTACTGTCCCTCCGTGACCTCTTTCTTTCGTAAGTCTTCATTGCCAGTTCTTTTTCTTCAGGTTTTACAGCAGTGTCATCGAGCACCTTCAACTTTGGCACCTGACTGATCACATACAACCTAAAATAAAAAATATATAAAATTTAAAAATATTTTTAAAAGAAAAATTCACAGCATTGACTTAATAAACACAGGTTACATAACTCAAATCAAAGGTGTCATGCTTACAGCTTCCATTCAACGAGTGAATCTCACTCATAGTCACACTTGATGTTGTAACAAATTTAGAGTTCTTTTAACTTGTTTTACACAATCAGCTGTTATTTTACATCACAACAGAAAGGATTTCTTTTAATTTCACAGCATCCTTTAAAAATACTTTGGAATGATGAATCCTACTAGATTAGTTTTGGAGGAATATGGTTGATTTAATAATGAACACATGCTCAACAAATTAGTATCAGTGAATAAGGAAACCTTGCTCACAGCCTTACTGAAAAACAAGAGCTGGTAAAGCTTCTTGTATTCAATAAAGATGACTGGCGGAGCGATAGAGCATGAAAAAACATTAGCTAGGAAATTGCATTATTTCATACCATGATCTTACAGTGACTATAAAGCAGTAGCTTAGTTACTATGTCACAAAAGGAAAGTGATTAACATGGGTTTAGCGAGTCATACAAAACATCATTAGTTTAGAAGTAATACGGACACACATACACATGTATGTGTATGTATTGACACTACATTACCTACCCACACAGAACACACTATTCTACTACTGTATTGTACTAGTCACTTGCCCATCTAACACACCACACCACACCACACACTGACACACTTTTAACACAATCACTCACCCACTCATTTAATGCTTGATGCATACACAGAGGCATACTACCAAAACCCCAACACTACCTACACACACGCGTGTGCACCACACACACACACACACACACACGCGTGTGCACCACACACACACACACACACACACGCACGCACGCACGCACGCACGCACACACACACACAAAATCCACTAAACTACACACACCGATAATCATTATACTCCTCAACAGATCCTCCATTAAAGTAGCTGGGGCTTGCTTCATTATTCATCATTGACAAGTACCGCAGACATGGAAATGCATTCACAACATTCTCAATAAAAATAGACAAATTAGAAATTGAGTTACAATTGATCCAAAGTGTCTCTAGTAGTGGCAAGCTGGGAAATACAACATGAGACTCAATCTTGTTAAAGTCAAGCACTAATGTCCTCAGACTTGTCATTCCATTCAGACACCTCACATCTCTAATGAATTACCATCAGTCAAGCACAACAAATATGAAATAAGTTGTTCCCAATAAAGGCACAAAGGATCAACCATTCAGGTACACAATGCTACCAAACAACCTAGCCCACCATTTACACCCTATAAACAAAAACCACCTAGACACAGTGACTGCACATACAGCAACTAACAGGCCAGCACAGACTTATAAGGAAATTCTAACAGCTAAGGTGCTAACTCAGGGGGACAGCCAACAAAGCTTGTGTTTTTAAACATTTCAGTAATATTCTTTGTTGAAATGAGGTCTACCTCCAGACACTGGCATGCTACATCACACAAAAAGTGTCTGGACACACAGATAATCCCACTTGTTGGCCCAGGAAGTGTGCAGATTCTTGAGTAATTATTTCTAAGGTCAGAATAATGCAACAGCCAATACGACATACTAGATCAACAAATCTGACCTATTTTTCCTTGCTAGAAAATAGGAAATCATCTAAGTGGCACTTCAATGAAACCAATATAACATGACTACCTGAGAAGTCCCACTCAACTATTACATACATTATATTAGCTGTCAATACACCTACTATATGTGCAACTAGATACCGACTTAAAACAATAGACTTCCTAGTTATCATGGTAACGCAAAAAGGTCGTGTTCGAGTGACACAGCAACCTTTGAGGCTACCAACTGAGTATAGTAATGAAGAAGAGAATTTAGTGCTGCAAAAGACAACACACAAAGTGGCATTTGTTAACAGAGTTAAAACATAGTTCTGATTCTCACTAGTAACATGTCAGCATTCACTAACAATTGTGCCATGGATCAGCAAATGTTGCTGAGTGTGTAGCTGATATGTTCAGCTCACTCACACTGCTAATGCACCTATCAATGTATTGCCCCCCTGCCTCAGGCATATGTGGGGCTATAGTGGGGATTTAACACAGCTGAATGTCAAATGCCCCATAGTAGTGCAAACCTATCGTGTCAAATCCACACAGTTGCAACACGAAGATTTACTAGTGATTTGACATAGCATAGAAAGTTACAACAAAAAAAATACTTGGGTGCTTAATGAACGATTGTTAAATGCCCCATAGTGGGGCAGCAGTTTCGTGTCAATTCCCCCTGTAAAGCCCCACTTACACCTGACAGGTGGGGGGCAACACATTGATAGGTGCATAAGCCACCCTTCCCAGGTCATGGGATATTCACACTCTTAACACTCTCTGCAATAACAAATGATCAGGTAATTGTCAAAAGAAGAATATTTACATAAACTAGCTGTTAGGTGATTTGGCATGTGAAAACGACCACTCCAAGGATTAATAACATTGTCTCTAAGCAGTGTTGAATAAGGGCTGGTTTCAATTACAACTAACCATGATTACAAGTACACGAGGTTGTTAATAAACGACTTGTAACAACAAAACTAACCCAGGTCACAAAATACATTAATGAATGGTCCAATAAATTTACCCACGACAGGTGTTCAAAAAGGATACGATATTTCGTTATGGCTTAAATCAAGTTCTGATACTTGCATCTCGTTTAACCGTCTCAGAACCTCCCTAGGCAACACAGCTAGACCCTTGTACGCCAGTGACACTCGGGTCGTATTCTTCTCAGTCATTCCAAGCTAGTCACGTTCATCGAACGTATCCGGAAATACGCTGTTATAACACGCGGAAAATCCGGTCTATTTTGCAGTTTTAGCAGAGCATATCATTAGCAGCAGCATTCAAAAATAGCAAGTAGGTGCTGTTTCAAGAGTGCCGATCCGCTTGCTGCATTTATAGTTTGCTTGTTCTGTCCCGCACCCAGACAATGATTTCGTCCAGGTGGCGCTTAATGATTGATTAAAGATTATAAGCGCCTATAATCTTCAATCGATAAGCGCCACTCCCGAGGAAGTAAGATTTGCGTACGAGACTAAGAGTCTTCCTCTTCAAAGGTATCAGCATGCAGCTCACGTATGTTGCAAAATTTAGTAGCTAGGTACAGCATTTGTGTCGAGGTCAAAAATTAAATTCCGTAAATTTACGTTGTAAGTCGTAAATTTATTCAGTAAAATGATACACACCATAGATTTATTTTAACAAAATTTGCACGTTTGATTTTCGCTGTTCACGCTACAGGCCGGGAATCTGCACACATGGCTATATTAGTTATTTAAGAGCCTTTCGAGTCAAACAAGATTAAACTTTTAATTTTTTTTTTGTTGTTCATCTTGCCACGCCTATGGTCTTTGTGGTCACATGTGACCGAGGAATCGTACGTAGTCTATTATTTGTTGAGATTTTAATACTCCAGATGTTGACTGGTTAACCACATCACCAAAAGTTAAATCTCCAGTTGCTGATACTTTATGTGAATTTGTTTGTGATAACTTCTTCAGTCAACTTGTATCTCATCCTACCAGAGGTGACAATATTCTTGATTTGCTACTCACCACCAACCCAGATCTGATTTCATCAGTGAGGGTTACTGATAGCCTTCCTGGTTGTGACCATGATGCTATCCACTTTATGTTATCCGCCAGTATACCACACCAGTCCACCATTAAACGTGTGTTATATAATTGTAAAGCAGCTAATATTGATGATTTTAAAGAAGTTTTGTCCCGTGTTTCCTGGGAAGTTATTGACTTTGAGAATGGTGATATTGAGTTACCATGGTCTCAATGGAAAGATTTATTTTTCTCTGCTGTAGATTATGTGTTTCCATCAGTTCGTTGGAATAAGCGGAAAATGAAGCATTGGTTTTCAGAATCTACAATATAATTAATCCACAGGAAAAAGCATTTATATCATGAGTACAAGCGTTCAGGTAATCCAGCCACTCTGAGAAAGTATAAATCTATCAGTAACCTGGTCCGTTCAAAGTGTCGCCTAGAGACTGCTAGTCATTCTAATTTAGTGTGTCAGCAGAGCCATACTAACCCAAAGCAATTCTGGAGGTGGATTAATACAGTGAAAGGCTATCGTAATCCCATCCCTCCACTCCATGACTCTGGTAATACAATCACCAAAGACTCTGACAAGGCATCATTGTTTAATAGATATTTCTGCTCAGTTTTCACCAAGGAAAATACCTCTAATCTTGACTCACTAACTCCTGAATCCTCACATCCTACTATCATCGACTCAATCTCTATAACACCTGAAGAAGTTCATGCTGAACTGTGCCACTTGAGTATTAACAAAGCCTGTGGCCCTGATAATATTACTTCATTTCTACTGAAAAATGCTGCAGATTATATTTCCATTCCTCTTTGTCACTTATTCAACAAATCACTATCAACAGGTACTCTTCCCTTTGACTGGGTTTCAGGAAATATTGTTCCGATACACAAGCGTAATGACAAGCATAATCCTAGTAACTACAGACCAATCAGTCTCATTTCTGTTGTAATCAAAGTTTTGAGCGTATTTTGCACCGACACTTAGTTTCTGCTTTGGAGCGTCACCAACTGCTTAGTCCTTCTCAATCTGGCTTCAGAAATAAAAGATCTACTGTAACTCTTCTGACTGAGGCTGTTGATGATTGGTCTCAATGTTTAGAACAACGAAGCACTGTACATTGTCTACTGCTTGACTTTGCAAAGGCTTTTGATTCTGTACCACATGGACGCCTTCTGCTTAAGTTAAGCTCTCTAGGAATTTATGGTAAAGTACTGTCATGGCTTAGATTTTTTCTAACTAAAAGAAAACAAAGAGTGGTAATCAAAGGTACTTTTTCAGATTGGGCCATTGTTACTTCTGGGGTTCCACAGGGAACTGTCTTGGGTCCACTTTTGTTTTTGATTTACGTAAATGATTTGGCTTCTGTTGTAAAACACTCCACTGTTAAAACGTTTGCTGATGATGTTTTACTTTATGCTCCAGCTAACACTCTCAAGGAATGTTCTTCCCTACAAAATGACCTCACTGCCATTTCTTCTTGGGCTAGTCGCTGGCAATTAAAGTTAAATCCCACCAAATGTGAAGCTTTGATGATTACTAACAAACGCAAACCAATTCCATTTACATACTCCATTAACCATCAACCTATTTCATGGAGTAATCCTGTGAAGTATCTTGGTGTGCAGGTAGATTCCAAGTTAAACTGGTCTAAGCATTGCAAGTATGTTGTTAGTAAGGGCACCAAGTCTTTGAACTATTTACGTAGATCAATGTTTGGTTGCAGCCGTGCAGCTAAGTGTGCCGCATACAAAGCTATCATCCGGCCAACGCTAGAGTATGCTGCAGTCGTATGGAATCCGCATAATTTGGGAGATATCCAACTACTAGAGTCCCTACAAAATCGGGCAGCTCGATGGATCTGTGGGAGTCGCTGGAGTCCATCTACCAGCTCTTGGACCATTTCTTCGAATGATTGTTGCTCCCAACTTCACCTTCCTTCTCTCCAGTCAAGACGAAGTTTCCTTTCGGTCAGTTTCCTCAATGACATATATCACCAGCAAACATCTATTACATTTAATAGTCACTGTTCATTTAATTCCATAGCATCTACCAGAAGTCACCATCTTTCACTAGTCCCTCCACAGTCCACCATTAATTCTAGGAGATATTCTTTTTTTGTCAACACAACTTTCTTCTGGAACACTGTGCCATTACATATCCTTGAAGACAGTAATCGAAAGTCTTTCCGGCATCACCTTTATAATTACTTATGTGTCAAGTAACTTCTTAATCACTATTTTGTGTTTTGTTGTGTACTGTTTAGTTTGTAGTGTACTGTAGGTATATGTATATGTATTGTAGGTATATGTATATGTATGTTTGTTTTTTGTAGGCGGACACCTTGTACAGGCTTTGCCTTTTGTGTATGCCTTCCTTTTTGGTAAATTGATAATAATAATAATAATAATTTAACACTTCATCTCATTTGATGGTCTCAATTATTTTTTTCATTCTGACTGACTCAGCTGGTGAAAGCTTCACAGAAACAATAGCTGTCAAGTATGCATGTATACTTGGTAGCTACAATGCCACAATAGATGACTGGCTGAAACCTGACATCATACCATTAGTTATAAGAAATCCAGTATACTCTTCACAAAAGTTATTGGAGATGTTCCAGTTGTTACTAGTTGGCCGGTATAATATGACATAATTTGTAAATGGCTATAGCAGCTTAGGCCAGGCAAACTTGATTAATTGTTTCTCATCCCTGCCCGCTTCCATTTTACCCCACCATTTCTAATTTCATTATTGCTGTTATCATTCGCATGCACACTTATTTTGATGCTAAGAAGGCTGGCTATCATTTTACAGCACAGCAAATTGTCAGTTGCAACTCAGAGACGTAAGTATTAGCTCTTAAAAGGTTTTAGCTAACATTTATAGTAACAGACAGCTTGATTTGGAGCACTTTCTTTAATAATGAATAATGAAAAATGACCTTCCGCCCACATAGAAATGTGAGAAACAAGTAATCAAGTTTGCCTGGCCTTATACTGTAGAATAATGCTTTATATAGGACCAAGAGTTCATAATATAAAAAGAGACGAGAGTGTCCTACTACAGTATAGCCTGTATAAACACATATTTCGAAGTAATGCAGTAAAACTTTGATTTCTTTAGGATATCATGTCAACACGTAAAGTGTTAAGGAGTGTTGACAATGCCATCAGTGGACTGCTTATTGAAGCCATAACTACAATGATTATTGAAACTTAATGCTGAGTGCATGCCTGACCAACTAACACATTGAAAGTGACTATAGGTATTGCATCATAACTTCGAGAGATGCGTTTATACAGGCTATACTGCAGTAGGACACTCTCCTCTCTTTTTATATCATGAACTCTTGATAGGACGTATAATACCAATTTTGAGGAATAGTCAGCGATGAAACACTGATCACTTTTCATCTGTTATATAGCTATGTTTTTGATCTATTGGTGGTCCTCGTGATAAATGGTGAGTGATTTTTTAAAGCAATGAATTTTTTCAGGATGTAGTGTCACTGTGAGTGTATTCTACTTTTCTTAATGGAATGCTAATGTAGTCACATTAATAGCATGTACACGTTGAGCTGAACATTTAGTAACTCAAGGATGGAATTACACAAATTCTTGGCTAATTTGTAGTGCTGCTTGACCCACTAAAAGTGTTTCAAAATCTTTTGTCTAACACAATATTTATAGCCAATCAAAGATTTCAGCATATATTTCCTATGTGGAAGCCATAAAAGTACATAACTTGTTACAGCTTTCTCCCAAACTTCCAAACCGCACATGTCTGCTCTTGACACCTTTACTCACCAGTTATCACTGATCTGGTTGGCTGAAATAATTTTCTTGAGAAAAAATCCACTATTTTTTTATAGCTGTTTTCTCGGAGTTCAGCTCAACTTGTACTATAACTAATGTACTCTGTGGTTTGTAGATACATGTACTGCACATCAGTTCATGGTGACATTTTCAGTTCATCCATCATAATAGAAACCGTCCAAGAGGAGATTTGCCGGTGTAGGTGGTAAACTTTAGCTAAGTGCATTTGGCGAATCAAAGCTCTATAATCTCAGCTGCTAAGCCGGGTTAAACAAATTTGTAGCAATTTGCCAGTTTCCTATAGCTACTGCAAAAGTTTAACCCTATTCTCATCATCAAAAGGCTTTGAACACTGCATTTTATATTTAAAATTCTTGTCTATTTCAAAAGTTCATAATTTGGACTATATTCAGCAATTACACTGAGTCACCTCTCAGACTGGTTGTTCAAAAAATTGCTATTAATCTATGGGTCACCACCGATTGGTAACTTTCTGATCACTAGGTAATACTAATTTTATAAAAGGTTAGCAGTTGGATAATCATACAACATACATGAAGGTAGCGTAATGTTAAGGTAGCGTAATGCTGCCATAATAGGAGCAGATCAAACCCAAATGTATACTTTTAGAGTGACCTGAAATATGGCATCCAATGAGTAACTACTCTTAGCTTTTAAAATTTATTAAGTATAATTTTATACTAATTGACTGACTAAAAGCGCGGTGCCACCTAACTGTTGCCTCCTATTTTTTCACAGTTATAGGTGTCATATTGGTAAGTGCCTTTTGGCATACTATGGCCACTGGAGGTGCATACAATGCATGCAACATGAGCATAACTTTGTCCTTCTTAGTGTTACCATTTGTAGTGAAAAGTTGTTGATTTGTAGGTAGTGCTTTGTGTGGTGTCGATCGCACAAGAATACAACACAGAAACCATTCGTAATTTTTGTGTGCCATGCTTCTGATATTAAGTAAGTGGATTGATTGCAAGGGCACTTCACTTGTATGTAGGAACTGTACTGTATAATGAGCAGAGCATATAATTTTATATAATTATAGCCAAACTGCATGAAATGGTTACAGTAATGAGTATTGGGTACACTTAGTGCTTAGTAAGTAGTAGAAATGGAAAAGATAACGGCATTTGTTTATAACGACAAATTCTGAATATAAGTTTTAACAACTTGTGTGAGTTTATTGGTACGTATCTCCAACATCAGATTACTTTTTCTGTAAATATCCTGACATGCTAGCTTATAAAGTACCTCAGTCATTTTATCCATACTAAGTAGTCTGCTGTAATGTGATAACATAGCAATATTAAGTACTACAGCTAAACTATGTATATAATGCATGTATCTTACAACTTTACAGCTCAACATAAAATAAACCCTCTATAGGAGAATCAGTGGTCTCACTTTGTCTATAGAAAACCTCTTTTTAAAATTATTTGTTTTAAATGATGAATGTTATGAGTAAGAGCTAGTGTTCAGTGCTAGTGGCACAGATGATTTGAATGTGGTTATTATAAGCATGTAATATAATAAATTATTAACAATGATTGGTGATCAACACTTGTTCATAGAAACAACTGCACACTAGTAGCTAACTATTGGGACATCATGACCTCATGTTTGAAATTATGAGTTTTTAGGATTATAAAGGTGGAGTTACTGCTGATCATTTAGTACAGTCGCATCATTGTATGGCTGCATGGATATTGTGTAGTGATCATAATTTTCGTATTGATGTGTAGGTAAAAGTGACATTAATAGCTTAGCACAACTTACACTGTAAGCTTCAGACCAACCTTCCTCTTGGAGCAGTGAAAATGCATGTGACTTGCATGGAACACTATAGATTTTTATTTTCGTCCATGGAAAGCTTGAGAAAAGTCGTAAAATATCAGCTTTCATTGATGCTGGAGTTTCAGTGTTAAGCATGTTAAGTTATTACCACAATTGTGTAGGATGCAAAGAATTGCTTTTATCATTATAAATTGGCACATCAATAACTCATCACAATATTTGCCAAATGAAGCTAAGGTTACAATTATAGCTATATGGAATGATGAATGTGTTGATAATATATCCCTTCAGTAAGTCACTATTATCACAATGTGTATACATTTATGTACATGTGTATCATAACGCATCACTCATTCACTCACTCACAAATTACACACGTGCACATATACACACACAAGGCTAAGTCTTGTGCTGCTGTGTACATGGTCACTCCTACACCCAGAAGCAATGAAACTACTCAGGTGATAGAGTCAGAGCAGTAAAATCTACCTAGGGTTTAGAGCAGTAAAATCTACCTAGAGCTGGGGGCAGAACTAGTACCTAGCAGAAGCTGTAAGGTGAAGGTGTAGGTACCCAAAGCCCCATATAAGGTGTTTACACATACTTCTATTATCTCTGCTATTATTTGAGGGCCTTCGTTAAAACCCGGAACGGACCGGACCGGACCAGGGGCGGATCTAGGATTTATAAAAGGGGGGGGCTAACTCAAGGTACTAATCTCTTGGGTAGAGGTAGTGAAGCACACTTCCCAGCATGCGAAACATGCTGGAACTAGGGGGGTCTGGGGGCATGCCCCCCCAGGAAAATTTTGAAAAATAGATGCTAAAACACTGCAATTTGGAGACATTTCCACATAAAATTCATAATATTTTCTGCCTGTAGATATTTTATATACTGCCTTTAGATTATAGGTATGGCTCTCTGAAGCATTTTGCTAATGGAAAAGTTTGGGTAGGTACAGACAACCAAGTACATGATGCACCCCTCTCACAATTGCGCACAACACTGAATAGGTGCATGTTAGAATAATAATGTTGAAAGTGGAAAATTTTGAAATTTGAACAATACAAGATTGAATCTGAGAGCATTTTCAATGGAAATTGTGAACCTGAATTAAGTATTGTCATACATATTAACTACACAAGTAGATGAATGAAGCCCTTTAAACAGACCAATTCATTTCATTGCATGTATAGGTGCAGGCAGATTTGGAAAAATTCCATAACAGAACCAACTACATGTTTCCAGTGAATGTTCTATTAGAGTAGTTAGCTGACTGCTCTATTAGAGTATCTCGATCTTGTAAACCTCCAATGCTGATTCGGGTCCTTGTTGCATAAATTTTAGCATAAATCCACTAATAATACCTTGGAAAGACGTTTATAAGGTGGTTTTATGAGTACTTGTATTATTAGTGATCATATAATTATGCTAAGACAAAATTTCATTATAATACTCAGCATATTGATCAAGTAAAGCCTAAATATGAAAGGGGGGGGGGGGGGCTTCAGCCCCCAAAGCCCCCCCCCCCCCCCCCCTGGATCCGCCCCTGCGGACCAGAATTTTATTGTTGAGGAGCGCGTATCCAACTAAAATAAATTTCGGTGCGCTTTCAAGGGATACGGGACGTGGACTCTGTTCTTCATTTGCACTCAGGGCACGATTGTCTACTGATATCCAGAGTGGCTGATGGTGATTGCGAAGCAAATATAGTCGTATACTGGTATTTATACAAGTTTGCGAAGCGGAAACGTAGCGTATTCGGCCTCGAGCGTATTACAAGGACTGGATACCGGCTCTCACCGTAGCTAACAATGGTGGCGAGATACAAGCTAGCTACTGTAAGACTGATCACAAATAATGTACCTGGACTGATCTACATACCGTACGCAAGGAAATTTATACGCGAGAGAATTTGACGAATCGGGTTTGATTAGTCAAAATTTTCTTAAGTCTAAATTTCCTTGCGTACGGTATGTATACAGATCAGTCCAGTTAGCTATATTATCTATGACCAGTCTTGGCTAGCTTGTATGTTAGCTACGGTGAGAGTATCCAGTCCTTGTAGCTAATACGCCGAGTAATACGCTACGTTTCCGCTTCGCAAACTTGTATATATACCAGTATACGACTATATTTGCTTCGAAATCACCATCAGCCACTCTGGATATCAGTAGACAATCGTGCCCTGAGTGCAAATGAAGAACAGAGTCCACGTCCTGTATCCCTTGCAAGCGCACCGAAATTTATTTTAGTTGGATACGCGCTCCTCAACAATAAAATTCTGGTCCGGTCCGGTCCAGTCCGTTCCGGGTTTTAACGAAGGCCTTATTTGAGACATGGAGAGTTGATACTTGCTTTCCACCCATATGCATTGATATTACAGCTGGGTGAATTGTTTCCCCAGTAAACACCAGGTCCCCCATCAGATTTGTAGGCAGCCATCATCAGTCCAAGTCACAGCAACCATGAACCATGTATATCTGTGGTTCCATCTTTGTATAGTTAGTATGCATAACTTATTGCTGTTTATGTACGGGCTAGGAGAGAAGATTACCTGAAAGTACAGCTAACAACTTCAAACTTCAATTCAACTACCATGTATTGCCCTAAAGGTTTTAATGATATTGCTTTTTGTAAACATGCATGCAATGCCAATAGGTAGCTGATGTAACTATTTTGTTGGAGTTGTTAATTGATAAGTTGATGGTAGCTACTGCCAAAAGAAAAAAAATCAACTGCCCATACAAAATATACCAGCAGTAAATTTATCCCAAATTTCACTGGTAGCAGTGAAAAATTATAAAAATTACAATTTCATTGGCTAGAATATGTTATGATGTAGCTGTTAATAGTAGCATCAATCACTCTATTTATTTATTTATTATCAATTTTTGTCAATGACAGGGGTCACACAAAAGGTATAAGCCTGTACAGGGTGCTTCCCCACAAAAATTACACACAACATACAAGTTACAGAAACTTAATTACTCTAATACACCTTTGTTACATGTACACATGCAGATCATCAGAGTAAGCAATCAATTGCAACTGTATGAGATGTCAACCATGAATGTGTGCATGCATACATGCATGTATAGATATTGGTATCGATTTTAGTGTCGTATTACCATAGTATGTATACAAATCAGTTTGTTATGTGCAACAATTTGTTTACTGAAGTATATCATACATACTGCATGCTTGAACTTAGTCAACTTACTAATTCTATAAGCATAACTGCATGTCTTTCCAAGAATTTTTCATCGGCAATTAATTTAGTTCACTTGCAAGTAACCAAATTTCAAAATGTTTCTAACTAGTTCGAATGAGCCTGGAGTTGAAATTTAAAGTGGTTGTGTGTGGATTCTGTGGAAGGTCTTTCTAGCAACTTTCAATTATAATCTGGTTAGGTATATACTACTTCACACACATGGAACATGCACACTCAGATCAGTGAGGCTTGTCCATCTGGATCTGCAATAATCAAGGGGTCATCATGCCTTCTAATTTCAAGCCGTTGATTTCATGAAATTACTTTCAAGTTGTTTTCATTCCTTTCAAACTAGCTGATAATTGGATCTTACCTCATAATCTATAACAATGCAATTAGCCAGCTGCATAAACACATGTACAAGAGGTGTTAGACTAGCTTTGCTAGTGCAGACAGATGTCTACATTCTGATCTGTTTTTTTGGGCCAGGCAAACCTGCTTCTCATCATTTTATTGCTGTTAGCTATAAATAGCACATATACTTAGTTTGATGCTGAGAAGACTGCCATCATTTTACAGCACAGGAAACATCTCTTGCAGCTCAAACAAAGGCACTAAAAATGAGCGCTAGATGCACTAACATTTGTAGCCTGCTGTTGCTAGCATTTTTTCAATAATGAATAATGGAATATTACCTCCCATTCCTAAACTTTTGTAGATGAGAAACAAGTAGTCAAGTTTGCCTGGCCTTTTCATCTGGAAGAGTTAACTAGCTGAGCATTTGTTTTGTGGTAACATCATGGCCAGAACTGATTCATCAAACAGACTTACATTTCATTACTAGGTATAGCAGCTAGAACATATGTACTGATACAGGGTCTTTCTTGGCACCACTGATGGTTGCTTTTATTTTGTACACATAGAGGAGCCATAAAAATATGCCAGCATAATAGTTACTGGAAAACATCAAACACACTGTTAGCATAAAGAATAATTTCTGTTTTTCAGGAAACATAGTCTGTAAGCATGCAAGTGATTGTAATAAATTGCTCAATATACTCCTGACCAATACAATCCACAATCTTGTGTAGTGTTAGTGCACAAACCATGTTTGCAAGTGCTATAACCTAGTAGCTAGCATGCTGCCACCACTGTCCTTTAAAGCAATTTTCCATCACAACATTGAAATGTTAGCTACGTATAGCTAAGCATAATAATTATACCTCTATATATAGTCTGACACTCAAATATTTTGTTGGATGTTGGATTATTGAGATAGATTGTATGTATATAGAGACATTATTATAGTATGGTCATGTACATAATAGATTTACAGGAATCAGAAATTTACAACTATAATTCTAGATTTGTTGAATGCTGCTAAACACATAATAATAAAGTGTTTACATCACTCTGTAACATATAGCACTAGTTCACTAGCTAGCACGCTGACTAACATAGCCTGTAGCACTGCAATTCAAAACCAACGTTCAGACTTGAAATTCCAGTTATAGTTTTACAATAATTCTTCCCAGTCTGCTACCATCATTTAGGAAGTAAACCTACAAAATATTGCCAATGCACAGTCTTACAAGAATGGTTAGCATGATTGATTATACAAGTAAAATAGTTTTTCTTGTACAAGACTCCTTGCAGGTTCGTTTTGAGTAGCATCCGTGGCCACACAAGCAACAATGTCCCACCTATAGAACACCATTGATTCCATAGCTTCAGAAACCAAACACTTGCTCTTTAATCTTAGTTATTGTTAACTTACAACCCTTGCTTGAGATACAACCATTCAAATTTGAATGCAAGACTTATGGTAGTTGAAACATTGGATACCCAGTCACATGCATCACAAGGATTTCATGACATGAGTACGTAAGTATATTCAGAAGTGAATAGGCCCTTCAAGTTTACAACTATAGTACACATAGCTCTTCTTGACTGACTTAGCACTAGTAAAGAGCACACAAAACAAAAATGATGACTGATGCAGTTGTGTGTTATATTAGGGTAGTTTAGTTTTGTTTCTTATTTTGCACCTTTGCTTGTGGGTCTGGTACTGCCTTAACTGTCTGGATGGAATGAATAGATTGTACAAAATTTAAATGTTAATGTCTGGCCATACATACAAAAGTGACTTACAATCAGATACGTATATACTAATACAATTCACTGACATGTAATTTTGCTATCAAACAACTGCCCTAAATGGTGCGCAATTATGCAATAACTATTATTAATTTTGTGTAGTCTCTGCAGATGGTTGCTATGGGATTATGAAGAGCCCATGCCATAATTGAATAGTCTGTAGCACAACTGAATGTAGACCAAGTTGTTATATACTCATAGGAAGTATTTGGGAGAAATATTGATGCAAGATTTATCATCGAAGGTTTTTCGAGGTTATTGTTCACTTAAAATCATAATGTTTAGAACTACTGCAAAGATGCTAAGCAGCAAGGGACTCTATGCCTTAATTACATTTCAGGAAGTTAGTTAGCCTATGTCATCCATGTGCATGGAAACTGCATGTACTGTAGTATGGTATCATCTATGATATACCAGGTATACATATCATCTATTCTGCGATAGTAACTGTAACACAAATAAACATGTGGGTTGTGACACTGTAAAATTAATTGAAGCACATCTTTGGGAGTTCTTGGTCAAGTTCTGGGACCAATAACATGAGGCTAATTTCTTTATAATTCATCCTCTACCTACCTAATGCATGATGTCGCATTATTTTGATGATTATCATGTCTAGATTATCAAGTGATGAAGTGAAGTAATAGTAGAGGTTTTGGGCGAGGTGGGTCATGGTCCCCCTTCACTTTAAACTGCTGGCAGCTACTTACTTCATCTGTATACAAACACAGTAAAAAGTAGACTATTATAGTATCTCATGATCAGAGCTTCCAAACTAAATTCTGAATAGTATCCTGGTGGGTCAGGAGGGATGACCAAAGACCCTCCAGAATATCATCCATTTCTATTGTGTGCTTTAAACTCCACTGTGTGATTGCCACCAAAGTTGTCTTTGGCCTTCTTCACCACCTCTGATACATTGTTACATAATATTGGCGCTACAAAACTACTATTACTACACCTCGCCATACAACAGTAGACACTAGTCATCATTAAAATATTTAGGATAGGGCCACTAACATGGACATTGTTTACACAGGAACAATGTGCAAGCTGAGTATATATAGTACTAAATGTTACACAGCACATCACCACCTATTGAACTCTGGGAAGCCACTTGGGCATATCTATATAGTTGGTTGCATGGTTTCCAGAAACTATACTCTAACAGAACAGTCAGCATTCTAATAGAAGAATCAGTTTATTAATCCACTATACTGAATAGAGTGAAAAGCGTTGCCACACATACAATACGAGGAGGTTTGTGTGTTTGTTTATATAATTTAACTTTGATTGAATTGTGTTAGTTTTTGCTACTTTCCATGACACTGTACTATAGGTATTATATTACTGGATTTGAGATGACCTGGCTTCCAAGCACATAAAATCAAACTCACGTTTAACTATCACTTGTGATATTATTACTGGCATAAAATGCCCAAAACAAGTCATATTTTGGGCATCAGAAACTTATATACCCACACAATGATAGCCAATAAATAGATGACTAGTTGGTGAAAATTTTTTTACACAGCATTGGGCTCTGCAGAGTTACCACACAATGATTATTTAAAATCATCATATTATCTACTAACGAAATTTTGTGTGTCAAAGACAGCCATTTTGTCAAATTCATCCTTGCAGTGATAAACTTTTAGAACTGTTAGTGCCTCCCACAAAACTCTCAGATCCCTCTCCCTAAAATTGTGAGTATCACAACTTCAGTGTTTAGCTACTTAAATATGCCTTCACACACTACTGTCAAAAATGCCTTCAAATTCAATCTCTGCATGGCAGTGCACACAATTAATCTCAGACAGACTAACCTTTAAAAACGTTTTTTTTTTAGGTTAGGTAAACACAATAGGAATTAGACTATCTGAAACTGAATAGCTATGTGGGTATTTTTTGAGCCATTTTCAAAATATATTTTAAATCTAACTTTCTTCTTATGGTATGGCAATCAACAGTTTGGTTATGCATGTTGAAAATAAACTGGCTTGCTAGGAATCATACTTCAGTTCTGAGATTGAATTTAAGGACAAGTGTGATAGCTACACATGTGTGCTATTTTGAAACCAAAGTTACTCTAAAAACATATAGAGTTGTGTAACATTTGACTCTCAGAAACTGAATAATGATAGGATAGAGAGATATTTATTCACTAAGATCTTTCATGTGTAACTAGTGCCTTGTAGTATCATACAATTATTGCTACGTTTGATGTCTCACACAATGTTAAATCAATAGATTCAATTGCAACATACGCAGTGTACATACACCACTATATCTTACATATTAATTTGGGAAAATTCACTGGGGAGAATAGAGAGCCTGTAACTACAAATACTTGACATGCAGCACAAACTACAAAAAAAAGACAATTACAAAAGCAACCGCAAAAAAAATTATGCAAAATATGATTGAGTGAAAATGACTTTACATGAACTTTAATTACATACAGAAACTGATAGCTTACTCCATAAAGAACAAAAAAGAATAACAATATGTATTAATTACAGATCATTACAAACACTCGTGTCAAACATAGGAAGGATCTGGCTTCCCAACTTTAACAATAGTCAACTTCAACCCTACAAGCGTAAATCTGTTAAGCATCAATGATCAACAAGATTTGGGAAGTTGTATATACACTAAAGACACCACATCATACATACTATATAGGCCCACTTTATTGCATCACCACTGGTTTTAAGCTTTAATTTTGCAGTTTTCTCTGCATGGGTATTGCCATGCTTACATGACTGTCACCAAAAACCTGGAAATCATACAAGAATTTTCGGATCCATCTATGAAACCCATGTATACACTTGCAGGTAAGTATGGGGCAGGGCTAGTAAACCATGGGACATTTAAAATTTTAAGTTGTACAAGTACAGATGCCGGTGTGAAGTCAATGCACCTAAAGTTCCAACTGTCTAGCTATATACCATTGTTCAGTCTGTCAAGTTCCTAATTCTAAAATAATATGCATATGTTCTAGTGGCGGATTCAGGGATTCAAAGGAGGGACAAAAGCACACTGATGCATGTACCCCCCATCCCCCCTTATGAAAACTTGGATTTGCAGCACCAACCAATGGATACACTTAGCTATATAGCCTGCTAGAAATTTAAATGAACTCGGTCCTTTCTATATATGTTGTTTTATTATGACAATTTACTTTAGGTTGATAACTGAACTCATGGCTGTCACTGCATGGTCCCTATATAGCTCTTGATCAATGCTGACCACTTAGAAAACATTTGCTATTAAAACTACTCTAAATCAAAATTTTCAATCATGAAACTTATAAATACGTATGTACCTTTAGCTTCTGGGGCTGTGCCCCCAGCCCCCCTGCTTTGTATAGCTATATACTACCCTGGTCATACCCTCCCTTGTCAAACCCTGGATTTGTCTCTGTGTTCCTTAAACATTCATAGTCAATGTGATAGCATTTATGGGTTCAGTTACTTATTTGAAGTGGCCATATAATTGGTACCACAAGGTGCTTGCGTGTAGTCCTGCTTGCCCAGTCTTGCCCTCTAATTGATTAATATTTAGAATCTGTATGGTGGGGCATTGCATTGGCTGTGAAGGTGTTCAGGGTGGGTTTTTTATAAGGGCTTTTCACCAATACAAGATTAGTCCCAAATGCCAGTACTTTAGGAAAAAAAACCAAAACAAGAACTGTATAGGGATTTCAGAAATCCCACTAAATTTACCTTCTATCAGGCTTCTACTCATAAAAGGGTAAAGGGAATTTGAAATACTCTATTAACTTGGTCAGTGGGCTTATCAGCATACAAGTGAGCACACGGGCAAGGCAATATTGTGTGTACATGCAAAAGCATAACTAGCCATGGTGTGTGTGCGTGCGTGCGTGTGTGTGTGCGTGTGAGGAGTTTGACCTCTAGACTTGGCACAGCCAGTTCTTCATGGGTCTGTGGGTCACATGGAAGACCGATTATATTGTGAGGACTGTGTGAGGCCCATGGTAGTCCTGCCTCATAGGGATGCATTCTCACTGATTCTTGTACGTAGCTGCCTGATTGGTACACAAGTAGACTTCTCTGATTCACTGGGTGGCAGTATACAAATAACAATATCATAGTTTTGCACAGCTGCCAGAGTAGGAGGACATTGTGTGTTGTGTGCCGGTGTGTTTGTGAGGTAGCATTGTCAAGTGGTTATATAATTATAGAGCATGGTAATTGTAAGGTTCCAGATTCGATGCTCCATGATACCCAGTTGCTGTTGTTTTGGTTGAGCAACTCACATTGCTCCAATCTATCCAGCTGTATAATGGGGACCTGTCAACTTCATGGAGAAGCTAATTCTGTAGCAGTGTTGGGGTTATTGTGTGAAACTTCAGGTTTCATGCATGGCCTAGTATCTATCAGTAAGACTTGGACTAGTCATGTCCCAGGAGAATTTGCCTGCATAGACCCGAGTGCCTGAGTGTTACACGTGCTGGTTTGCTGGGCTGCGGAGGCTTTTCTTTGTATGCTTTGTGTGTATTCGGCATGCCAAATACAGGAGTCTGAAAAAAATCAATTACTAGCTAGCCTTGACTATTTTTGGAATTTTCCTGACAAACGAAAAAAAATCCAGTCTGTAGTAAGTATAACTATAATATGGATCACATAGGGTATGCAAAGGATCTATGACTGGATACGTAGCTATACAGTTCTGCATAGCCTGCAATTATGTATATGGTGTGCATCTATATACGTAGCTGCAATTTAATAACTGCATGTCATGGTCACAGCATGTGTGCATCAACTTCGTATGTTTGCTTTATCATATGATTAACTATAATACATCAGTATAGCTACATAGCTAAGTCAGCTTAGCATTAAATGATGCTAATTTAGCTAGCTATAAAATTAATCATCATCACAATTCATCACAGCTGGATCCAAACACGTACTATCCTCACATTTCAGGTTAGGTATGGAATTGGCAGGTCCAGGTGTGTCTTCAGCATCAGTGGTGACGGCTCCATCAAGGGATTTGATAACATCATGGACCACACTGTCATCAGCCTGCCCGGCCTCTGGAGTCCAGTCAACTTGGTTAATCCTGGCAACACGCCGTTTTTGTGCTCTTTTCTCACGATCGAAACAGTAGAGCGCGCACACTACCATCATACCGATAATCCCTAAAATAAATACTAATCCTCCCAAACCTAAGATGACAGCCACTGCAATAACAATCCAGGTCAACACTGCTACCATGGCCAGACTAAGTACCATGCGACAATCACACCTTGCATTTGCAAATGAAACGTTGAGGACAATGCCGCATAATATAGTACAGGCCTTGCAATGATTCACATTAAAGTATTTATAGTGTTAAGTTCATTCGGGGCCTGCGCTACAGGCCGGCTAGACTTTTTTTTGTTTCTGTCAAGGTTTCTGTAATGCTGGTCTGTCTTAGCAGCTGACGAGATGATACCGATTCCTCATCATTGTAGTCTGGCGGCGCTTGCCTATTTGCATAGGGACTACAACAATAACTCGAGCTGAACAACTTAATAAAATTCCAGCCCTTTGTTGTATGCTTTAGTGTAACTGTCATACCCCCTCCAGTGGCGTAGCCAAGGGTACCCGCGCCACCCCGGAGAATGGGTATGCGAGGACGAGACTAGCCAAGGGTGGGCCTGGGTGGGCACGTGCCACCCAACTTTTCCTACGAGAGCGGCGCCCGCTCGCTTTTGTTAATACGAACAAGAGACAAATAGTGTTGTAGTAAATCAGCAGTTGATATTAATATAAGTTCAATAATTACATCACGTAATCCATGTAGTTGCAGTGTTTTCTATTTAATGCACACCATTACGTGATCAAAATCCAAATTTTAGGCGGGGAAGAGAGGAGGAGGAATCCAGTCTATTTTTCACAGGGGTAGATCCAGGGGGGCCAGTGCTCCCCCCTAAAGAATTTTTTTATAGTGTTGCTCATTGAACATAGCTAGGCACTTTAGACGCAATTCAAACATTTTTTTATGCAGTTTATGACTATGTGTAATATAATAAATCTATCTCTAGCAAATTTTTACCCATATAGGCATAGCACAAGGAGAACTAGGTGGGATAGAGCACCCTCTACGTTTAGAAATCGAGATACTCTAATAGAGCAGTCATTTACTCTAATAAAACACTCAAGAGTAACATAATTATAAAACACTGTTTATCATTTTGAACAACTAAAAACCTGTTCTAAATTGAGTAATGACAATATCCACACCCTAGTGACTATATTTAGAATTTCTCTGGAGATGCAGCTGCACACCAAATGTCAGGATTTAAAGTTTTTGTGATGCTTGTGCAGGGGACCTTATGCTAAATCTAAAATTTTCATCTTAATTTCAGCCAAAATTAGCACCAAAATCATTCTCAAAGTCAATTTTTCAAAATTTCTTTGTAGACTTTATAGCTACTAAGCTCAGTAGCTTCCAGCATTGAATTTTCATAAGCATTTACAAATTTTAGTCAAAATTACCACCAAATTCAATCTCACAATGTCAAGTTTTCAAAACTTTATTAGGGAGTAGTTTAAACTAATTCTCTGGTTTTTAACTCAGCATCTTCCAATGTTTGAACTATCACCAAATTCAATCCTAGAATGTTAATTTTTTTTTTATTTCTTAGTTAAAATTGCCACTAAATTCAATCTCAGAACATTAAATTTTCAAAATTTTCTTATGGAGCAGCCTAGGCCTTTGCACTAATTCTGGTTTTTAACTCAGTAGCATCCAGTGTTTGAACTGTCAACAAATTTCAGTTAAAATTGTCACCAAATTCAATCTCAGAATGTTAAATTTTCAAATTTTCCTGGGGGGCATACCCCCAGACCCCCCTAGAAAGCTCATGCTTTGCATTTCACGGAGTGTGCTTTGCACACTGTGGAGTGACTTCTACCTGTGTGCTCCCCCTTTAGTAAAATCCTGGATCCGCCCCTGTTTCACATCTGGAATATTGAATTGTGAGCAACAGCACAGATGTTCTTTTGTTGGCGGGGTGAAGTTGGCGGGGTGAAGTGACCTAAAGTGATAGACAAAAATGGCAGTTGGAGGCGAATAATTGCAATTGGTGGCTGAAGTAAGCCACTACGATTATCTCAAGAGTCAGGTTGGAGTATAAAGAGTTGTGTACAAGTACAGATGGGTTAAGGGAGACCAGATAAGGAGGTGTAATAAGTTTCAATTTCTAGAGCTTCTATATCATTCATGCAGTAGCATAAGATTAGTGAAATAAACTGCAGGAACAGCAGCATAGCGTATTATTAGTTAGCTAGATACATTTATGCACTTTTGCAACAGTTTTTAAACCAAATGTATGTAGAGTCCACTAAGGATGGACTCACGCTTTGTGTTAGTTAGTTGCATGGGGTGAAATGTGTGGGTGAGTGTGCCCACCCATCCGTGGAGGCCTGGCTATGCCACTGACCTCCTCACCACCACCCTGTCATACTGGTGCTAAAAAAACTATTACTACACCTCGCCTAGACCTGCATGCACTCATTAAAATGTTTAGGATCAGAAAAGTTAATATACAAGCTCACATTTTAGATTGGTAAATATTTTTTCCATAATGTGATGTGACTATAGCTATATAGACAACCAGAGACAACTCAAACTGGTATCAAATGTTACACAGCAAATCGTGACCTAGGAAACCACATAGGCAGCTGGTTTCTAACATTTAGTAACTGGTTAATACAATCATGCCAGTACTCCAATAAAATGGTCAGCATTCTAATAGAAAATCACTGGCTCTTGCAGCTATTGTATTCAGCAGTTATAGTTGTGTGATGAGAAAGCAGTGGAGATTAGTTATATTATATAGGAGGTTCCTTAACCTAGTTTGAAAATGTGTTTATACATGCATATGCCATATAGCTACATACAAATTATGTACTGATCAGACTGAAAAGTGGTGCATGACATACAGTATGAGAAGGATCACGGATCATGGTACAATTGATGAGGATTTGGGAAGTTGTACACTAACTGAAGGACACCACATCATACTAGGACTGGTCACTTCATAAGAATAGCAACACTACTGCTTTTAAATTTATTTTAGGTATTGCCATGCTTATATGACTGTCATCCTTCAATTTGAAAACCTGTCACCAGAATGTTTGGATCCATCCATGAAATCTGTGCACTACTTAATAGATTCTTGTGGGTACACATATGGGGCAGATTGTAGTACATACCAATTAATTATACAAGTACGGATGTTAAATCACAGTACCTACAAAGTCCCACCTGCCCTATACTGTCTGTCCTCACATTAAGTTCCTAATTCTAAAAAAATTGTTCCTTAAAGACTCATAGTTCATAGTCAGTAATATGATAGCATTATATAGCTTGAGGGTCATTGTGGAGGATAAGGCAGTTTGTTGGTCTATCCTGAGACTTGGCACAGTCAGTACGTAGTCCTTTGTGTGTATGGAAGCTAGACTGATTGTGAGCCAGGTCCATGACTCCAGGTTTGATGCTTCATGGTACACAGTTGATATTGTAATTGTTGTTTCCTTGAGCAAGAAAATGACTTTATTTGCTCCAGTCTGCCCACCTGTGTAATGGGGACCTGGTGGCCTGTGTCAATCGCATGGGGTAGCAAATACCTACCTGTTCTTGTCTCATTAAGCAGTGTTGGGGTTTCAGACTCCACAGGGCCATTATCCATAAGACTTGGACAGCCCTGCCCCAGGAGGATTTGCCTGCACAGACTCGAGTGCCTGAGTGGTGCACAGGCACCACATTGTCGGTTCGCTGGGTGGCAATAGCTGCAGTTTTGCTTTGCATTTGCTTTTTGTGTGTGTGTGTGTGTGTATGTATTTGCAAATAGGAAGTTAATTAGGCACAATGTTAAATGCAGCAGTATTGCCCAATTGTCTATAATAGGCCTTGCGATGCAATGATTCTCATCAAAGTCATTCATGTCATTCTGGCCTATACAAATTGATATTGTTAGGCCAGCTAGATTCTTTTTAAACACATGATACAGTATTCAGCACTTTCTTGAAAAATATACTTTTAACTGATGTGGTTAAAAATCATACAAAACTCACATGACTCAGTCCATCAAATTCAACACAGGGCCCTGGTGGAATAAAACATTTGTAACTGCTCTATTAGAGTATTTTAATGCAGGTGACTGCTCTATTAGAGTTTTTTGAACATTTTAGTGGAAGATTCTGACAAAGCTAATTAGAATCATTAAAATCCTACTTGTATATTGACATGATGGCAATTCTCTGTTGGGCATTCATGTTCCTGCTTCTTGTTCTCGTTTTCTTAGAATTCTACTTACCCCACAAAGGCATTTGCAGCTTTAAGTGATCATGTGATCTACCAGCATCAGCATTGGTTTTTTTGAATTGTGTGAATATTATTTTGAATTTTGTTTTGAATCAGTGGTATCAATACACTTTAATAGGCATTCCAGTTCAATTTTAAATTTCAAAAATGAGCTTTTTATGTGTTCAAAAGATAGAGTATTAATTGCTGATTGCAGTTTATTGGGGTGAAATTCGCTGCTTTGGCATGTTGGTCCCTAACACAGAACAAAGGTAAAAGATTTCTCCAGGGCTCCCATACTGTTTTACAGAAAAGTAGCACTACAATTGCAAATAATAGCACAATTGAATTTCAATTAGGCAGCTAGCAGCCATCTGGCTAGTACTCTAGGCTGTCTTCAAACTGCAATAGCTGTAAGTATGAGCTTTGGGGCTTATTTGTATCTCAGTGGACTTCATCTACTTTGTAGTGAGCAAATATGTTCAGTCACTTAATACTGCATATGAAATAGTTAGCTACCTCATCTAAGCAGAAAAAAAAATGTGTAACCTAAGTATACTGAGGTGCCACAAAGATGCAATGGCAGTACCCAAGGTGGAAAACTTGAGGTTTCAACTATGTCATCAATCACAACCATCAGAAAATTGTTGTGTAGCCGACTGAAAGTCACTAGTCAGTGCAATATAACCACCCAATTTAACATTAACGTTACAGTATAAGCATTTTAAGTCCATGTGACAGTAGCTACATTCTTCAAGTTTCAAAGCTGTCTTCTGCATAATTGCAAACTTAAGAGACTTCTCTTTAAAAGCTTGAGCATTATTGAATGTGCCCACAACTTGTCAACTACTGGATAAAAGATTTCCTAGGACATCAGTAGACAACAGCAAGTAATACTGAATGGCATATCTAGTGAACAGTGTGAAGTCATCTCTGGTGTACCACAAAGTACAGACTCGGTACTGGGTCCTTTACTATTTGTCAATGATTTACGAACTCTCAAATATGACTGTATGCTGATGATATACTTCTTTTTTTTAGGCAAATTTGTTTGAGCATTGCAGAGAGACCTTGATGCCATAGTGAAATGGAGTGAAGACTGTGGCAAATGTTTTTTCAACTTTAGTAAGTGTGTACACCGCAAGATTACTAACAGGATGTTAACAACTACTTCAACATACTTTATGAAACAACATCAAATCTATAAACCTAAAAATGCCACTTAGCATTACGATTGATGAACATCTAATTATTATTGTTTAAAGTATACATACCTCATACGTGAGTTTTAAAGCACCTGATTAAATAATTGTATTATTCATTGATTGTTCTAAACTGTCTGATTCAATCACATCATCAGGTAGACAATTCCATAGCCTTGTTGTTCTGGGGAAAAGGAGTTCTTGAAAGATTCAATTCTTGATTGTAAATGGATAAATTTACCCTGACCATGAGTAGAGTATGGAGCGGAGTGTAGAAAATTGTGAGGGATGTCAACAATATCATCTGATTTCTACATAGTTTCAAAGATGGCCAGTCAAGTTGGCTTAAAAGTAATGACACACTATAGAATATCTAGAAAAATTACTGAAAACAAATCTGGCCGTTCTCCTTTGAACCATTTCAACTTGATGGATGTGACTCTGTGTACATGGAGACCAAATGACAGAAGCACATCGTTCAACTTAACTGAATGGACAAACCACTTCCAACATGTTGTCAAACTCAGCCAATGCTTTTCTATGATGAAACATTTCCTGTTGCCCCCCACAGACTAGAAAATGTGTTAGTTAGCAATGGTGCACGTCCCACTTGGAATATGCGCCTGATATTTGGTATCCGCACACCAACAGTAACATATAACACAAGTAAGACATAGAAATAGTCCAATGTAGAGCGAGCTGTGAGGTTTATTGTAAACAACTATTCACTCTGGGCCAGTGTAACTGAGATTCTACAGCACCTGAACCTACCTAGTCTCGCGTAGCCAGGCCCTTTTCTTTCTTTTGTGTGGGGGCGGGGAAAGAAAATGGTCTGGTGAACATTATTACAAGATCTAATCATGAACAAAAATTCCTACACTATCATACATCAATAGACAATTATAAGTACTCATTTTTTCCAAGAACAATACCAGAATGGAATGGACTACCACAAGACATCATCAACCAACAAACTATTGACAGCTTCAAACAATTATTATACAATCACTTTTAATTTAATGTACATTAGCACTTATGCCCCAGGCGGGCTCTGCTAATTAAACAATATAATTCACTATTACATAGTATAGCATCGTCGTTGGGCTATCCCGAGATTGTGGGGATTCTACTGCGCAGCTTCCGGATTGTTGTTTGGTGCAAATGACGTGATCTGCTGCATTTGCGTCCTGTTACCATAGATATTTCAGTAGTAGCTATGGTAACAGGATGCAAATATTAGCAAATCACGTCATTCGTGCCAATCAACAATCCGGAAACTGCGCAGTAGAATCCCCACAATCTCGGGATAGCCCAACGACGCTATGCTATGTTCACCAGACCCTTTTTTTCCCGCCCCCACACAAAAGAAAGAAAAGGGTCTGGCTACGCGAGACTAGAACCTACCAACTCTTGAACAGCAACGCAACTACAGCCACTGAACCAGAAACTGTATGGTTATGATCAGAATTGAGCACAGTTCTACTCTTATTACCTCTCCACCACATATGCAGTAGTGCTGTCAAATCAGCAATGCTAACTAGTATTCACAGTGTAGCTAAATGTAATGCAATTGCAATATACTATATACTCCGCATGGAAGTTTCTGTACAGTAAAAATAGCAATGGTACATAATATAACTGGTATTACGAACTCTTAAGGTGGCTCGGAACAGTTTTCATAAGGTTTCAACAGTGTTATGCAAGCAATCACATTAGCTATGAGGCTTAAATATAATCATTACTGTGGTTGACCACCAGTTCCTGTCATTTGCAAATGAATATAATTATGTTGCGTAAGCACACATCATCACAGCATTTAACAAGATCGCCGCGCGCTATTATTACAAGCCTCCATACAAAAATGAACTAGTTGCCGGTTTTTCAAGATACGACTGTCGAATTTTGGATGGGCAAGCAGTAGTAAATAAGCTACAATTGTGCGGAAGCCGATTTTTAATATTCGCTTCGACCTGGCAGTGGCGAATTTTAAAAAAAGCCCGTTTCAAATCTTTGTGTGACATGGGTAGAATTAACGCGTAAACTAAAGACCTGGTAGGAAAAGCAGCTCCGCACAACGATAGATAATCAGATAAATAGTGTCTAACAGCGAATCCAGCCCCATAGCACCAAGCGCGGAGGAAGAGTTCACTTTGAAGGGTTAAATTTGTAACTTGCGCTACACGCATCCCAGAGAGCTCCTGTTTGTTGTAAATGGTAGAGAACAAACTGCTTCATAGATTTCTGTTAGTTCAATGCACTTCGTGAAGATAGCTTGCTTGTTTTAGGTCCTGTAAATTTCATGGTGAAGCCATACGGAAACTGTTCCCAGCCACCTTAATAGTAGTGTCAGCTTGCGATTACCTTACAAGTAGCTATTTAATTAGCGCGGGCCCGGCTGGGCACATGTTAAAAAGTTCAGTTGCTGGAATGGCTTGACTTTGGTATCGTGACGCTCCAACCATAGATACTCCAACTTGAATCACCCATCCCTATTAATTATGTGCTATCGAGTGAACAAGTGTTGTTTCAAGAGAAGATTGCGATGTTGGTCTGCCTGTTGTGTTGTTTCGTCTCTTCTGACCATATTTTTCTCTCTGGCTGTTGGACTAGGATTAGCCGACGATATAATATTCCTCTTCGTTAAAAAGGTACGCCAGTAATACCCAAAGTGATGTCGCAGCTTTCTTGGTTGTAACTGCCAGTATCCCAGAACAATGAAACACTATTGTCTACTCACAGCAGTCTGCGCGCCCGACCCATCAGTCCATTAGAAGATTGTTTGTACAGGCAGTTACTTTGTGGCTATTAAAGTAATGAAATCATGACAAGCCACAAAAATTACATTACAATATTTACAAGGGGGTGTCATGTCCGCATACGCTGCAGGTAGATCTGACCTGGCCCTTGACTTTCAGTGTTTATCGTCTTTGACCTGTGACTTGAGCGTTTATTTATTTATTATTACTGGGCAGGCAGCTCTGCTGATGTGCCCAGGAAAAAAAAAAAAGAATTTACACAGATTTACAAGCTACAAGGATTTAAAGAGTCTATAGTAATGTTAGTAAGTTATTAGTAAGTAAGTTGATCATCATGATCAATTATTGCAGTGGGTAAGTTGTTCCATTCATTAATTGTTTTTGGGTAGAAGCTCTGTTGATACATTACAGTAGATGAATTTGGAATAAAGTGTTGGGGGTGATACTGTCTGGTGTGTCTTGTTTGGTGGAGATAGTGATGTGGGTGCATAGTCATTGTGTAATATTTTAAATAGTGTTTGTAGTCTTGTTATCATGCGTCTTTTTAAAAGAGTGTCCCATCCTAAATGTTCCAACATAGATGTAACTGAATTATATCGTCCATAATCATTGAGTGCCCATCTTACAGCCCTGTGTTGTACCTTCTCCAAATAGCGTTTCTTGTTGAACTTTTGACTTCTGCTTATTTCTCTATTTTCCAATACACACACCTGCGCTTGTAACCTAGTATAATATTTTCTTGGTGCGTGCTACCAAGAGTCCATAATAAAGAAGAGAGTGTCTAACTCAGTACTGGTCCATCAAAAATGAGCCCGGTAAGTACATAGTGGTAATTGTCCCTTGTGACCATATTTTAGCCATATTCATATTAAAGAAGCCTAGTGAGTTTTGATAGAAGCCCTTTAAACACTTTGACACCCATTCATAGAGAGGCTTCTTTGAAATGAATTTGGATATAATGTGGCCAAACAGGAACAATTATCACTATGTACTTACCGGGCTCATTTTTGATGGTACAATACTGAGTTGGACACTCTCCTCTTTATTATGGACTCTTGGTGCTACTAATAGCTGGGAGAGAAAATCATTACAATCGCGGCGGAATGCTTGTTGGAATTTTGAAACATCTTGGAGATCCTTACTTCTTCTGAGTTACGTATAATCCCGTAAACTTGATATCAGCTATGTATAGTTTTCGATTGTGGGTTTTGAACTTTCTGTCTCGTCTTGACCCACTGTAAGAGCTATTTTGTAGCCTTGACCGTTGACCTAGAGTTTGACTGCGGTCGCAGATCGACCTACAGCAAGAGCCTGAGTGACACCCCCCTTGTATTTACGTATTTCAAAAATATTTATTTACCAAGATGTTTTCACTTGTACTTGCGCATAAAACAAAAAAGTAAACAATTGGAGACCAGAGAAGCCTCGACAGGAGCACAAGAGCAGTCGATTACTCCAAACAGTAATTGTACCTACGTAATCACTGTCAAAGCCATTTTCATCATGAATTTAGTCTCCGTGACAGGTCAATAAGTAATCCAGGAAGTATACTACTGCTACTATATCCACTTGCACTTTTGAGAGTGGATGGAAAAATTATCCGATTTTGTAGATTTCAAGGATTTCTAATTGGATTTCTCAGATAGTGTACCAGAGTCTCAAACCGTTGGCAACCCTCCGAATTATAAAAACCTTTATCATAAAAATACATGAAAATGACACCATCTATCAAACATGGTGTCATAACTTCTCAATTAGTGTTGCACTGATAATCGGTTGAATAATCGGTAACAGCCGATATAAGGTGATTTTGCAAGTATTGGTATCGGCTACGAAGAGGAAATTGTTTGCCGATATCTGTATGATATGTAACTAAACGAATACTTTTACATTCAATTGAAATAGCTGTTATAACAAGACTAAACAATGGATGCATGAACATTTCAATCCTCAATTAAATTTTTTTTAAAGGCAACCAGGTCTTCATCATATGGGAATAGCTAGCAAAAGCAGGTATTGATTTTTTAGTGTATTGGATGCACAAGAGAGCCACGCAATCGGGAAGTGCTGGCACTAGCAAAAACTTTATTAGTGGTCACAGTGCTATCCAATTAATAAACATCATAGTATATGTTTATGTGTGGGTTTAACTGCGTGAATAACTAATTTAGTATACCCCATTGTAGTGTCTAACGATCCAAGGTGCTGAGCAAGTTGGCTGTGTCATTACAGGGAGGTTGTTCGTTGGATTCATCTTGCAATGCTTACAAATATAAACTGATTCACTGGTTTATAAATAAACTACTCTTTTACAGGAAAATGAATTCAGTAAATTTGTATAGTGACACTAAAGTTACCAGCATTGTCACATATAGCAGAATGAAACCTTAGCAATGCTTAGAAAGACTTTACAAATTAGTTTAACCAGTGGGTAGACAATTACTATGTAACTATATTTCATTGGGTGACCATGATATAGCTATGGCTTTACCACAAATATATTCATAGCACCATGTGGTCAAACAGGATGTCCAATAGGAGAATTTTTATAATTTCATAGCTCCTCTATGGTGATATTATACTGTATGCATGGAAATTTTCACAGTTGCAAACCAAAACAGGATTTTCATGATTTTATTTTCATGGTTTCTTTTCATGGTTTCATGCCATTGCTAGATTGTTTATAATTTTGTTTTCACAGATTACGTACCTCAGGTGGTTTTCGTGGATGCAGAGTTGTCTCGTATTCGAGTTCGTGTTACAATAACTATGAGACGGACATAGCTTATAACTTTAAGCCAGCACTTTTCCAAGCAGCACGTCGCAGTTGATTATGTCACGGTGAATTGTGAAATGCGAGACACCCCTTCATGGTATTACTTCAAAACTGAACATAGCTGGTGTTGAGGCTCGCGCTTTCAGCTCTCTGCTAGGGTTCCATAGCCCATGAATGTAGCTAATGATGGTTAAAATACTGGTCATTGTTGCACTTGTGAAATTTTCACAGATTTTTATTTTCACGGTTGCTGTGTTAACCAATCCATGAAAATTACATACCGTGAAAATTTCTGCATGTACTGTATGTATTTATTTTACTTAGTGCACCTGTTGTATGGGATGTACGTGTTTACCTTGGTGACTACTTTTCTCACTTCCCTATTCATTCATGCAATAGCTAGTATTCAGGGGAATGGTGGATGCAAGTACCCCATTGGGTTCTGGATCGACATGGCCATCTTTCCACTTAAAATACTGGAAGAGAGTCATCATTGCAGCTGCTTGTTACAACTTGTTTTTGATTGTAAAAGATTTTTTGCAGAATAATGAAATAGATTTTTGTCATAAAAATTTCGTTCTTACCCATTGATGACAAAATATTTTGAAGAAATTTCTAACTATAGTATATACATCTATTGAAACTTCCTGGCTGACTATTTCTAATAAAACAGTCACTAAGGTACATGCCTTTGTTTCAAACCTTATTTAGCAATATGCAACCAAGGTGGTTAAGGATCGAAATTAGTGCCCAGCTGTATTGCTTGTTCGGTAGAGATAATATCTTGGTATTACTATACATAGGTATAGCCCTTGAGTAGATACTGTACAAAATATATATTGATCACAAATAAATGGAAAGGTATTTAGTAAGTATGTGGCAAGACAAAAAAACTATTCACACTCAGTTGCCCTACTGTAAACGCACAGTTTATTTTGATGCTACAACATCCTAGTAGGTGTGTGTGTTTGTTTTACTGTTAACCGTCAGTGGCGTAGCTACCATTGAGGCAGCTGCCTTGGTAAAAATACTCAACAAACAACAATTCAGGCTGAGCAGGCCTGAGTTTTGGTAGCCCGAATTCTCTACTCAAACGTTACTAGACAGTATTACTGCACCACACATGATAGAATCTATAGCTGTAGTGCTGGAGCCCACAGTGACACAGTGTGGCATTGGCTGGACCGCTTTTCAGCTACTTGAATTTGCATGAAAAAGATCGAGATACTCTAATAGAGCAGTCATCGTAATAATACTCTAATAGAGCATTCATGACACTGTTCTCATTACACTGCTTGGGCTAAATCGTTTACATTTATATTGTCTTTAAATTACTTTTCAAAAGTTCCAGTGAGTCAACTGCATGGCATTGCATTGAGCTAATTGATCATGCATATTATGTATTAGCAAGTACAGTCAAAAAATAGCCTCCACGTGCCATTTCAAATCATATATTTTTCAAAATTTCCTTGAAGGAGCAGACTCCCTAGCTTGATATGCTTAGCACATGCAGTTGAGCATCACATGAAAGAGATAATCTCTGACTTAATATCATATCAGATCAATAAAAAAAGTATAGTGTGCATGACTATGACCTCTGTTTCAGTTAATGAATGGCTTGACCACTCAAAATATCTCCGGAGTAAGTCAGTTTTTGTGTTGAGTACACTTAAACTAGTCTATAATAATTGAAGCATGGTATACTGTAGCATTAACTATGCTGGAGCATTACTTGACATGTAGAAACACGCTCAGAGTCTTCTAAAACAGTTTCTTCCATCCAACCAGAGAGTCAACCTGTAAATACTGTACCACCCATACTTGAGAGTGTTTGTGAGTCAGTTGAGTCAGAAGCAGACCCTTTCAATTAGGTCAATGTATATAAACTTTGCCTCGGTAAAAAATTTTCCTGGCTATGCCACTGACCTGACTTTCGGTAGTTTTGGTATCACAGTTTTGGTTTTGGGCCTCAATGTATAGTATTGTGGTATTGCTCACTATGGCTAAAATAATATAGGTGTATTGTAGAGTATACATTAGCAATGGCAAACTTTTTACTACATGTATGTATGTATGAATCATACTAGTTATTTACATACAGGACCTAGAGCTGGTACCTGGTAGTGAAACATTAGATGATTGGTTGACACCTGCTGATGCGGGACAGATATATGATATTTTTTATGTTTTTGATACTCAAAATCCTGATGAATTTGCTGCAGGAGAAGTTCCAGTAGTCAAAGAAGTTGGCCCGTTTGCATACAAGTACAACTAGTCTTTAATAATCTCCTACTACTGTATAATCCATGTTTATATTGTAGAAGGCATGATAACAAGTTTAATATGACATGGAATAGTGATGAAACACTGATCACTTTTCATCGAGACATCTATTATGTTTTTGATCCTGATAAATCTGTTGGTGATCCTAATGATTACAACATCACTGTGATAAATGTCCCTCTGATTGTGAGTGACAATGAAATACATTTGTATTGACATGCTAAATCACTTTCATAAAGGAAATACCCAAGTGTTTTTAGGAAACCATAACAGAATGTTGAGGGTTTTTGATATTTCATAGATGGTACAACTAAATTATAGTTAGATGCTGTTTTAGACCTATGCGTCTGTATATAGATGTGAAAGTAATTTCTAAACCTTTTGATTAAAGATGACTTTGTGTTGGCGAGCTGATTGCAGTATATTAAGAACAGTCCATGTTCTTTCATATATGTGTCTTTATAGAAAAAATAATACGTTACCAATTAATGGACTGTGTTTTAAAATCAACACTATAGTGGTGGTGAATAAATGAAACGGTATCAAAAATATGGCGCTGTGTTTTTGTTAAGCTCTATCAAGGTGGTTTTTTTGTTTTCACTGTGATTATTGTATGTGGGCAAGTTTTTTATACTCTAATAGAGCAGTCATGTAAATACTCTAATTTAATAACCCCCTCACCGCCAAATTTGTAGAGGCTCCAATCTACTGCTTCTAAACTGCTATAACTTACATACCATACCATATAATCCTATAAAACCATATATCAAATTACTCGCTATAGAACAAGGAATTCGATTATGAAGTTGTTATTTACACAAGAGCAACCACAAAACCATTGTATAACTTTAAAGTACAAAAATCGATCTAAGTGAAACCAAACGTGAAATTTCACTACTTTACTGGCTAGCACTGTTTATAATAATACAATAAACATCACTAACCTGTTTACAGTTGAGGTGATTATCTCTAAGTCAGGTTTTTCAGCATTTGAGAAAGTGCGCATGCGCATACAAGCACAAGGTCACTGTTTCGAGGCGTACAAAAGTAGCAATACGCCACTCCAACCTATATAATCCCTCTCCTTACTGTTTCTCTTTATTAGTAGTGCCATTATCATGTCGAAGAATTGTCTACAATGCATATTATCGACGTCCCAAAAGTACGCGATTGCATCATCTAACCGCGCAATAGTGCGCGAGAGACTGGTTATCCCTGTTCCCATTCACTTAAGGGTGTGCCCACTACAGGATAAGTGCAGGGGCTACTAAAATGCTCAACTGAAGTTACAGAGCGTTTAGAATGTAATGCTACGGGCATTTATAATCGAAACTGCCATATGGCGGTTGTGGCGGTGAGAGGGTTAATACAGTCAAGTGTATCTGATAACAACACAGCATACATTAATAATTTTTGACAGCTATTAGTAATGTAAATTTAGCTCATATTTGCAATTTTATCAGTTTCATGTGTGTACCGAAACATTGTAGAATACAAAATTGCTCTATCCAAAACAATCTTCATTGTCAACAAATCCATTACTGGATTAATAAAAAGTACACAATTTGTATTTTGCCAAATCTGAATACATGTAAACTTACGTACTTTTTAAAGTACTTGTCTACCTATGAGAAAAAATATTGTTAATTGTACAGGCTGTTTTAGACCAACTTCAAGCGGACAGCTCACTATCTCAAATACGAAGTTCCCTAACTCAGACATACTTAAGACTACTTCATAAACAAAGCTTATTCCTAGAGTTAACTGCACAAGAGATCTTATGGGGTTATGATCCCAAGATGAGTTTAACTGAGAGTGCAGCACTGTTTGCTGCAAAGGTGATGTCACTGTGTGCTTAAAATTATTTTCATGTGTAGCCATATTTAGACCAATCACAGCTCTAATTTTACTGAAGGATTTACCACAACTGACACAGGTTTGTATTATTATTAGGAGCTCATCAGGTCTGAAACACAGGATAACATGTAGTTTCATTATGTCTTCAACATGAATAGACTTTCGTAGTAGAAATAATCACTTGAAATTTTCAGTATCTGCTGTACCTTGCTGGGTGGTCTATACTGTGTACACAAAATTTACACAATATATGTAATATATTGCGGTTGTGTGTGCTGAATGTAGAAAGATGTTTCCATTAATTTTAGGAAACTTTCCTTTGAATTTGACTTCCAAGGCCTGAAATTATGTTTTGGAAATGATTTGACAAATCCTGCTATTTGGTCAGACATACTCAATAGTACTGTACAATTTTGTTTTCTAAGAGTGTTCAGACATTAGCCAAAAATGGTCAGAAAATGGCAGATGTCTGACCATAATTTCGGGCTCTGGACTTCTAATATAGTCCACTGCAGGGACACCACTATAGTTTGTCAGTGCAATAGTACTATAGTAATTACAGATCCCTTGTGCATATAACTAGGTTTCTTCAGTAATTAACATTGCATTGGCTCTTATTTACCATATAGTGGAAATTTCAACTGTGTAAAATACAATTTTTCGTATTTTTTAATTCACAAAAGTCTAGAAAATGTTTTTACATTGTTTTACAAAGGCAGTAGCTATACATAACCTCAAACATTTCACAATTATATTTTCTCCAAGCTATATCCTTACTCGCAAAATTTGCGAAAGTTTAAACCCTCGAAAAGTTTGGCTATACGGTATAGGACACCACCATGTTTATTTATATATTCCTTTGTACTTTGTACTCTACAGACATAACTCTGTGATTTAGTGCACTTTTGGTATAGGGAAAGACGATATTTACAATGTAGCCCAACTTGTGCGTTGGAACAATCTCACTAGCATTGCTGTTTGGAATAGTGAAGATGCACGTCATCTGTATGGTACACTTGGCCTACGCTTTCGTCCAAGGCTGGAGAAGAGTAGAGTAACAGTTTACAGTGATAATTTTGTGCGGTGAGAAATGTTTTAGAATAATAGACATAATATTAATGTTGATATGAATTTTGTAGTCATTTATCACTTGTTTATGGAGGTGATGCTGAGCTACGTGGAATTGATCTATATTGCTACAAATTGACACATCATTTGTTTAGTAATGTGTCACAATTTCCACCTAATCAAGGATACTATGCTTATGATTATAACTATGGAATGATAAATCTGTCTATAATATATGGTTGGTGTGTGTGTTGTGTGTGTTGTGTGTGTGTGTGTGTGTGTGTGTGTGTGTGTGTGTGTGTGTGTGTGTGTGTGTGTGTGTGTGTGTGTGTGTGTGTGTGTGTGTGTGTGTGTGTGTGTGTGTGTGTGTGTGTGTGTGTGTGTGTGTGTGTGTGTGTGTGTGTGTGTGTGTGTGTGTGTGTGTGTGTGTGTGTGTGTGTGTGTGTGTGTGTGATAGCCAAGTGGTTAAGGCATCTGCCTGGTGATCGAAAGCGGTCATGCCACTTTGATGTTGTTTCCTTGAGCAAGAAACTTTACTCACATTGTTCCAGTCTACTCAGCTGTTAATGGGGATCTGGTGACTTGGTGTCAACTGGGGAAGCAGCCCACCCAGCTGTAACATCAATGGGTACCTGGTGTTAACTGGGAAAGCAAATGCCCAACTGTCTTTGTCTCGCTTAGTGGTGTTGAGGTCATTGTGGAACTTTGGGTACTGCGACCTCTCTCCGGACAGTCCTCCTGCGGGTTACTAGCCCTGCCTCAGATGGATTTGCCTGCACAAGGCTCAAGTGCCTAAGTGGTGCACAGGCATCCCAGTGCTGGTTCGCTGGGCGGCAATAGCTGTGTTTCATATGGCTGCTGTAGGCTTTGCTTTTTTTTGCTTTTGTGTGTGTGTATAGCCAAAACCTGTACCTTGATGAATTCCCCAGTTTGTGGTGAACACATTGAGACAAGTCCTATCTCCATAGCCTGTTTCACTTGTGACATGATTATGTAATAGTTATACCATGGCTGCGAGGGATTTTGCTGATATATACACCCAAAGCCCGAGGGCTGCAGGTGTATATGTCAGCAAAATCCCAAGCAGCCATGGTACAAGTGATATATATCACTTGGGGCACACTCACCTAATAGGTGAAAGAACTGATGAGAACTCATCCCATTTGTTTTATACGGTAGCATCTGAAGATCGATTGTGGTTTTAATAGCGTGGGCTAATAGCCATCAAAACGTTGTCCATACGTTAAAACGTCATTAATACGTTACTATGCTCTGTTAGTTTTCAACACGCAATGTTAGAAAACTTGCGATTGTGGGATGGAGTTTATATTGTTATCATTTTTGTACTAAGTTAAGCCAACTAACTTCGCTATTGGGACAGTAAGTTATTATATTAAGTTAAGTACTTAGAACTGGGGTAAGTTACTAACCTATTTCAACGTAGCAGTAGTAGCTTTGCTGTTCCATGGTCTGTTCAAAGGCTGATACGCGGTGGGTAGAAATACGCATCCACAATCGCCCAAACAGTTATTTTGTGCCTTCATTATCCTTTAGTAACAACCAACTACTCTATCTTAGCCTATGTACTAAGCTTAGCAACCTCTACAAAACCGAGTCCCACAATACCAAGCTCTATGTCGCTCAATATAACGAGTCAAAGTGCATCGATTCTTTGAACTGGCTGAGTATCAAAGTCATTGGCAAACTGCTTTCCCATGATATTGCCCGGGCAATATGCGGGTTAAACACCGAGCGGCGCCTTTGAACGCCCACGCTAAAGTGGTATATGATCAATTAAATGAGCACTTTTAATTTATTTTCAATGTAATCACTGTGCAAATTGACTGTTCTGTTCTTCTTGCTGTCTATCGCTGTAATTTTAAAAGTTAAAGCTAAATGTTAATAGCTTGTTTTTCCATCTAGATAACAAAGCAGTCGGTTTGAGAAATATAGGGTTTTTGCTCAGCAGGTCACATATTGTTGTGTATGTGTGTATAACCTCATTAATGTCTCCTCCAGATTTACCACTTTACAATAGTAATCCACATTGTCTGGGCTGTGATCCAGAGTACTTCAAGACTGTTAGTGGATATTATCCAACAAGAAGTAAACACGAGTCATACGTGGATATTGAGCCGGTCAGTATGCGTGTTGCACATGTTGATAACTGCTGTAAAGATTGCAATATATTTGAAATTTGGTATACATACAGGGGATTTAAAGACAAATCTTGGTACCAAATTAGTTTGAATATGATAATCATTCACAGAGTTATAAATAATTATTCACGAAAAATAATACCAATGTATGATTGAGATACTCTAATAGTGCAGTCACCCTATTAGAGCAGGCAACTATGCAGTAAGTCATTCTATTAGAGGAGTCAAACCTGTTAAAAGTCATTATGTACAGCAATCAAGGGAGTTCTCATTCTGCAGAGAGTTTAGCTTTGTTACAAGTCACCCTGTAGACAGTTCAACAATGTTACAAGTTATTCTGTAGAGAGTTCAGCCACAAACAAGTCATCCTGTATAGAGTTTTAGTAAAACAGCTAAGCAAAAAAAAATCATTCACTTTTTGATAAAAGCACCAAACTTGGTACAATATTTGCTTGATTCATACTTAGATACAGTGTCATTAAAGTTGCCAACCATATCACGTCAAAGAACCTGACAAATAAAACTAATAGAAATGTATTGAGAACCCATAAAAGTGTTCAATAGTAAAACTTTGCGTCTGCATAGACAAGCAAGGGATACCTGAAAATTTATCAAGTGAGGTGTCCATCCAGGTCATTAGCTTGCAATGGTAAGTGGCCCGGAGTGTCAAGGTATATGAAGCCATAGATGCACGATATAATATTTTGAACATGTACTTTTTATACTGAAATATTAGCTCCATTAGAAGTGTTTAAAAACGGTATATTTTGCCACATTTTGTAAGATTTTCTGTTTGCACCTGTTACATTCATGCTATTTCAGCAAAAAGATTTTATACACTTGTATGGTTTCCTGACCAGCTTGAAATAGCTTGGTTTAAATGTTTCCAAACATGCTTTAAGGCAATGATTTTGATGTGGCACCATATCTTAATGATTTAGCATACCTTACTCAGAATATTTGGTGCTTTTATCACATAGTGAACAATTTCATCAAATTTGTTGCTTGGCTGCTCTACTATTCATAATTTATGTGTTTGCAAATTGTGATTGTGTTATAAAGAAGTTAGTCCACCATGATATCTTCTCTTGCAGTTTACTGGTGTTGTCTTACATGGTGCTGCCCGTTCACAAGCGAATATCAGGGTAAGAAAGAATGAAAAAATTAGGTAAGTGTACAGTATATTGTGCACATCAAATTCACTGACATGTAATCATAGGCAGGTGCAGTCCATCCAAAACTTAACAATGTACCCTTGGTTCTATCAGAGCACTGTAAGTTATAGAGACTATGAAACGTCTTATAATGAAACAATGACTAATGTTTGCTTACGTCTTAGACGAATACTCCTGCTAGTATAGTAAAACCTCACTAAACTCATCCTCTTTAATATTAGTGGCTCACTAGGCAGCCTCATAAATGTATTTTACAATTGATCAGTTCAAATATATAATATGCTTTTGAGTTGATTGTTAGAAACGGTTAAATTATTGTTTAGAGGTGCATGGATGCATACTTCTACACATCATGTTTCAGCCATTGAGCAGACCATGGAATATATCAAAAAAGTACTTTACTTATAATATAGTAGATTTTATAATATAGCCAATAGCAAAGCTAGTGGTCTTAATGTACAAGTAAAACTAAAAATTCAAACCCACAATTGTAAGTTCTAACACTGACAGATGAATAACAATCTGAGGGCTATTAACCCATGCTTTTAAAACCACAAAGTCCACGATTGATTGCCAGATACCAGTGTATAAAACAAAGTGTGTATATTTTTGTAGTATCACCTATACCACGGCTGCATGCTTGGGATTTACTGATATATATACACCATTGTAAAGATATGATTAAAGATGTATCAATGGATCCAAAAGCATTACAACATAACATCCATACACGAGTGTTACATAATTAGAATCATACATGCGCATGCATGCTCTTACAACAAATGAGACACAACTACGTACAACTACATTAACATTAGCCATACTACTACACCCATAGCCCTCGTGCTTTGGGTGTATATATCAGGAAAATCCCTCACAGCCATGGTATATCTAATTTAGTTTTAGAGGTACGTATACAACATCAGCTTGTTTTTAAACTATACTTCCAGTGTTACTATTTGTACATAGGAAGCAACGGCATCTGAAAGTTCAACAGATGACTTTAAGAGCCGTGTTCAACTTCCACGCACCATCCTAAATATTTTAATGATAATTTGTCTAGTGTTATCAGGTGAGGTGGAGTGTTAGAAATATGATAGTTACATTTTTATGCATATTAGGACTGACCATGTTGTGGATGGCAGTCTTGTTAGGTGGATGGTACTACTATCGCAACAGAGAAGAGTCAAAGATATCATATAATAAATCTAGTATCAATGAAGACAATGATTCCTCGTCATCACCATTATTAAAAGGCAACACTACAAACTACAATACTATAGAAGAGTCGAAAGTGTGAATGAACTAGTCTTTTATTTATTATTCTAAAAACACAGTGTCTTAATTTAATTGTATATAATATACCTGTAGTATAACTATAGGTGATGTTATTTTGCATAGAGATTACAATGGAACACACATTAGCCTGATGTAAAAATATTGACAAGTTATCTAAACCATGTAAAGTCTGTCAAAGAAAGATACTTAAAGTTTATAAATATAGCTAGCTGCTATTATAGATACAGCTAGCTGCTATAGTGTAACAGGTATACTGATTATTCTATGCTACTGAGACTTCATATATCACACTAGGAGTATATGTGACCAAATTTTGGAAAATCACCCTTATTGATGCATTCAACACATTAACTATTTAGTTCGGTAACACAGCATTATAAGTTTAATTCCTACCCATTTAGGGTAGAATAAGCCATAAATACCTTGAATTTACAAGAAAATTTTGATAAGTGTTTTCTGCTTTAAAAGGTAAGTATCAAGATTTACACATTCAGTTTGATCAAAGGCAACATGAAACAGCAAGCACCTAATCAACTTGAAGGTGAGAAAGCTTATATAAATGTGCAAATATTAGCTTTAAAAAATCTCTGAAACTTTCAGTTGAGTATTCCTACAACTTTTGCATGTGCTTAAAAGTATAATCAGACATGCATGGTGGCAGGGGTGGTGGAGTAGGCCAAAGAGTGAGGGGGCCAGGCCAGCTATAAGTTGAAGACCAAAAAAAAAATGTCACAGCCTGCTGACAGTAGCTGCTCTCCACAAATTATATGTCCTTATTTATAACTACACATGCGTAGCTAAGTAATTTGCTACACTACTCTGAATACTGTGACTGCTCTATTAGAGTATCCAGATCCTGACTGTTCTATTAGAGTATCTCGATCTTTCTTGCAAACAGTGCCCCAAAAAAAGTGGGGGGGGGGGGGGGGGGGGGCATGGCCCTCCTGGCCCCCCCGTCTCCACCGCCTATGCATGGTGGAACATTAAGAGAATGAAATCATGTATGCACATCCAGATAGAAATGAAACGTAATCACTAAGGCCACTCCAATTGGTAATTATGTTTCTGGTCCTCCGCCCGCATCCTATTTTGGAGAATGTGAAATTTCAGAAATACATGGGTAAAATGCCCGCATCAGCCTTTTGGAAAACCTGGATTTCAGAAACAATTGTTGGGCTGCAACAAGTATGCTAAATCTAACTATCTAAGGTATCAATTTTGTATTTTATCAGTGAAAACCTGTAGGAAATGGGCAGAGTGCATAGTACGGATCGATATATTCTAATAGAACAGTCAGTAAATCACAAAAATACTCTATTTGAGCAGTCATTTCATTGTTGCTTTGTTGCTGAATTCCGCCCGCCCGCGCCTAAAACTGATTTTCAAAGGACCAGAAACATAATTACCAATTGGAGTGGCCTAATCAGTAAATTTGTGTTGTGTAGTATTAGAAGTGATACTGTCATACTGATGGTGGATGGACAGCTCTGGTCAATTCAGTTCATGATAATTATAACATTAGTATTCATTACATACGGCATACGCAATATTTTGAACAGTACTTTGGTTTGTCAAAATAAATACTGTATTATATAGGCAGGGTACTTTTAGCACTGCAGCATAGCATAAGAGTTAAATAAAAAGTAGCTATACACTGGTGCTCGCAAACCTTTTTAGTGATGTAATATACAGTATTTGCTATGCAATACAACTACCATTATTACGGATACTGCACACAGTCAACGGCCACAACAAATTAAACCATTAGTTTGTACAGTTATTATACTGTAAACAACTGTTAAACCATCTTAGCTTCTTTAAAAAAACTGTGTGGGGTGATCTATGTAAGTTAAGAGATTAAGGTGTACCCTGAACTCACTCAACTTTATCCAACACTATACAGTACATTGAGCTAAACTAAAAGTTGTGAGATACCAACGTAAGAGTGCATGTCAAAGTATAGCTAATTAGGAACCCACTTCTGGTTTAAGAAACCAAGGTGAAGCCAAGATATTTCCTAACAAACTTAGAACATGTTTAATTTTAACTGCGATATATTTTTGAAACCCACAGTCAAAAACAAACTTTCATAAGGCTTTTGCTAAAAATTAACGATGCTACACAGTGAATGTGTGAATGAAGTGTCTGAATAATTATTCAGCAGGTTTCTAACCAACTTAAGGTGGTTTTATATATCAAAGCATGCCATGTGTGCCATGTTCTAATAATGTCTTTTGTCAGATCTGTTAAGAAAAGAGGAGTGCACCTAAGGGCAGTATAATTATGAGCAAGGGGTCTGGGGTATCCCTCCCCTTCCTGGGGAAGCTATAGGCATTTTTAATACTGATACAATTTTGCTTTGTGTTCATCAGTTGTGTTGTATAGGGATCAGTGACAGTACATGAAGATTTCCATGAGCTGCTAGTTTATGATTGTGACCCTCAAATACTTTTGTTAGTTATGGTGTACATGTAGCCACTGCCCATGATCAGTGTAAAAAAACGTATTTGCAACACCATGAATATACCATTAATAATAATAACCGCTGCCCTCATTACCTGATTGCACTTAAGGTGACGGGAAACAAGGTATCTCATTATGTTGGCCTTAATTCACAGGCCATAACTCGGTGTACATTATGAATTTTGTATGTGGCAGAGTTCCATGAGTATTCGTTGGTTTGTAAATGGTATACACTATTGTTCTATCAAATGCTGTATGACTGTTCCATTAATGTGTTTGATGTCTTACAGATTACTACTCAATTACAGTATATTACCAAGTCGAGTATTGATATCATATTCTGGGACACATAGAGTTGCCTTACTCTTAGTTTCTGATTATCAAGTCAGTCTTTGTATACAGATTTACCTATTAAAAGTGTTCAATAAACTAAGCAGATTAAAATACCATCAAACTCAATATCCTCAATTGCTTTAGTTAGACTACATGCTTGTATTTTGATAACTTTATTACAGTACTATTACTTGTTAACATCACTTCAGCTGCCCACACAATAACTCATCAAACACAACACACATGCACTCAGCACATTCTGAATGGAGGCAAGCTGCACTAGCTTATAGCCGACTTCATTTGCTTGAAAAACACGTAAAACAGAGGCACCCATAGGGTGTAAATTATGAATATTACTATAATATACAACTACATAACAAAATTGTAGATATCCAGTCATTAGCTCCAGGACAGCTTGTGTGTGGCGATTTCCATGGGGTCAATGTGATCTGGGGCAGTATCAGATGGGTACATCATAGTAAGTGACATTCTCTGAGATGATGACGGCTCTTTAGTAAACATTGTTCTTGCTGATACCTAGAGAATGTACAGAGTTGTCGTACAGGGAATACCACATATTGGTCGAAAACAGAACAATGAGATGTGGAAGTTTTTAACCCTTACATAGTATTGGAGCTACTATACCATTCCCATAAAGTTACAACATTTTGTAGAAGCACTTTATTACAAAACTGATACTAAATATTTAGGCTACTATTTTGTACTGTATATCTTACTTGTCCGCTGCTGAGATGACATGTTAGCAATGCAGCACTAAACCCACAATCAAATCCTTTTCTGTGTAGTAACATAGCAGCCTCCTTGGAACTTGATGTTACTACACTACGTAGGTTCAGCATGTGAATATCACATGGTAACTGACCCTTCAAACCTGTAAGACAAGAATTGAAAAGATCTCAACAAATAATACAATGGAAATTTCTCAGAGGCAATTTTTAAAATAAACGTCAACCTACATAATTATGACTATCTGTAATGTCAAATATCCATAACTGCTCAGATAGCTAATTAGTGCATGATTTCATTAATTTTATGTCTACTTTCTCCACCATGTCTAATTACACTTTTGGGCACATACAAAAGTTGTAGGAATACTCAATAAATTTCGGAAATTTTTTAAAAACTAATTAATATTTGCACATTCCCGCCTTCAAGTTGGTTAGGTGCTTGCTGTGCTTTTGAGTTTTAGAATATACTATGGCTTCATGTTGCCTTTGATCTAACTGAATGTGTAAATCTTGATATGTTTAACTTTTACTCCTGGAGTTTAACTACCATATGTGACCAAATTTCCCTTGCTATACTGTCAGTTTGCAATTGAACTGCACTGTACAGAAACAGCATTTGACTATGTACTTTTATTATATGAACACAATTTAAAATTTTAATTTCTGTAGTACTGTTAAAAGTACTTGACAAAAAAATTTCCATGAGTATCTATATTACATCATATCTCTAATCCAAAAACATGCCATACTATATAATTGCTATAAGAACTTACCAGTATATGAAGCTGCTAGTTGATGACTACTTGATGTCTTCATGATGAAGGGGTGTATGGGTAGTGTTAGTATGGATGAGGTGTAGTGTGCCATCAGTGATGGGTAGGCCACTTGTCTTGTTGGCTAGTGGACAACAATACAATAAGTCACTGTAAATGTTCTGACTGCTCTATTAGTGTAATATGTGGTCATTCAGGGGTTCTTTAGCAAGCTTAACCGTGATAGACTTTCACTCTAAGGACCGGGTGAACTTTAGTTGTGAATTGTAGTTCAAACATGTCTGCTCAAGTTGGTAAAAACTAAATTATATAATGCGAGTGTATAGCAGTGAGTAGTATTTGCTAAACTATAAGAAGGTGCACCTGATTCAGTACCTATAAAGTAAGACACAGTGCTTACATTAGAGTCTGCAGAACTCCTGTGCTCCACTAGTAACCTAAAGCTGGACAAAGTGACCTTGTTATCCATGACTCCATGACCAAGTCCTCGATTGTCATCCATTGACAGTCTATGATCAAGTACCACCTCAAAAACACCTATCACATCATGTTTGTTATGACTAGGGGGTGTAGGGTGACAGTAACACACCTGTTTCTCGGCTGGATACACCCAGTGGTTGTCCTGACAACAGTGTCACTCTAGAGGTTGTGTCCTGGAGGAACATGTAGGATGGTATAGGGTAGAAGTTGCCTTGTGTGGTCAACTTTCCTCCGTACAGTCTGTAACAAGGAATGAAAAAAAAGTAGTAGAAAAGTATTTACATACAGACGGACAGACAGACAGACACATACGCACCCACAATGTGTTTATGGTGTAAATGTTTGACAGTGATTATTTTAGGAATATACTGAAACATCCCAATAATATCCCAAGGACCACTAATTAATTCAAACCAAATTGTGTATAGCAAAATTAGGCAACTATTATTGGTACCGAAATTACTCCACTACTCACATCTTTTCCTCAGAAGTACAAAATAGAAATGCATGGCAAAAATCTACTCAAAAAAAGTTAAATGATTTCAAAACTACATATTGGGCTGCAGAAAATACGCTGAATATAATCGACAACGTTTTCCGAGTATAAAACCTGTAAGAAAGCTAACATGGGAAATAGAATATTGATCAATATACCCTAATAGAACAGTCAGCATAGTCATACTCTAATTGAGCAGTCATTTCACTGTTGCTGAATTCTCTCCTGCCCGCAGAATTTCATAAGGACCATCTGCCTTATATAATGTCTACAAGTCATGTAAGAAAGCCACATGTAACTTGACACCTTCACACTGTGATCAATTAGAGATAACAGGTACACTAATGCAAATGGGACCATGGACAAGTGTCCTTATTAACAGGGTGTCCTTTTTAAAGGGTTTTGTTGTGCTCAAAGTCCTGCAATTTCTGTCAAAGGTTTGCAGTATCCGTTTCAGTTTTACTGCGCTTTAAAATCAAAGGTCTCACTGTCATCCAACACTGTTGAATGCATTATATTACAAGAACATTTGATGGTTAAAAGTTTACACTAACAGAGCTACCCCTCAATGCATAAATATTGTTTGCTAGAACTCCATCCTAAATGTTATTGAGGGCTCAGCGAAATGTGCATATCCTATAAATATATGTAGGAGAGGTGTCAGCGTATATACAAATCATTTCTATGCGCAAACCTGGAAGCCATTAAAGTCAGTGTAGTAGACATAGTTATTATTATTAACTGTCATTGAAATCTTCATGATCAGCTCCTGTAACAATATACTGTATGCTGTAATTGATGGTATGTGTAAGCTATACAAATATTATGTACTAAATGAAGAACATAAACTAATTCATGCACATGAATACACAAAAGTACAGCAAACCATTCTGTGATGGCCACTGTTACACAATCACAACTACCTAGCATCACCCCCAAATGGCCAATGATCCAGCCATTAGATCATACAGTTTTACTGTGTAAACACATGTACACGACCCACACCTTGTTACTCTCCTTCCTAACATCCACAATGTTAGAGATATAAACTGACTGCCCGTCCACCCCTGCAACAAAACAATAAAATAATTATGTAGCTCATCACAGGTCTACACCTCAAAATTGCAGTAAAGGGTTAACTCTACGCACAAATGCTACACATATTCTTATGTACCTCACCTGGTGAATTAGACAACTGTGCACTATGGGTGATCATCTCCATGGTAACCTGTACCCGGTGAAGCTTTAGAGCAACAAACACACATTATATCCAACTGGGAAAGGATAGATGACTGACCATTGGTCCTTTGATGAAACAGAATGGTAATGATGACTTATGAACAATGCTCTGTAAAAACAATGAGAACATGAAATATGTACAGTGCAACCTGTCTAACTCATTTAAATGAAAATAGCTATAAGCAGACAAAGAACAAATCTCTTTTTATAGTCAGGGAATATTAGCAGATATTTGGCATATCTAGGAATAAATCCCTTACCAAGAAATTTTTTTACCAATGTGTTTGTAAAGGTGTCTACTAACCCTCCTCAAAAGATTTAAACACAACTCCCCTAGGAGAACCCGTGACAGCTTCCAGAAGTTGGACTATCCATGACCTTATTTGAAAATGGTTGATTGCTGTTAGTACAGCAAATCATGTGGTTTAATATGTATACATTGCAAGCTTTAAACCATTCCTGAAATTGATGAAAAGACCACTTTCACTCATTATTATTATTATTAGTTGGTATAAATTATTTTTATAACTCGTGTATTTCTTAAGGACTAGTTTAATATTGTCTGTTGCCTCATAAGTCAATGTCTGGGTCTTCTCCGGACTCTCCATCATCAATGCAATTCTTGCATGTAATTCCTTTGCAATTTCCACATGCTGAGATACACTTGACATCGTTCTTCTTACAGCTGCACCATCGGTTGCTACAATCTCCTTTACAATTAAAGCTTATGAACTTTAAAAGTTCCTCAGGTGCCATAGGGTCTAATGTCGGAACTGGCTCATAGCCATTACTCCCTAATGTCCATCCATAGCCACTGGGGTCCAAAGACATGCTCTGCAATAGCATCCAGTCCTGGGTTTGTAGATAGGCATGGAGAGAATGCTGTGCAGCTGCACCCTCTGTTGGAGGTAGAGTTTCTGGTTTGATTAGCCCAGCTACTGCCTTTCGTGAGAACATGCTGTATCGAATTGCAGCTAAGGCAGTACCTGGTGCATGGTAAATGTGCTGGAAAATTGAAATGCCACTCCTGATCACCACATCCTTACTAGCCTGTACATCAAGGAAGGTGTCCATGTGTTCATCATTGTCCCCAGCACAAAACCTGTCAAATAGAGTGGTTTTCCCATGGCTGGCAATGGCAGAAACAGTATAACAACCAGTAAAGGCATGACAAAGTAGCAGGTAGCGCCTCTGTCTTTCAGACAGAGATTCTTGGATTCTCCTGACATCATAAGAACGGCCTTTGACGTGGTAAAGAAGAGTGGATGATTGGTGTATGAACTATGGTGTATTAGCATCATTAGCACATCAGCATCTTCTGCCCACACCTGAAAATAATAATAAATAGAATAACAACATAGTAACCATCCATGGGGTCCACTGACCTCAACGGAGTCATCTTTAGCAGCAGCCAATGCAGCCTTCACAATTGAAGCGTCAGCATCATTATCATACAGCTCTACAGTGATCTGATGTTTCTGGAATGCTGAAGAGAGGAGATGGATGATTTCACTCTTGTTATGAGTGTTGTCTAGGAACTTTGCCCTTGGTGTCAAATGCATCATATTCGGTCGAGTTTGTACATCACATCAGGAGTTCTTTGTACACCTAATGTGATCATGATCTTTAGGTGAGCTGCTGTAGCCATCAAACACCATGGTGATCTTCTGAGAGTACCTGCCAAGATACTGTACGTAGCTCAGGTAACTGTCAGCAATCTCCTGCCAAGTATGGCCTTGTTCCCACTTCACCATGTAAAGAAGCCATCCACCATCCACTACCAGACTGGAGCAAGGTTGGTTAGTGAGGTCGAGTGGGTCAGTCAACACTTTCAGGCTAGTGTTGGAAAAAATTGTTTTGTTTGCCTTGTTCATTTTATGATCTTTGTTACTGAACAAGGACAAAGGTAGGGGAGTCAGTTCATACTCTAAGCTTGCCTCAATTGTCATATCTCGTTGAGCGATAATTATCAGTCGGTTTAACAACCTAAGCGAGTTAAGGTAAATCTTCCTCTCATTGAGCTTAGGAATCTTTCTGAGTGATGATAAGGCCTGTACCTTGAACTTCACTTCCATGGTTGAGGTTACTGGTTGTGCATCCATCTTCTTCTGCATCTCCCTCCCTACTTCAGCTGCTCTCTCTGCATTGACTCCATCATTTGCAGTGCTAGTAAATCCTGTTGAGAATGACACAAGAAACTGCTTGTCTCGATCATGGTTAAAGGGATTATTCTCTTCAAGCCATGTGAGAGCAAGTGCGATAGCTTCAGCATCTCTTTTCATTCGTGTTTTGGCAAGATCTTTGTGGAGTGGACAATGCTTTTTGACACCTTCCTCCATGCGCTGGTTGACATCTGCGAAGTGGTTTAGTGTTTGCACCCAGCACTTGTGTACAGAATCACTATTCCTCATCCTACCTCTGCTCAACCCACCTTCTGATTTGGCTGCCTTCATTAGTCTCTGCTCAATACAGATGTCACACCAGATGCCAGACATTATTGGGAGCAGTTTACTGAGGTACAGTAATATAAATATTGTCAGGAATGCATTATGTCCTTCATATTATAAAGATGCTTTAAATATTTAATTATAATGGCTATTGCTTTAGGAATAGTACTCACTGACACTGTTCTGCAAAGGGAAAGGGAGGGGGGGCCTTAGCCTCCCCCATAAATCTACTGGAAGGGTGCAATATAGTTTGAGTTGTGTAGTTTGACATTTCACACTATGCTTACAGCAATCAGACAATTTCAAATATTTCCAAATAAGGCTCATGAGTAGTCCAACTTCCAGCAGCTGCCACGGGTTCCCCTAGGGGAGTTGTGTTTAAATCTTTTGAGGAGGGTTAGTAGACACCTTTACAAACACATTGGTAAAAAAATTCTTCTTAAGGAATTTATTCCTAGATTATATTAAAATTCTCTGACTATTACGGCAGACTTGGCAGTATTATTATTCAATGAGGATATTAAAGATACAATTCACAGAAAAGACAACTGTTCTTCTACAGTATACATGGTGTACAGCAATCTGCACTTGTGCTATAAAGCCTTAATAAAAAAATAAAATAAAATCTGAAGGGCTCGCATTGTATTTTCATAACAACAAAGCAAAGTAACACACATGCCTGATGCTTGAACTTTTAAAAATGGAAAAAAATGTGTGTCGGTGTGTTTGTGAGGTAGCATTGCTAAGTGGTTATATATAGAGCATGCATCATGCAGCCTGGTAATTGTAAGGTTCCAGATTCGATGCTCCATGATATCCAGTTGCTGTTGTTTTGGTTGAGCAACTCACATTCCTCCAATCTATCCAATGGGGACCTGTCAACTTCATGGAGGAGCAAATTTCGTAGCAGTGTTGGGGTTATTGTGTGAAACTTCAGGTTCCATGCATGGCCTAGTATCTATCAGTAAGACTTGGACTAGTCATGTCCCAGGAGAATTTGCCTGAGTGCCTGAGTGTTACTTGGTGCTGGTTCGCTGGGCTGCTTTACATGCTTTGTGTGTATTCGAGTCAGCATGCCAAATACAGGAGTCTGATTAAAAAATCAAATTACTAGCTAGCCTTGACTATTTTTGGAATTTCTCATTTGGTTCCTGACAAACAGAAAAATCCAGCCTGTATCATGATTATAGCTATATATGGATCACAATCACAATCATCACATAGGGTATGCAAAGGATCTATGACTAGCCAGCAGATACGTAGCTATACAGTTCTGCATAACCTGCAACTGTGTATATGGTGTGCATCTATATACGTAGCTGCAATTCAATAACTGCATGTCATGGTCACAGCATGTGTGCATCAACTTCGTATGTTTGCTTTATCATATGATTAACTATATCACATCATACTACAGGGCTGTAGCCAGACTTTTATCTGGGTAGGTTCTTTTAGAAGAAAAGTGGACCTTTTTATATGACATGATTCAGATTATATTATGGTGTGCGGCATGCTGAAACTAGGGAAGTCTAGGGGCATGCCCCCCAGGAAATTTTTTGAAAATAGATGCTAAAAGGTTGAATTTAGTGGCTTTCAGTCAATAAAAATAACAATTTTTTTAGGTAAGCTGAAGACCAGCTGTATGGATGATATCTGGAAAAATATCTCTACTGTTACTGTAATTATACCATCTGCACATGCATGTGTCTAGTAAACTTTAGCTAATGGACTTTTGCTCCTGTAGATTTGGACTTGTATACTAAAATTGTGGACCTTTTTGGTTAAATTATGGACCTTTTTGCTAAAATTGTGGACCTTTTTTTCCAAGAGGGCGAACCCTCCCTGGCTACGGGCCTGAGTATACATAGCTAAGTCAGCTTAGTAATCACTTGCATGTTTACATGTACCATATACTCAATTCTGAGTCCTGTACATTTAATACAAATAAATAAATAAATAAATAATAGTAGCTATTAAATAGCTATAAAATTAATCATCATCACAATTCATCACAGCTGGATCCACACATGTACTAAATCCTCACATTTCAAGTTAAGTATGGAATTGGTGTCTCGGCATCAGTGGTGACTCCATCAAGGGATTTGATAACATCATGGACCCTGGCACACTGTCATCGCCTTCCCGGCCTCTGGAGTCCAGTCAACTTGGTTAATCCTGGCAGCATGACGTTTTCGTGCTCTTTCTCACAATCGGAACAGTAGAGCGCGCAGGCTACCATCATACCATTAATATATACTAATTGAATCCTCCCAAACCTCATAGACACTTGACAGCCACTGCAATAACCTCGCCAATAACAATCCAGGTCAACACTGCTATATACCATGGCCAGACTATGTACCATGCGACAATCACCCTTGTATTTGCAAATGAAACGTTAAGGACAATGCTACATATGCAGTAGTACAGGCCTTGCAATGATTCACATTAAAAGTATTGGCTCATTCGGGCCTGCGCTAGGCTGTCTTTTTTTTTTTTTTTAAATTTATTTTTTATTATTATTATTATTTATTTATTTTATTTTTTATTTATGTAATGTTTGTAACTGTGTATTACAGTGAACAACCAGCTGACGTAAACAATGCTCCGAGTATTGCTCGGTAATGCTTGTCTGTCTTACAGAGGTTTTCAAGTTGGTTGTCCACATATGGCAACGAATAATTGTAAATTTGTTACCAAATTACCAATGACACGGATTGATTCTTATATGTACTCCTTTTTCCCTTCGGCAATCAAAATCTGGAATGATCTACCCTAAAATGTGATTGACTCCAATGATATTGATCAGTTCAAACAAAAACTAGCAATTATTTAATTTGTATGTATGTTGTGACCTGTGCACTATACTCTAATAGAGGTCAGCACAGTATTACGAATAATAACAATGTCAGAAATTCGTTGCACATGTACGGACAACCAGCCTGAAAACCTCTGTAGCTGACGAGATGATACCAATTCCTCACTGATCATTGTAGTCTGGCGGCGCCCACCTATTTGCATACAGACTACAACAATAACTCGACCGAGCTGAGGGCATGGTATAATTCGCCCTCAGCTCGGCTGCAGTAGGCTTGCCCTCAGCTCGAAAATTGTAGTTCCGCTGCTAGTTATAGCTCGAGCTATAACTAACTCGAGCTGAGGGCATGTTTTGGTTGGCAGGTTCCTAACCTGCCTCAGACTTGTGTGTGTGTGTGGCAAATCCTTCACTATACAACATGCCTTTAGCTGTCCTTGTGGCGGTTTTCCATCGATTTGCCACAATGAACTACGTAATCTAACGGCGGAACTACTACTACTTATTATAGGGTCCGCAATCCGAAAAATAAACTTCTACAAACCAATCCCCCTACCATTGTGGGATGTTCATTGTAGTATCCCATTGCTTGATCCACCATGAAACCGGAGGCACGATTGTTGTCGTCACAGAAATATTGTTTTCAGTATCTCGCAAGATGCAAAATTTATTTTTAAAATTTCGTGCTCCACACAAAGGACCGGATGAAACTTGCTACTTAGCCAAATCGTATCGGTGGGGTCTATTCTATGGAACGGAACGGAACGGAACGGAACGGAATGATGGACTAAACTGCGGAACGGAATGCTTTCTCAGATTGAAGCTTGCAGCTTACCATTGCTGTACAAGTTATCAGTGGCACTTCCAGCAGGTAATCAAACGTACCCCAAGAAAGATAATTTAATTTAATTTAATAATTGCTTTACAGAATTGGAATGACATACAGTAGAGGCTATAGTGATTACAGAGACATACAATTCTGAAGGACTACCAGTGTCCTGCACTGGTAGCCTAGAGCACTAACTACTTAACTACAAAAACTATACATGCATACATTTATATAATAGTTACAAATAATTATAGTTGGTTGGTGCAGGAGTCTTGGAGCAGCGGGTACAAGGACACAGGTAATGAAAAGTACAGGGGGTATTATCAAAGTTAGCTAAAAAATGATTCCATAAAAATGCTTTCAACTTTATAAAACGAATTTAAGGATCGATTGTGGGTTCATGTTGGTTGTCATTAGTAACGAAGTACTAATTGTGGGAACAGCTGACTCAGTGTGTTCATCTTTGGATATATCAAGTAGGGAACTTAATGCATGACTTGTTTTACTAGTATGTGAGTTATTTTTACTTACTTGACTTTAGAATGTACAGTCTGAGGCCCAGCCTTTCTAATCGGCATAAATCAGTATGTGTATAGCTACACTACAAAGGAAACAAGTATGGTGACAAGCTGAATCAACTCAGTCTAAGCAGAATCTAAAGGAATTTTGTGCAGTGTGTGAGGAGCAAACATTAGATACCTCAAGGAGGCTATATTGTGTGAACATCAATGATTCATTAACAGAGTAGTGGACTATTGTCAGATATCTCAGCCTGAGTACTGAGTTGAATTCTGGATGGGGTCTATTTTACAGAATGGAATGCTTTCTGAATCAACTTGCAGCTTGGCTAACTGCTATCATTGCTGAAATTGCATTTTATCAGTGGAACCTCCAGGAAAATGGAATAGGATAATTATAAGTGATTGTTTAGGTAATCATGACTTTATTCAGTCTAATAAACAGAATATATGGTTGATTGAGTGAGGTATCACTTTCAGAATGTTCAGACGACCAGTGATGAGATGCATGGATTCATCGAATTTTTGTTGCAGTTGGAGACATTAAATATCCAAAAGCAAACTGACTGTATAATATTAATTCACTTTCTTTATATTTTCTCAATTTTGAGCCTGTATACAAATAATTGAATTTTCCTTGTCAATAGAAATCCTAGAATAAGATGGGAGAGAAACTTATCTTTGTTTACCTATACTGTACAACCAAGAGTTCGTAATACTGATTTGTATGGGGGAGAGTGTCTAACTCTCAGTATGGCCTGTACAAACACCCTGCGTAAAGTTCACCTTTCATCAAATCAACACCTTTACTGGGGGATAGAAAACTGTTGATTAGTGTTGCTGAAGAAGGTAAAGCCTTTGTTCTGAAATAAGGAGGGTGTTTGGTGAATGCATTTAAGATTGATTTGTGTTTACTTTAAGCAGGGTGTTTGGTGAATGCATTTAAGTTAGACACTCTCCACCTTATTATGAACTCTTGGTACAACTTCAAAGGAAAATGAAGAAAACATACAGATGAATCAATAAAATCACTACAGTAAGGTGAATTACAGACTAGTGAGATCTTGGTTAATTAATGACAGTGGTTGGAAATTAAGTGTGGTAGCTTCTTGTTCTTGAATGTTGCAAAGTGGAAGTACAAATCAAATGAGATATCAATTTCATTATGAAAAATTTGTATACATAAATAATCTAGCATTACTATCCTCCACTTAAACATGCTACAACAGTACTAGTGTCAGTACATTGGCAGTGAGTCTACCTTGAAATTTCAACTCTAGAGTAGATCCAACACAGGACAGCCTGCACTGTAACAAATACATGTGATCCCATTGTAATTTCATGGACCAGCTGGACTGGGAATCACTTGAAAATAGACGAACAAATTTAACCTGTTTTGTTTGAAGTGAAGCATGTGAAATGTTACACTTAAGAAATCCTAGGATTCTTAGGTGGTATGTAATTAATGTGAGTGTTCCATTTCAGGTCTGACTAGATACATTGAAATTACACACACATCTTGGTCCAAATCACGTTTGCCTGGTGGCTACGGGCATGGTTTCACATGCAGCTTATAATAGAGATTTGGGTGATCTTGGAGTTTTGGCATTTAGCCTGATTCAAGGCTAGTAGTCAGACACATCCTTGAATTGTGCAACAGATAAAATCAGCTCACTATTGAATACGGCATTAGTCCACTGCACCAGCTGTTAATATATAAATAACTCCATGCATACACTTCAGTGATGTTTGCAGAATATACCCTCCTTGCGGACTGCCAAAATATTTGCTCCTCACACACTGCACAAAATTCTTCAAGTTTTAATTCAGCTGGCTCTTTCCTGTTACCAGTATCTTCCTGCTTGCTTTATTTATACACTGACTTATGACTTGAAAGACCGGCCCAGACTGTTTTCTAAAGTCTAAATAAGAAAAACAGCTCACATAAAGTTCCCTTCCGTATGGATGAACATCACTGATACAGCTCATCCCACAATAATACATCGTTACTAATGACAACCAACAAAAACCCACAATCGATCCGTTAATTCTTTTTATCTTATGTTTAATCACCCACTGGAGATGCCACTGCTAACTTATAAGGGAAGTTTCAGCAATGGTAAGTTGCAAGCTTCAATTTGAGAAAGCGTTCCGTTCCGTGGTTTAGTCCATCATTCCGTTCCGTTCCGTAGAATAGTCCCCACCAATCGTATCCAGAGATGATGTAGTTGAAAAGTACGCACAGAAATAAGTAAATGATTTGCTGGGTGCCCGGCACAGGGTTGCTTTCTTTGAAAAAACAGACAAAGAGATACGAAGTTTCGAATTCAAACTGCCCTACCACCCAGGGCGAGAGAAGCCAACTCTTTCTCATAGTGTTTTGATACGGTTGGGTGCATAGTCTGTCTATGCTGTTAGTTTGGAAAAGATCTGAGACTTCTCACCATCTGGGTGACGAGCGTCAAAATGTTCTGCAGCATCAAAGAATTATGTCTCGCTTTCTAGCCATTTCCAGCGCTTCTGCAGCTACAACAACCATCAATTATAAACTAAAACTATGGCAAAAGAGGTCCCTGAACGTTTGGTAGCAGCAGTTGTCAATTATTATTTCATCCACGGCTTCCACGCTTCGCTCTAAGCTATGCATCAAGGGAGGCAGCAAAATCGTCCAAATTTGACTTCACCTCTCACACTTCAAATCTTTACTAGATCGTCCTACATAACCATTATGCTACAAAACATCCAAAACCAAACCGAAAAAAAGCACAAAATCTTTCATTTTTGATTCGAGCTGGGTGGAGCTCCTGGTGAGCTGCTGGTATACTGCATCATATGAAATCACAGAACACCAACTACTACTACTACTACTACCAAACGTTTTGATCCATCATTTATCATCATTCTAAACAAAATTAAGTGACCAGTGTGGCATCAGAAGTACTGGAAAGCACTTTGGTACCATTGAGAGAATCCCTTGAAATGACGCACGAAAATTTTGACGTTCTTCACCCAAATGGTGAGAAGTCTCAGATCCTTTCCAGACTAACAGCATAGACAGACTATGCATCCAACCTTATCACATCACTATGAGGAAGAGTTGGCTTTTCTTGCCTTGGCTGGTAGGGCAGTTTGAATTCAAAAATTTGTGTTTCGTTTTCTGCTTTTTGAGAGAAAGCAACCCTGTGCCTAGAACCCAGTGAATTATTTGCTTATTACTGTGCGTACTTTTTAACTACATTAACTCTAGATAATATCTAGCTAAGCAGCAAGTGCTATCCTGTTCTTTGTGTGGAGCACGAAATTTAAAAAATAATTTTTGCTTCTCACGAAATATTAAAATCGATATTTCTGTGAAGACAACAATCGTGCCTCCGGTTTCATGGTGTATCTAGCAATGGAATACCAACCACAATGAACATCCCACAATGGTAAGGGGATCGATTTGTAAAAGTTGATTTTTCGGATTGCGGACCCTACTTATTATTATTAATTAGCAAAGCCCACTAGGGGCAACACGCTAATGAGCATTACAATCACATATTATATTACTTACAGCGTTCTTAAATGTTTCAAGATCTATTGTGTCGATGTTAGGAATTTGAAGGGAATAATTGTTCGAGGGAGGAAGGAGTATTTGTACACATCAACTCTTGTTTGCAATTGAGTTAGCTTGAGAGGATGTTGAGCACGGGTGTAGGACACTGGAGTTGGTGACGGTAAGCAATGATCAGGTATTGCCAGTAAGTTCCTGACAATCTTGAATAGGAAGGTGAGTCTAACAATTGTTCTTCTGTTTTGAAGCGTAGGCCATGCAAGACTGGTTAACATGTCTGTGATGCTATCATGGTTTTGGTTAGATCTGTGCCAGGGTTGTTCAAAACGAAACGAGCGGCACAGTGTTGAATCATTTCTAGTTTACTAATACTAGCGTGATGATAGGGGTCCCAGATGGCTGAGTAGTATTCTAATGATGGTAAGAGCAATTGTTTGTAGACGTGTTCTTTAATTTCTGATGGTGCATTGTGGAGATTTCTTTTTAAGAATCCAAGGAGTCGATTTGCCTTGTTACAGATGTAATTGATGTGAGGATCCCATGATAGTTTGTGGTGGAGACGGATTTCAAGGTAATTGTGTTCTAATACTGTAGCCAGTGGAATGTCGGACATTTTGTATGTGAAAGCACTCTTGTTATGGTGTGTTGTTATCTGTAAAATTTTACATTTGGAGATGTTGAATTCCATCATCCAGTCAGTTGCCCATCTTGCTAGTGAGTTTAAATCATCTTGAAGTATTTTATGGTCTTGTGGTGTTTTAATGGTTTTGTAAATAAGGATATCATCTGCAAAAAGACAGATCTCACTCTGGGTGTTGGCAATGATGTCATTGATATAAATCAAGAATAGAACTGGTCCAAGAACAGACCCTTGGGGAACACCAGATGTTACATCACAAATGGATGATTTAGAACCTTCTACTATAACTTGTTGTGTGCGACCATGAAGAAAGGATTCAAGCCAGTGTAATACATTCCCTCTTATTCCATAATGCCTTAGTTTGTAGAGGAGTCTTGAGTGAGATACTTTATCAAAAGCTTTAGAAAAGTCTAGTATTGCAGCATAAACTTGTAAATTTGTGTCTATTTGTTTGGCAATGTCGTTGATGGTGATAAATAATTGTGACTCACAAGAGTGCTTAAACTTAAATCCGAATTGTCTGTCAGAAAGAATATTTTGATCTTCCAGATGTTTCATTATTTGACTTACTATAATGTGTTCCATTGATTTGCATATTACTGATGTTAATGAGATGGGGCGATAGTTTTTGGTTCAGATTTTTGGCCTTTCTTGAATATTGGACTGACAGGCATGTTTCCATTGGGATGGTACAGTTCCAGTTTCTAGTGATTGTTTAAATATGTGAGTAAGCATAGGAGAAATTTCAGCTGCTGTTGTCTTTAGTACAAGTGGATGTATGGAGTCTGGACCAGGAGATTTTGATGGATCACAGTTGGTTAGAATGTTGTAACTCCTTGTTCAGTGATTTCAAATGCTGGTAGAGATGGATGTAATGAAGGACCTTTGTCAGGAATGGTACTGCTGTTGTCATCAGTTGTGAATACAGATTTGAAATGATCATTTAAAACAGTTGCCTTTTCAATTGGGTCTGTTAAAGCATTGCCATTTTCGGGATGTATTAATGTACCAATGCCATCGTTATCTTGCTTACGGGTTTTCAGGTAGTGCCAAAGAGATTTTCTGTTGTGTGATGATACAAGATTTGTCACATATGTTTTGTGCTGGTGTTTAAGTTTAAGGTTTACCTCTTTCTGCAGCAATTTGTATTCGGACCAATCAGTGTCACAATGATAGCGCCTGGCTCAATTATAAAGTCTTTGCTTCTTTTGGATTAGCCGTTTCAAAGTGTTAGACATCCATGGTAAGTGAGTTCTAGTACTTGATGTTTTGGTAGGAGTGTGGTCTTCAATAATTTGCTGAAGATTCTGCATAAAAAAGGTCCAGTTTTCTTCTAAGCTTTGAGATGACATGCGATTTAATTCAAAATAGGTATGAGAAAGGTTGCATAGTTTTTCTCTGATTGTGTCCCAATCTGTCAATTTGTAAAGGTAGATTGTTTGGGAAGGTTTCTTCGACATATGATTGGGAATTTGAATGGTTGCTAATACTGCATCATGATCACTTAACCCTGGTGCTGGATGACAGGATAGTACAGAGTCAGGATGAGTAGTAAACAATAATTCTAATGTATTATGGGCTCTTGTAGGAAAGGTGACTAGCTGTGACATCTGGGTATCGTGTGCTAGTGTAATAAGTTTTTGACGGAAATGATATGAAATATATGATTCAGTTTGAGTACCATGTTCCCAATCAATACCAGGGCAGTTAAAATCACCACCAAGGATGATACAGGCATGAGGATATTTCTGCTTTATAGACACTAAGGAAGATTGCAAGTCCTCAAGAACTGTGTCAGTTGAATGGGGAGGACAATAAAAGCATCCAACAATGACATCACTGTTTTTACCAACATTTAGATATGTCCAGATAATTTCAATAGATGAATCGGTATCTATTTTTAAAGAAGGAATCGTGTTCTTAACAGAAATGAAAACACCCCCACCATAGCAATTTCTATCTTTTCTGTATGTGCTGAAATTGTTAGGAAATATTTCAGAGCTTAGAATAGTTTCATCAAGGTGTGATTCGGTCCATACTACAATATCAATATCATTGGTAAATAAGAAAGCCTCCAAATGTGTTCGTTTATTAGTAATGCTGCAAAAGTTGACAATAGATAATTAGTGAGGCATGCACTGATGTTGGCATTGAGCCCGCTCTCCAGCCCCTGGATAGCGAGCCTCAGTCTTCGGTATGCCACTGCTAATACGGAGGATGGTGCGAGACTTGATGTGGTAGCCCGGGACCTTTGGGGCCTGAACAGGCAGCATGCATATGTGTTTTTTGACATTAGGGTGTTTAACCCATTTGCAGGCTCCTATTCGTGGTCTCCTTTGTCCCGGTGCTATGTTACCAATGAGCAAGAAAAGAGGCATACTTATGATGAGAGAGTGAGAGAGGTTGAGAGGGCATGTTTTTCTCCTCTGGTGTTTTCAGCTCAGTAGTGGTGGCATGGGGCCAACTGCTACCACAGTTTACAAGAAGTTAGCTTCCATGTTGGCAGACAAATGGGATATGAACTATAGTAAATGTTTGTTTTGGTTGAGATATAGGCTTTGCTTCTCACTGTTAAGGTCTGCCATCATGTGTCTGAGGGGACATCGATCTTCTGTACATCGTCCCATACCTGCTTGCGTTGATCTGGCCTATTCCGAGGGCAGGCTCAATGCTGATGCCCTCATGTAGTTTATTTTACTGTTGCTGGTGTTATCCAGCTGTCCATCACTTGACAGCCAGTGCTGGGGGTGGTGGCAAGGACATTCTATCTAGCCCGGGAAAAAAAAAAAGCTATAACTGACCTGAACAACTTATTTATAAATAATAAAACTCCAGCCCTTTGATGAACAAAGGGCTGGACACTGCTTTGTTGTATGTTTTAGTGTAACTGTCATTGTCCCCCTCACCACCACCCTGTCATATTGGTATACCTCACCTAGACCTGCACTCATTAAAATGTTTAGGATTAGTGGTTGACCAAAAGTTGATATACAAGCTAACATTTTTAATAGATTAGTAAGTCTTTTTTCCATAATGAGATGCGACTTTAGCTGTATAGACTACCAGAGACAATGCAAGCTGGTATCAAATGTCACACAGCACATCACGACCTAATGGAAGCCACATAGGCAGCTGGTTTCAAACGTTTAGTAACTGGTCAACACAATCATGCCAGTACTCCAATAGAACAGTCAGCATTCTAATATAAAATCATTCCTCCACACTATTGCAACTATTGTACTCAGCAGTTATAGTTGTGTGATGAGAATTAGTTTGTAATACCATACATATATATAGGAGGTTTCTTAACCTACATGCATATGCCATATTGAAATTATGTACCGATCATACTGAAAAGCAGTGCATGACATACAGTATAAGAAGGATTGTAAGATATTATGGATCATGCATGGTACAATTGATGAGGATGTGGGAGGCTGTACACTAGCTGAAAGACACCACATCACACTAGGACTGGTCACTTCATAAGAATAGCAACACTACTGCTTTTAAATTTATTTTAGGAATTGCCATGCTTATATTGACTGTCATCCTTCAATTTGAAAACCTGTCACCAGAATGTTTGGATCCATCCATGAAATCTGTGCACTACTTAATAGATTCTTGAGGGTACACATATGGGGCAGACTGTAACACATACCAATTAATTATACAAGTACGGATGTTAAACCAAGCTACCTATACAGTTCCACCTGCCCTATACTGTCTGTCCTCACATTAAGTTCCTATATAATCCTAAAACAATTGTTCCTTAAAGATTCATAGTCAGTAATATGATAGCATAATATCATTGTGGAGGATAAGGCAGTTTGTTGGTCTATCCTGAGACTTGGCACAGTCAGTAGTCCTTTGAGTGTATAGAAACTATAGACTGATTGTGAGCAGGGTCCATGGCTCCAGGTTTGATGCTTCATGGTGCACAGTTGATATTGTTGTTGTTTCCTTGAGCAAGAAAATGACTCTATTTGCTTCAGTCTGCCTACCTGTATAATGGGGACCTGGTGGCCTGTGTCAATGGCATGGAGTAGCAAATGCCTACCTCTTCTTGTCATTTAGCAGTGTTGGGGTTTCAGGCTCCACAGGGCCATTATCCATGAGACTTGGACAGCCCTGCCCCAGGAGGATTTGCCTGCACAGACTCGAGTGCCTGAGTGGTGCACAGGCATCACATTGTCGGTTTGCCGGGTGGCAATAACTGCAGTTTTGCTTTGCATTTACTTTTTGTGTGTGTGTGTGTGTGTGTGTGTGTGTATGTGTGTGTGTGTGTGTGTGTGTGTGTGTGTGTGTGTGTGTGTGTGTGTGTGTGTGTGTGTGTGTGTGTGTGCATATTTGCAAATAAGAAGAGTTAAGTTAGGCACAATGCTAAATGCGGCAGTATTGCCCAATTATCTATATATAGGCCTTGCAATGCAACGATTCTCATCAAAGTCATTCATGTCATTCTGGCCTATACAAATTGATATTGTTAGGCCGGCTAGATTCTCTTTAAACACATGATACAGTATTCAGCACTTTCTTGAAAAGTATACTTTAAACTGATGTGGTTAAAAATCATACAAAACTCACATGGCTCATCCATCAAATTCATCATTCCCTGGTGGAATAAAACATTCTATTACAGTATTTTAATGCAGGTGACTGCTCTATTAGAGTTTTGATCATTTTAGTGGAAGGTTCTGACAAAATTAATGTTGCTTAGAATCATTAAAATCCTACTTGTATATTGACACAATGACAGTTCTCTGTTGGACATTCATGTTCCTGCTTCCTGTTCTCGTTTTCTTAGAATTCTACTTACCCCATTTACAGCTTTAAGTGATCATGTGATCTACCAGTATAATCAGTATTGGTTCTTTTGTGTTTTGAATTGTATGAATATTATTTTGAAGTGGTATCGATACATTTTAATAGGCATTCCAGCTCAATTTTAAAAATGAGCTTTTTATGTGCTCAAAAGATAGAGCATTAATTGCTGATCACAGTTTATTGGGTGAAAATTGCTGCTTTGGCATGTTTGGTCCCTAACACAGAAAAAGGTAAAGTATTTCTCTAGGGGCTCCCATACTGTTTTAAAGAAAAATAGCATTACAATTACAAAAAATAGCACAATTGAAATTCAATTAGGCAGCTAACAGCCATCTAGCTAGTACTCTAGGCTGTCTTCAAACTGCAATAGCTGTAAGTATGGGCTTGTTTGTATCTCAGTGGACTTCATCTACTTTGTAGTGAGCAAATATGTTCAGTCACTTAATAGTGCATATGGAGTAGTTAGCTACTTCAACTAAGCAGAAAAGAAATCAGTTACCTATACTGAGCAGAGGAGGTGCCACAATGATGCAATGGCAGTACCCAAGGTGGCAAACTTGAGGTTTCAACTATGTCATTGATTCAGTAATGTCAACTTTGAAGTGGTTCACACAACCATCAGAAAAATGTTGTGTAGCCGACTGAAAGTCACTAACCAGTGCAATATAACCACCATTAACATTGCAGTATAAGTATTATAAGTCCGTGTGACAGTAGCTACATTCTTCAAGTTTCAAAGCCGTCTTCTGTATAATTGCAAACCTTAGTAAGATCTCAAAACTTAGAAATAATACACATGCCAAAAATAAGATTTTCACTATGTTCAACGTGTTGAGAAACTAAGTGTCTTTAAAAGGGAGATCACAAATTGCCATCACGCAGCAGTATCCTTTACCTCCATTTGTTAAAAGTATTGAGAGCACATCTATTCTGTATTCTTCCATCAGCTCTCATCTGAAGAAATATCAACTTATTCGGGAAAAGTATCATGGTCTTCAGAAAAGAAGTCTTGTGAATCAGAAACACAACTTATTTACACTAGCTACTAATGAATTTGCAACAATACTCAACTGACAATGGTGGGAAAGTAGATGAATTATTTCTATTAACACTTTACAGTGACCAGCACTGAAGGTCTGACAGCAACATGTGCTGCAGCCTTAGGATTACCTAACCTAATTTCAAGGACTTAGACTTAATGACTTGACTTGGTGACTTGACTTAATGACTGATAAGGTGTAACAGAAAAGGGGCCAAAGTAAGGAAAAAAATCCCTCCAACCCCAGGATTCGAACTGCAGGTCACCCAATGTCTGGTCGGGGCCAGTCTTCCTCCAGGAGGGATGGATTTTCTTCCTTAAACTTAAAAGTATTACACTTTACAGTGACCAGTATTGAAGGTCTGACAGCAACATGTGCTGCAGTCTTAGATAAAGTTCAAAGTTTTCTAAACTGTCTGATTCAATCACACTATCAGGTAGACAATTCCATAGCCTTGTTGTTCTGGGAAAAAAGGAATTCTTGAAAGATTCAATTCTTGATTGTAAATGGATAAATTTATCCTGACCATGAGTAGAGTATGGAGCGGAGTGTAGAAAAGTGTGAGGGGTGTCAACAATATCATTAACAATTTTAGAGAACATAATTCAGGAGGACCGATTTCTACATAGTTTGAAAGATGGCTAGCAAAGTTGGCTTATAAGTGATGACACACATAGAAAAATTACTGAAAACAAATCTGGCCGCTCTCCTTTGGACCATTTCAACTTGATGGATGTGACTCTGTGTACATGGAGACCAAATGACAGAAGCATATTCAGGTTGAAATATTCAATCCAAAAAATAAGACAAACACGAGGTCACAATCAACGATTTCTATAGCCACACTCCAGAATTGATGCATACCTCTACTCTTATTACCCCTCCACCACATATGCAGTAGTGCTGTTGAATCCGGGTAGCAATGCTAACTTGCTAACAGATAATCATAGTGTAATTGTTTATGATTATGATTATGATTAAATACAGGTAAAGGAATAGCCTGTCTACCCAATCAAAACATACTTATACAAAAACAAATCTTGAATCAAATAAATATTATCTATCAAAGATTTAAAACTATTAATAGAGTTACTATTTACAACAGTTGCAGGTAATTGGTTCCAGTCGTTAATTATTCTATTAAAGAAATAGTTTGATCTACACAGTAGTCTGGAATGATGTTTAAATAATTTGAATTGGTGGCCCCTAGTTGGAATGGATGAAAAGGTGTATAAATCAGTGAAATCAGAATTAAAGTAATTGTTGAGGATTTTGTACAACAGGATGAGATTTCCTCTTAAGCGTCTATGTGTAGGAATTATGCCTGCATAATTTTGAGCATAATGATGGGTTTAAAGAATGGGGAATCATTCTGGCATTTTGAAGTGATTTAAGAGCATAATTTGCATAATATACAATTTCATGTAAGTTGAGATCAAGATACTCTAATAGAGCATAGAGCAGTCAACTACTCTAATAGAGCAGTCAACTACTCTAATAGAACAGCCAATGGATTAATCTTTACTCTATTGCAGTAGTAACTAAGCATCTTGCCAGCTAAAGATAGCTTTCCTGTCTAATAGAACAGGATGATTACTACTACACAATCTTTCTAAACATTATAAATTGCAAAGGTCAAATAACTTTTGTAAAAACTGGGAATAATTTTGAGAATAATGAGTTCATTTTGGGAATAATAAAAGCATAATGATAACTTTTTTGGAGAAATCCGGAATAAAATAATGATGAAAATTTGGAGCATAATTCACTGAGGCCTATATCTATGTGATAACGATGGCAATGATAATCCTGTAAGGGCAATAACATTTTAGTGGCTGTACGTTGAACTTTCTCCACCTTTTGTTGATCCAGAACAAAGTGGGGACCCCAAATGGAATTGCTATATTTAAGTATCGGTCTAACTAGAGTGGTAAATAGTTTTGGTACCATATAAGAATCAAGATGTTCAAAAGCTCTTTTAACCATTCCAAGTACAGAAGTACTCTGTTGGCCTTTGCAGTAACTTCAGTTGTATGGTCATGAAATTTAAGGTGTTCATCAAACAGTATACCAAGGTCTTTATGGGTTGTTGTGGTGTCAGTGATTTTTGTACTGTTAAGATACTATTAAATCTAAAATGATGATGGACTGGCCCAATATGTAAATGTTTGCATTTTAATATATCAAGTATCAGTTGCCAAGTTAGGGACCATTTATAAAGTGAGTTTTAGATCATTTTGAAGAGCCAAGTAGCTATTAATCTCTGTTCTTTATTACACGAAATATCGAATACAGGACTTGAAACTATTGACGGTACATCATTGACAAACATTGTAAAAGCACAGGACCCAACACAGACCCCTGTACTGGTTACTGGAACAGAGTGGGATGTGTGATTATTAAGCAGAACTTTCTGCTCTTTGTTTGATCGAAAATCTTTTATCCACATTAAAATCTTACCGTGAATTCCAAAGGAGAAAAGCTTTTGTAATAGACACTGATGAGGTACTGAATCAAAAGCTCCAAATATATTACATCAATAGGATGGCCATTGTCTAGGTGGTGTGTGAAGTAGTCTAATACATGCAGTAATTGGGTGGTGCAAGATCTACCAGGTATGAATCCAAATTGTTGGGAGGAGACCAAGTTGTGATCCAATATGTGATCTTTGATGATAGATTCCATCAATTTGCAAAAAAACAACAACAGAAGTTAAAACTAACCGGTCGATAGTTTGACACAAGCTTGCGTGCAACCTTTTTATAAATTGGTGTTACATGAGCAGATTTTCAGTCTTGTGGTAAGTGCCACCATTATTTAACAGGGGCGGATCCAGACTTTTTAAAAGGGGGGTTCCACTCTGGAATTGCCTAGCTGTAAGTAAGTCGAAGACCATAAAAAAAGGTCATCACCTGCTGACAATAGCTACCCCTCACCATAGATACCCTCACCAACTACATTTCCTTATTTATTACTCCACACGTAGTCTGCTACACTGCTCCCCTTAAGAATACTGTGACTGCTCTATTAAAGTAATTCAATCTTGACTGCTCTATTAGAGTATCTCAAGTAAGGGAGGCTCTTTCAAAAGGGGAGTTCCATGGAACCCATTGAACCCCTCCTGGATCCGCCCGTGATTAAATGATTGATGGATAATGGAACAGAGATGAATTCACCTAGTAATTTTATTATTTTAATAAGCCAACCATCAGGTCCAGGGGATTTACTATACCATAGATTATCGAGAGATAATCTATGACTATACCTTGTAAATTCATGTTGTAATTTTATTTATTTTTATTTAGGCCACATAAACTTAATTATTAGTTTCTCATCCTCCTGTACTCAAAATAGCAGTGCGGGAGGGGGGATATTTATTTATTTTTAGTACTGACTACTCTCGATAATCTACGGACTAGTTAGCTGAATTACCTAGCTAAAATGACTCAGAATGCAGTTTTCTTAGACTGCTCTAGCAACTTACGAAGGTGCTGGATAGCTGCATTCAGCCACCAGTGGTGTAAAAAATCTGTGATTAGGTAAGAAAAATGGCCATGTGGGCGGGGATGAGAAACTAATAATTAAGTTTATGAAGGCTTTACAGCACAAGTGCTGAAGGTCTGTAGAACACCATAATTGTTGGTATGCTCCGCTGCCCTGACTCTGCATGGAGGTTTCTGTACAGTATAATAGTAATGGTACATAATATAACTTCAGGCCCGTACACAAGAATTTCAAAAGGGGGGTTCTAAATTGAAGCGGTAGGCGATCCCAGATGCAGGGGTCTGGGGGCTGTGCCCCCAGACGTTTAGAAAGTCAATGTCCTGAGAATAGCCTCAAATTGCTTAAAGGCAGAAAAGCATGCACTGATTAAATAAACTTCTCACACATCATTGTGTTGAAACAAATTCCACTCAATATGGGCTCATCGCACACTAATGCAAACAAGAGATTAAAATATGGTTGTAATGCATGTACACTCCAGCATTTCTAAGACTGCTCAGGGTCATTCATTTCAGCTATAAGCTAAACCTTACATTTCACCATTGCCCAAACATGGATGATAACCACAATAAGGTTAATATGAAAACTGACAGACTCACACACTTGACACTTTAGAATTCATATCATTGGATGCAACAAGCCAGGCTTACTTGTGTTATAGTTGTTGTTACAGTTAACAGTCTATCAGTCACAGTGTCCATCAAGTCTGGTGCTCATCATTGCTATTCCGGGTTCTTATTAGAAAATATTTAACAAATTACGATTGGAATTAATCGAAATAATATTAATAGTAGGGATGGCTCGATGGATAGCCTTATTAAGATACTGTAAGTAGAGTAATAGAAGCCTTAGCGATAGAAGAAAACCACTGTCTGTATTCATGCATCATTAAAGTGGTTTCTATGTACACAGATAACCTCGAAGCGCTATGGTTAATACCTGGAAACCACATGCGGTTCAGCTGGTAGAAGCCATGGAATGCCTGTAATGCTGAACTGTGCCACTTGAGTGTTAGCAAAGCCTGTGGCCCTGATAATATTACTTCATTTCTACTGAAAAATGCTGCAGATTATATTTCCATTCCTCTTTGTCACTTATTCAACAAATCACTATCAACAGGTACTCTTCCCTTTGACTGAATTTCAGGAAATATTGTTCCGATACACAAGCGTAATGACAAGCATAATCCTAGTAACTACAGACCAATCAGTCTCACTTTTGTTGTAATCAAAGTTTTTTAGCGTATTTTGCACCGACACTTAGTTTCTGCTTTGGAGCGTCACCAACTGCTTAGTCCTTCTCAATCTGGCTTCAGAAATAAAAGATCTACTGTAACTCTTCTGACTGAGGCTGTTGATGATTGGTCTCAATGTTTAGAACAACGAAGCACTGTACATTGTCTACTGCTTGACTTTGCGAAGGCTTTTGATTCTGTACCACATGAACGCCTTCTGCTTAAGTTAAGCTCTCTAGGAATTCATGGTAAAGTACTGTCATGGCTTAGATTTTTTCTAACTAAAAGAAAACAAAGAGTGGTAATCAATGGTACTTTTTCAGATTGGGCCATTGTTACTTCTGGGGTTCCACAGGGAACTGTCTTGGGTCCACTTTTGTTTTTGATTTACGTAAATGATTTGGCTTCTGTTGTAAAACACTCCACTGTTAAAATGTTTGCTGATGATGTCTTACTTTATGCTCCAGCTAACACTCTCAAGGAATGTTCTTCCCTACAAAATGACCTCACTGCCATTTCTTCTTGGGCTAGTCGCTGGCAATTAAAATTAAATCCCACCAAATGTGAAGCTTTGATGATTACAAACGCAAACCAATTCCATTTACATACTCCATTAACCATCAACCTATTTCATGGAGTAATCCTGTGAAGTATCTTGGTGTGCAGGTAGATTCCAAGTTAAACTGGTCTAAGCATTGCAAGTATGTTGTCAGTAAGGGCACCAAGTCTTTGAACTATTTACGTAGATCAATGTTTGGTTGCAGCCGTGCAGCTAAGTGTGCCGCATACAAAGCTATCATCCGGCCAACGCTAGAGTATGCTGCAGTCGTATGGAATCCCCATAATTTGGGAGATATCCAGCTACTAGAGTCCCTACAAAAGCGGGCAGCTCGATGGATCTGTGGGAGTCGCTGGAGTCCATCTACCAGCTCTTGGACCATTTCTTCGAATGATTGTTGCTCCCAACTTCACCTTCCTTCTCTCCAGTCAAGACGAAGTTTCCTTTCGGTCAGTTTCCTCAATGACATATATCACCAGCAAACATCTATTACATTTAATAGTCACTGTTCATTTAATTCCATAGCATCTACCAGAAGTCACCATCTTTCACTAGTCCCTCCACAGTCCACCATTAATTCTAGGAGATATTCTTTTTTTGTCAACACAACTTTCTTCTGGAACACTGTGCCATTACATATCCTTGAAGACAGTAACCGAAAGTCTTTCCGGCATCACCTTTATAATTACTTATGTGTCAAGTAACCGCTTCTTAATCACTGTTTTGTGTTTTGTTGTGTACTGTTTAGTTTGTAGTGTACTGTAGGTATATGTATATGTATGTTTGTTTTTTGTAGGCGGACACCTTGTACTGGCTTTGCCTTTTGTGTATGCCTTCCTTTTTGGTAAATTGATAATAATAATAATAATAATGAATGCTAGAACACAGATTATAGTTGAAAAGATCGTTTTACAGTAAAAATAAAATTTCCAGTTTAAAATAGGGGGTGAACCCCCCCCCTGGGTACGGGCCTGAACTTGTATTATGATCTCTCTAAGTCTTGATAGTAGTGTCAGCTTCATAGCGAGTACCTTACAAGTTAAAATTTGTGCTATTATAATTAGCGCGAGCCCGGCTGGGCACAACTTGAATCACCTCTGGCGCGGCCGCCCCATTGATTAGAGATTAATCGAAGGGGCGGCCGCGCCAGACTAATTAATTATGTGCTATCGAGTGATCGAGTGTTGTTTCAAGAGAAGATTACGATGTTTAGTCTCGTGCCCAGACCGCTTTTTTTCTGTGTGGGGGCGGAGACCACACACAGAAAAAAAGCCCCCACACAAAAAGAAAAAAAGCGGTCTGGGCACGAGACTATACGATGTTGGTTGTTGGTCTGCCTGTTGTGTCGTTTCGTCTCTTCTGACCATATTTTTCTCTCTGGCTGTTGGACTAGGATTAGCTGACGAGATAATATTCCTCTTCGTTAAAAAGGTACGCCAGTAATACCGAAAGTGATGTCGCAGCTTTCATTGGCTGTAACTGCCAGTATCCCTAGTTAACCAGAACAATGAAACATTATTGTCTACTCAGTATAGTCTCGCGCGGAAAGCCAAGTCCATTAGAAAACTTGTTTGTACAAGCGATTACTTTGTGGCTATGTAAGTAATGAAATCATGACAAGCCACAAAAGTTACATTGTATCCCCATGGGTTGCCAATGCACCACTCAAGTCCCAATATTTACGTATCTCAAAAAATATTTATTTACCAAGACGTTTTCACTTGTACTTGTGCATAAAACAAAAAAAAGTAGACAATTGGAGACCAGAGAAGCCTCGACAGGGACTCAAGAGCAGTCGATTACTCCAAACAGTCACTGTACCTACATACTCACTGTCAAAGCCATTTTCATCATGAATTTAGTCGCTGTGACAAGTCAATAAGTAATCCAGTAAGTATACTGCTATATCCACTTGCACTTTTTGAGAGCGGATGGAAACAAAAAATTCCGATTTTGTAGATGATTCCAGATTTCAAGGATTTCTAATTGGATTTCTCAGATAGTGTACCAGAGTCCCAAGCTGTTGGCGACCCCCCGACTTAACTGTACATTAAAATCTGTAACAAAAAGTACATGAAAATGACACCATCTATTAAACATGGTGTCATAACTTCTGCATACTTTAGTATACAGAGCTATGATATGGCTTATCATAATTCTTGACATGGGTGGATCCGGAGCTGGCAAGCACAAACAGGCTAAGTTGTAGGTGGTTGGGGAGAGTTGCTATATTTTGAAGCAACAAATAATCACCTCTTAGTAGTGTCTTGCTGTTTTGATTTTTGACATTTAGCTTGTTGTGATGTCTTAAGCTATTTAAAAGGCTATGAATGTCTTAAATACCAGCAACACGATAATTATTTTTATAGGCGCTTAGTACAAACGGAGGTACTGGGTGACAGTTTGACAGCTGCTTTGACTTTGGTTTCAGGTAGTAATAATATGTTTATTTTTCACGAGTTATATTGGTCTAGTATTGTAATCAGAAGAAGTATGGCTCCTCCACAAAGGGGGGGGATTTGTCCCAAATGTCCCATCCTGGATCTGCCTTTAGTATTAGTATTATAGCTAGGTACACTCGAGGAGCCTGTAAAGCCTGATCTGTACAAATTTACCAAAAACTTTATATACCAAATAATATAATTATCTATTTATAATCATACAACAAAGTAGACCAGCTACTGTCAAGAGATTTTTGAGATCATTGATCGTGGGAACATTAACTGGGTAATGAAAGAAGTAGATCTCACTCTTGATGTTATAAATAACTTGTAATTGTGACCCCTAGCTGTTGATAAAGTTGTAGTAATAAACAAGTCTGATACATAGGAGTTTGTGAAATGACCAAGAGAAAAAGGCAGGATAGAGCCTTGTATCACCAGATCAGAGCCTTGTATCACCAGATTATGTATGCAGGTATGTAATAATACAGTGGGAAAACCCTGTTTTTTCATGTTTCACAATGTAACTCTATAATAATCAGTTGAGAACTTACATTTGGTGGATTCTTAATCAGCAAGTATTGACATGTATAATGATACCAAGTTTAGCGAATTTGGTTGAGGGTAACAGCTTGCTTTTTGGAGACTCGAGTAATCAATATGGAGCGCATACTTTTAGCATCATGCTTCGTATCCACTTTTCTGCTTTAATAATTACAAAGTGCTGAGACCTTTGTTCATGTACAGTCGATTTCAAATTGCAATTCAACAATTCACACATGTGGTTGGTCACACACGTGAGCTATTTCTTAACGAGCAATCCAATGCACTTAAAAATTCGCTATCTGCTTCTACTAGTTAGCTATTCCCATATGATGAAGACCATATGATTGAAGATTGAAGACCTGGTTGCCTTTAAAAAAAATTTTCTACTATAATCGAGGATTGAAATGTTCATGCATTTAGTCTTGTTAAACAGCTATTTCAATTGATTGTAAAAGTATTAGTTTAGAATACAGAATGAATTCATCTTGCAATGTTTTCAAATGTAAAAGTGATTCACTGGTTTATAAATAAGCTACTCTTTTACAGGAAAATGAACAAATTAGATTCAACCAGTGGGTAGACGATTATTATGTAACTATATTTCATTGGGTGACCATGATTTGGCTATGGGTTTACCACAAATATATTCATAGCACCATGTGGTCAAACAGGATGTCCAATAGGAGAATTTTTAGTTTCATAACTCTCTATGGTGTGCTAGCTGTAGTGATGTATACTGTACGCATGGAAATTACGATGACTACGAGACAGATATAGCTCATAGCTTTAAGCCAGCACTTTGCCGAGCAGCGTGTCACAGTCGATTACTTTAACCGGCAGAGAGCTGAAAGCACCAGCCTCGACACCAGCTATGTTCAGTTTTGAAGCGCTACCACGAAGGGGTGTCTCACATTTCACAATTCACTGTGGGGATTCCATAGCCCATGAATGCCACTAATGATGGTTAAAATACTGGTTATTGTTGTACTTGTGAAATTTGCATGGATTTATATTTTCATGGTTGTTGTGTTAACCACGAAATCTGTGAAAATTACGTACCGTGAAAATTTCTGTGTGTACGGTACTGTATGTATTTATTATACTTAGTGCACCTGTTGTATGGGATGTACTTTGTTTACCTTGGTGACTACTTTTCTCAATTCCCTATTCATTCATGCAATAGCTAGTATCCAGGGGAATGGTGGATACAAGTACCCCATTGGGTTCTGGATCGACATGGCCATCTTTCCACTTAAAATACTGGAAGAGAGTCATCATTGCAGCTGCTCGTTACAACTTGTTATCGATTGTACAAATTTTCGTACAGAATAATGTTTTTTGTCATAAAAATTTTGTTCTTACCCATTGATGACAAAAAAAATTGAATAAGTTTCCAACTATAGTACATCTATTGAAACTTCCTGGCTGACTATTTCTAATAAAACAGTCACTAAGGTACATGCATTTGTTTCAAACCTTGTTTAGCAATATGCAACCAAGGTGGTTAAGGATCGAAACTAGTGCCCTGCTGTATTGCTTATTTGGTAGAGATAATATCTTGGTATTACTATACATAGGTATAGCCCTTGAGCAGATACTGTACAAATTATATATTGATCACAAATAAATGGAAAGGTATTTAGTAAGTATGTGGCAAGACAAGAAGCCTCAGTTGCCCTGCTGTAAATGCACAATTTATTTTGATGCCACAACATCCTAGTAGGTGTGTGTGTGTGTGTGTATTTTACTGTTAACCGCCACTACATTTGCTAGTTTTGGTATCACGGTTTTGGTTTTGGGCCTCAATGTATAGTATTGTGGCTTTGTTAATAGCTCACTATGACTAAATATAGGTATATTGCAGAGTATACATTAGCAATGGCAAACTTTTTACTATGTGTGAATCATACTAGTTATTTATATACAACGTTAGATGATTGGTTGACACCTGCTGATGCGGCACAGATATATGATATTTTTTATGTTTTTGATACTCAAAATCCTGATGAATTTGCTGCAGGAGAGGTTCCAGTAGTCAAAGAAGTTGGCCTGTTTGCATACAAGTACAACTAGTCTTTAATAATCTACTACTACTGTATAATCCATGTTTATATTGTAGAAGGCATGATAACAAGTTTAATATGACATGGAATAGTGATGAAACACTGATCACTTTTCATCGAGACATCTATTATGTTTTTGACGCTGATAAATCTGTTGGTGATCCTAATGATTACAACATCACTGTGATAAATGTCCCTCTAATTGTGAGTGACACTAACATACATTTGTATTGAAATACTAAATACACTTTCATAAAGGAAATACCCAAGTGTTTTTAGGAAACCATAACAGATGTTGAGGGTTTTTGATAGAGCAGTCCATGTCCTTTCATATACATGTCTTCATTGAAAAAATCATACATTACCAATTAAATGGACTATGTTTTAAAATCAACAGTATAGTGGTGGTGAATAAATTGCACAGTATCAAAAAAATGGTGCTGTGTTTTTGTTAAGCACTATCAAGGTGGGTTTTTCTTTTTACTGTGATTATTGTATGTGGCCAGGTTTTTTATACCAGTCATGTAAATACTCTATTAATGCAGTCAAGTGTATCTGATAACAACACAGCATACATTAAAAATTTTTGACAGCTATTAAAAGTACTAGTAATGTAAATTCAGCTCATATTTGCAATTTTATCAGTTTCATGTGTGTACCGAAACAATGATTGTACGTAGAATACAACATTGCTCTATCCAAAACAATATTCATTGCCAACAAATCCATTACTGGATCAATAAAACCAAATCTGAATACATGTTAACTTGTGTACGTTTTAAAGTACTTGTCTGCCTATAAGAATAAATATTGTTAATTGTACAGACTGTTTTAGACCAACTCCAAGCGGACAGCTCACTATCTCAAATACGAAGTTCCCTAACTCAGGCATACTTAAGACTACTTCATAAACAAAGCTTGTTCCTAGAGTTAACTGCACAAGAGATCTTATGGGGTTATGATCCCAAGATGAGTTTAACTGAGAGTGCAGCATTGTTTGCTGCAAAGGTGATGTTACTGTGTGCTTAAAATTATTTTCACGTGTAGCATATTTTCTTTCTATATAGACCAATCACAGCTCTAATTTTACGGAAGAATTTATCACAACTGACACAGGTTTGTATTATTATATACTTCAGGAGCTTATCAAGTCTGAAGTACTGGATAGTGTGCAGTTCCATTATGTCTTCAACATGAATGGATGGATGTATGTAGTAGAAATAGTTGCTCAATTTTTTTTGAGTATCTGTACCTTGCCAGTAGTTTATACTGTGCACACAAAATTTATACCATATATGTAAAATATTGTGGTTGTGTGTGCTGAATGTAGAAAGATTTTTTCAACAGTTTCAGGTTTGAAATTTAGAATTCTAATATAATAGTCCACTACAGGGACACCAATATAATCATTTAAGTATATTTTCACAAACTATTCTTGCTCATGAAATTTGTGAAGTTCTGTCCCTTAAAAATTTTGGCTGTACAGTTTAGGATACCGTGTTATATAATCCTTGTTACTTGTACTCTACAGACATAACTCTGTGATTTAGTGTAATTTTGGTGTAGGGAAAGACAATATTTACAATGTAGCACAACTTGTGCATTGGAACAATCTCACTAGCATTGCTGTTTGGAATAGTGAAGATGCATGTCATCTGTATGGTACACTTGGCCTACGCTTTCGTCCAAGGCTAGAGAAGAATAAAGTAACAGTTTACAGTGATAATTTTGTGCGGTGAGAATTGGTTTAAAATAATAGACATAATATTAATGTTGATATGAATTTTGTAGTCATGTATCACTTGTTTATGGAGGTGAAGCTGAGCTACGTGGAATTGATCTATATCGCTACAAATTGACACATCATTTGTTTAGTAATGCATCACAATTTCCATAAGGATACTATGCTTATGATTATAACTATGGAATGATAAATCTGTCTATAATATATGGTTTGTAGCGTGTGTGTGTGTCTGTCTGTGGTTGTATGTTGTGTACATATGTGACTCAGTTTGGGAAAACCGGTTTTATCGCCTATGTAAAAGTATCGAGAAACGCCAGTTTTAAGTATTTAGTGTGTTGTAGCTCGCCAATGGTTGAAGCTGTGTGTACCAAATTTTCACACGTTTTACACCAATTCCTTACCTTCCAGAGCATCCACTGTGCAAGTAGCCAACAACTAAGTTTCTTGCCATTTTAGATAGGTTTTGAACTGAGAAAGGGAGGGAGGTGGGGGCCTGGAAGGAGGGAAAGAGGCTGTTCAAAATATTTTTAAAGGAAGGCGTAGGGATGAACTAGGCCAAGTTATGGGCCATTCAGGTCTCAACTGGCTAAAATGACAGGAAATTCACAGCAGTGGTATTTAACCAACACCACGGAGCTATACAGCCACATACAGCCATCCTCTGGCTGACCAGAGTTCCATTAAAACCCCACACCACACGTACGGATCGCCACTGGGTTTGGGAAAAGCAGCCAGCAAAACCAGACCACTCAAGTCTAGCTGATTTTCATTGTGAAATTAAATAGTTTATTCATGTAGCTTTGTGTTCTGGGTGAATAATCGAAACTGCTGACATGGGCAATAAGACCGGTTTTCCCAGACTGAGTCACATATGATGTGTGACCCACTAAACAAACACCTATTAGTTTGCATAATTCTGTTTTTGAGATAAATCTCATTGAAATACATTAACACAATCCTGCTACAATAATGCATGTTGTAAATTGCTTTAGTAAACAGTGAAACAATACTTGAATTGATAAAACCACTATACTGTTGGATTTTCCTGTTCATGAACAGAAGGAATATCTTTGTTTCACTTAATTAGGTGTGTTGTTTATATTGTAGTAAAATGTAGCTGTTTCTAAGCCTTCTTGCTTAAAAGCATGGGTGGATATAGGCCAAAAACTGTACCTTGATGAATTCCCAGTTCATGGTGAACACAATAAGACAAGTTCTATCTCCATAGCCTGTTTCACTTGTGTTAATCAACTAAATGAGCACCTTTAATTTATTTTCGATGTAGTCACTGTGCACATTGATTGTTTTGTTCTTCCTGCTGTCTATTGCTGTAATTCTAAAAGTATTCACCAGATAAAACTAAATTTTAACACCTTGTTTTTCCATCTAGACAACAAAGCAATCAGTTTGAGGAATAATTGGGTTTTTGCTCACATATTGTTGTGTACATGTGTATAACCTCATTTACGTCTCCTCCAGATTTACCACTTTACAATAGTAACCCACATTGTCTGGGCTGTGATCCAGAGTACTTCAAGACTGTTAGTGGATATTATCCAACAAGAAGTAAACACGAGTCTTATGTAGATATTGAGCCGGTCAGTAAACATGTTGCACATGTCGACAATTGCTATAAAGATTGCAATATAATACCGTTTCTGATTTCTTTGAAATTTGGTAAACATACAGGGGATTTAAAGGCAAATTTTGGTACCTTGGAATACCATACTAATTCATGGAGTTATAAATGATTATTCATGAAAAATAACACCAATCTGTTGTCATGCCTACTGGGTAAATCACTTGTGGGAAAAAGCTGAAATTGGTACGTGGATAGTTTAACTGTCAAACCGCAAACCTTTTGTAATTTGGAAGAAATTGAGCTAAAGACCATGAAGATACAGCATGAAAGCCAACGATTTGTAACAATCACACAATTTGAGTTTTGTTGATATTAAAATGATTACTTGCCACGCCTACCAGGCAAGCTGCTTAAAGTAATGAATAAAATAAAATTGGTATTAATCATTGTAGAAATACTTCTCAGTCGTTTAGAAGAACCATTGAGTAATAATACAAGTGTGTATGATTGAGATACTCTAATAGTACAGACACCCTATTAGAGCAGACAGCTATGTAGTAAATCGTTGTTCAGACCTGTTAAAAGTCACCATGTACAGAGCTATTACTAACTTGGAGAGAGTTTTCATCTTGTAGAGAGTTCAACTACATTACAACCCACCCTGTAGAGAGTTCAGCTACATTACAAGTTACCCTGTAGAGGGTTCAATTGCTGTACGAATTACCCTGCAGCTATGCTATAAGTTACCCTGTAGGTAGTTCAGCTACATCACAAGTCACCCGGTAGACAGTTCAGCTATGTTACAAGTCGTTCTGTAGAGAGTTCAAAAAAGTCATCCTGTAGAGAGTTTAGCTACAAACAAGTCCTTAAACACATTACTATATACCAAGGTAGCTGCTTTGCTTAGTTATCTACTAATACTACTATGTTCTGCATGTTGTGCACAAATGATGATCTGCACTTTTTAGTGTAATTATCCCTACTAATTCATATTTTGTATTTGCAAATCGTGATTGTGTTACTAAGAAGTTATTCCACCATGATATCTTCTCTTGCAGTTTACTGGTGTTGTCTTACATGGTGCTGCACGTTCACAAACAAATGTCAGAGTAAGATAGAATGAACATTTTAGGTAACTATATATTGTGGGCATCAAATTCACTGACATGTAATCATAGGCAGGTGAGGTCTGTCCAAAACTTAACGATGTACCCTTGGGTCTACCAGAGCACTGTAGGTTATACAGACTATGAAATGTCTTATTATAATGAAACACTGACTAATGGCTTAAGTCTCATTCTCTTTGATATTATTACCTTATTAGCTGTAGCCTTATAAATGTATTTTACAATTGATCAGTTCAAAGATATATATATATATATATATATATCATACAGTACGATAGTACTGTATATTAGGGACATCGAAGGTGTGGGGGCGATCCGTGATATAATATAACCCAAAAACCTGCCACAATTTTTCCTCACAGTGACATGACAGTATTGGTTAGGTAAAACTAAGCCCAAAAGTGTCTTCAGATCGACCCGAAACGTTTGTGTCAAGTTGCTACAGAATTTAGAACATCTGATGACCTCATCATCAGCCAGGTCATGCAGAGCTCCTGAAGAACACACAGACTTTTTACTTGTGGAATGCAACAGAGAATACAAAGTAAATGAGAACTACGTAGATGCTCAGGAGGTAAAACTGATATATATTTGAGATAATTGTACACCACAAAACAGGGCTTACAGTTGTACTTCAAGGAGAAAAGGCTGTTTGAATCCAAGTTCCAAGGAGAAAAGGCTGTCTGGATATATGATATTGAGTCAGAATTTATAGGAACAGCCTAAGATCTAACAATATCAACATTGTAATTATGTGTGATGAGCTCTATTGTAAAATGTGAAGTTAATGATACATGGTTTAATCAGTGCAGAATTTAGTTTGCAAAAATTAGTGAAGGTTTGTGTGAATAAAATCCTACAAATGTCATCATGTCCCCCAAATACTCCATTATTACAAAATCAATTCATAGACCAACTACGTAAATACCCGGGGAATACCCGGAGTAGTATGCCAATTAATGAAATCACTAAAATATTAACATCATTCCCACGACTTTCTTTCTCAACTTCAAATATTATTGCCACTGCATTTGAATACAATGATTGTACAACACTATAAAAATATGACAAAATTTTCTTTGATCTTTCTTTCACTCTGGCGAACATGTCCTGCATCAGATTTCTATTTGTCTTCTCTCGTCTCTATTGTTCTAGTCAACATGTCTAATGGCTCTCCACTTGAGCTAAGAATGGTGCGAATAGTAACGCTAACAAAAGCTGGACAGTGACACCATTGAGTGGCTGCTTTGCATTCTAGCTTCGTCACATTAAGGCTTGTGTCTTCTGTAGCAGCTCAGGATGACCCTTGCAAACACTATAGTGATGAGGTCATCTTTTGCCTCCTACATGAATTGTCATCACAATAATTCAACCAATTCACTGTAGCATCCTGATAAGGAGTATAAGTCACCAAGTTTTGGAAAATCACCCGTATGGGTGCATTCGACACATTAAATATTTAGTTCTGAAACACAGCATTATAAGGTAAATTCATACCAATTTAAGGGTAGAATAGATACCTTGAAATACAAGAAAAATATTTGAAAAGTGTTTCTGCTATTAATGGCACCATGCTAGTTTCAAAAATTCTAGGTGCAATTTTCCAAAATTTGGTCACATTATAGCCTCAAACTTGTTATTTAGTTTGGTCCCCTATACTAATGATCTGTGTACATACATAGGCATCCTGACAACTAGTGCTCAATAACTGTATACAAGGTTAGTTGCAATTAGTGAAGTTGTAATGCTGAAGAAATGTTCCCTTTATAAACAGTTTGTTGCAAGACCTGGTATAGTCCTTACCTGAAAAGTGTCTGAATATATACTGAGATCAACATGATAGCTGCAGGCTGATGACACCTTTGCCTTGTTCCCTTCCACCTAAAAGTATCCACATCGTAATTATCAAGTTACTGCTGATTGTAGTATTGTACATGTGAAGTATAGTATGGATGGTCAGGAAGAACTGGCCAGCCTTTATAAATTTATACAAGACTAGTTATATATGTAGCTATATAGCTCTCACCTTAACAACCTGCTGGGATTCTACTGACATATGTGACTGGGCCTGCAAAAATAGGGCATGTGGGCACATGATTTTTGCCTACTTTTTCAAACTTCCTTGACTCATAGCTTTTTATACCAAACTGCTATGACAATGAAACTTTCAGCACTTAGTACAAATTTGATTGGCTTTATGATGCAAGTTACAGAATGCAAATATTCTGTTTCAGTACTGAGATACACTTTTAGTGTGACAGGATGTAGTTTGTGCCCACATGCCCTGTTTTTGCAGGCCAGGTCACATATATCCTGTAGGGAAGTTTTCCATAGCAGTAAATTACGGATCAATGTGTAAAGCAGAAGTTCCCACTCAGCTGATAAAGTGCTGTCTGTACAACAAACACGATCCAAATAGTTAAAGTTGGAGCCATTTTTTTCATTTCACCTGTTCTAGTTATCACGAAAGTGTCTGAAGAGTAGGGAGGAGTGGCTACAGTGAAATTACACAAATACCACATCAGTGAATAATAAATGTAATAATTACCACCTTCACCCCAACCACCAAATCCTAAGATACTTGTAAATGATCAGGGTACACTCATCAGATGTTAATTTGGAGTAGAGATCACTGTAAAACCCAATGAAACAAGAGGGAATTGCTGGAATAAAATGACAAGGATCATAGTAAACCCACAAATCCCTGCTTAATTTCAAAATTGTGTTTATTCATGCAATGCAACCACAATCATTGTCAATTTAATCCCTTCTTGTTTCATTGGTTTTTTCAGTGATCCCTATATATTCTAAATTTAAATTTCTTGTTTTAATACATTAATGTACTTTTTCTAAATCCATTTATGGATATAGGGATACTTGTAAGACACCTTATATCAGTGTAACAGCGATTTATGATAACAGGTCAACCAGAATAAATTATAGCTATTGAGTTCGAAATACTTTGTAGAAGGGAACTAACAGTTACCATTTCTCTGATGCAATAATATTTTTCAGAACCTGATTCTTCTTCCCTCACACTGTACCAAAATAGAATGATTTACCAGACCATGTTGTAAATTCACTATCCCTTGATCAATTTAAATATTGTAATAAAGTTTTATGCTAATTATGATGATGTAATTTATTGCTTTTTGGTAATTGTCTCTGATCTGTATGTATTTTTATGAAAAATAATAGAAATCTGTGATTAGCTGGGTAAATTCCAGTCTTAATTAGGGGTAGGCTAAGTATATAGGCACTGGATGCACTGTGGCTACATGTAAGAGAGCACATTATCACCTTAAACACTGTGATATATAGAAGTGAACTATTTGTGCATGACATGGTACATGTTTATGTGTGCTGTATATAACTCTGATTGGATGTGATGGTTCATAGATCAGACTCATCTGCCAGAATCAGGCACTAGAGAAGAATAAGCTGGTGGATTAGCTTTTTCGCTCACCAGTACAATACAAGCACCTGCACACAGTGCTGTATTTATCACATAAATATATGGCAGCTGGCCTATAGTAGAGTACAGTAGCTAATTTTGCAGGCACACCTCGTCCACAATAACTAAGTTAGATATGATAGCTGCAAGTTGAGTATTCAGTTATTATTCTCAGTATATGGGTTGTCAGTAAAGTCTGATCAGCATAAGGACATTCAGTGTAACGTTGTTACAATGTGGTTAGACACTAAGAAACCCACAATTAGTTCAAATTTTGTACAACAATATAGTGGTTTTGCTTAGTGAGAATATACAATAGATAAACTGTAAACAGTCAAGGTACGTACTTAATGCATTGTTTATGGTTTATGTTTACGATGGTTGATTCAAGTAATAATAATAGTAATGAGTTTAATGCTGTTGGCATTTTCATTGACTTGTGCAGTAAGCATGTGGTTTGTGCATTAATGTTGCATGGTTAGCTCCTGGTTTTTAGAGGTAGCATACCTCGGACTGTTTATAAGCTGCTACACTTCTTTTGTACTACAAAGACCGAGACAAAGACCAAGCAGAAGAAATAACTATTAAATTGTCAGACTTGGCAAAATTGTTCTTTCCAAAACTGGTATCAAATAGGCATATTAAAATTTGCCAAAGGTGGCATCTCAACATACCTGGCAGTCCAGTAACAAGTGGCCATAGTAGCAGTACTAGTCTTCCTAGCCACCTGTACATAACATTGACTTACCAGTTTCAGCCTTCCTCGTCAGCAGTATGCAGTAATCCCAAAACAGTGTTGGGAAAGTTACTTTGTAAAAGTAACTAGTTACATATTACATATTACTTGCAACTGAACTATTTAGTTACAGTTACATATTACTCATAAAATAAAGTACCTATAATAATATTACATATTATATTACTTTGTGTCCACAGCCTTAAGCTGTCACGTGTGAAACTACCACCTTATCACGTGACATGATTGCGTTGTTGGACAATGTGCAATCTTGGTTATAAGTAAGAAGCTGGTGAATAAGCCTCATTCAGTAGACTTCATTACTTCGTTGTGGCTAAGCGTTACTCAGTGGATTACTAACGAGATTAGTACCTTCGTTACTTGTAGTGAATAATATAACGTAATATTAGATTTGTTACAGTAACTATAATACTTAGGTAACGCGTTATATTTGTAAGCAAAGTAACTTGAGTTATATTACCTGTTTTTATAGTGTATTTCGTTATATTACTTAGTTACCACAAAAGTAATAATATTATGTAACGCATTACATAAGTAACGCGTTACTCCCAACACTGCCCCAAAAGTTGGTAGAGTCAATGGTTGACATTCCAGCTCACAAAGAAACAGCTGTCAAACGTCCTTCGGTCATAATAACACTGATTCACCAAAGTAGCTACAGTAAAAGCGCTTTAATAAGGGTTTGTCTTTTAAACCTCCCAAGTGTGTCTCCTATTTGTTTGATGACCACAGTCATAGGAAAGAAGGCATTCAACTGCCTGGAGGTTGCACTAAGTCAATTACTGAAGGCGGCACTAAGTTTTTGGGGAAATCATTGGAAGTATCCTTGAGTGCCACTAAAGCTGCTGCAAACAAGGAAATGACTGACTCACTGTCTCAACTCTTATCAGCCACAGACCTGCTAGGTGTATATAAGCAAGTTAAGTCTCCTGTCTTGCATCAGCACATCTGGAGACCCCCAGCTCCAGCAGTTAGGACTGCAGGTTCATCTGGGTGATGTTTATTTACAGACCCAAGCATCTGATTATCAACTTTTATCCAAGGCACATTTGCAGTTGGTCATCTTTTCCAATGGATTGTCCTTTGTATCTGCTTTCAAAGAAACTGCTAGCAGCTGATGAATGCCCTAGATATGATGATCATTTGGATACTCTGTCTGTTCAGCGTAAGCTTAAAGACTCTGTGTGTTTGGAATCTTGCTGTAAAACTTGGAACAGACTTTTGTTGGGGTGTCATCCTGGCCACCTTTCCTTTATCCTGCAAGCTGCTTCTGATACCCTTCCCACACCAGTTAATCTTCAGTGATGGCATATTTAGTGTGATGTGAAGTGCTCTCTCTGTGGTAATGCACGTCCCATCACTGCTCACATTTTAGGGGGTTGCCCTGTTGCTTTATCACAAGGCCATTTTACTTACAGACATGATCAAGTTTTGCATTGCATAGTTTCCAATCTCTCTGGTCCTTTGGCGGAGTCACAAACCATTCATGTTTATGCTGACTTACCAGGAATGTATGCTAGTGTGTCTCCACAGGCAACCATCCCTCCATCACTTATCATAACTCCTTATCGTCTTGATGTAGTGATTCACAATAAATCAACTAATGCTAGAGCTGACGTGTCCTTTGGACTCTATCCAACATTTGGAATCTGCAAGAGATCGAAAGCAGAGTAAGGAAGATTACTTACAGATTTTATTGGAACTGGATAGATTGGGAACTCCTTGTTACTATAATTAATACCGTCGAAATTAGTGTTCTTGGCCATTATTTACAATCATCACTGCATGTCCTCATTGTGTAATGCTCTAAGCTATATTCAACAAGCTACGGCAATCTTGCGGTCTCAATGTAGAAAGTTACTTGATGAAGCTGCTGGATTATCTATTACTGCATCTAGAAGAATTTTTCTAGCAAGGAACTGTGCTGAGTGCAATGGCGGATCCAGGATGGGGCATTTGGGGCAAATGCCCCCCCCCCCCCCCTTCAAGAAATTGCATACAAGATCGAGATACTTTAATAGAGCAGTCAATTACTCTAATAAAGCAGTCACAATGTTCATGAGGCAGTGTAGCTTACCTATGAAGCTATAAATAGGATTTTATTTTACATAACAGACGTGATATAGTTGGTAAGGATAATCTAGCTATTATTGTTGTGACCTTTTTTTTTTTTTTTTTTGGTCTTCAACTGGTTTTCAGCAAGTTTTTTTGGTCAACTGTTTTTCAGAAAGGTGCCCCCCTCTTTCCAAACTCTGGATCCGCCCCTGGAGTGGTCAGTAGAAACATAGGACTATTTGTTTATTTGCTGTTATTTTTATTTATTTATTTTTTGTTTGTTTGTTTTTTTGTGTGTGTTTTGTTGTAATTTCACTCCTTGCCACGCCCACCTTATGGTCTTCCATGCTGTGGTCTGTCATGCTACAACCTGTCCCCCCAAACCAGTTGCAGTAACCATACTTGGTCCCCCCGGACTACTTGCAGCACTGCAACTTGTCCCCCCCCGGACAACTTACCCCGCCACAGCGGTCTGGCCATGCGAGACTAGGTCCCCCTCTGCCACAAGTGGTCCCCCACTAGCTTTATCATAGAATCGATCATAGATCTTTGAGAACCCTATAGAGCTAGGCACAAAGTACCCCACTGTGCCGTGGCCAACCTGACTTCTTTTATGACCTTCCACTGTGGCCTTACTAGTATGCGTACGTGTTTTACAAGATCGAGATTCTCCAATAGAGCAGTCAGTCAATACTCTAATAGAACAGTCATCTAATATTTACAGTTGTACTCGTTTACATTGGTACATTTAACCTAGCTGCTAAGGATATCTTGAAATGTATGCTATCTTGTGTATACCATTCTTTAAGTTTACAATAATAATTATAGCTAAACTGTTCATGATTGTCACTTTAATGTCCCTATGCAACTCTTGATCAATGTACTCCACATAAAAAGCAGTATGATTTAAACCACTCTACATCAAAACTTTTAGTCCTGTAAAAAGCTTTAGCTTCTGGGGGGCACTGTAGCTAGCTAGTACATACAGTTAAGCTAGCAATGTAGCTTTATGCTGGCAAGATAAATTACATATAAACAAAACTTTAGCTGATACCATGCATTATTAGTAGCTAACTGTTAGTATTCACAGTATTGAAGTTGATTGGCACAATCCACTGGCAGAGCAAGAGGCTACTGGAGGTTAATCGGCTGCATATAATGTACCCACATCCACGCATGCATATACAGCTACAGTGCTATCTAAATGATGATGAAAAGTATAATGGCTTAATACATATCACATAAACGCAATTATAAGAGGTTCTTGGAAAAGCAATCCTATGCCGTTGACATGAACCATGATTAAATTAGGAGCTGGATTTCCCTACAAGTACAGTAACACCTTCACTGATCTCATGCACACAACTATACAGTCCATGATGAGCTGATATTGTAGTCATAAAGTCACCAGGAAGGTCAGTACCATCTGAATCAATATGTGGCAGTTGTAAACTGGAACTGTAAATTAACAATAATAATTTCACCTGCTATAATAAAAGTACTAGAGCTCTTTACAGATACCGACCATATCCTTCACAGCCAATGCACAAGATGAGCATGTCATCATTTTCAAGGATAAATGTTTATAAATACTTTCCGGCCACCACTAGATTATGGAACAGCCTGCATGCCTGATCAAATTATTAAATTAGAAAGCATATAAGATTTCAAAACTCTGTTAATGACTATGTGATCAATAAATAACTTAATAATTCCTTACACTTAATATTATTTTATAATGCATGTATACTCTTAGAGTCCTGCAACTTTGAGTGGCCGTAACAGTTTTTGCGATGAATTGTGTGTCAGTGCTTTTATGAAGTTTTGTTGTGAACATTTCCTATATAACCACGTGACACCCATGACCCAGTGTAAAATGCAGGGTGAAAATATACAGTAACTTCAATAGCTGCATGGACATCAAGTGGAGCTTTCAGATTTGGCAATTATATCTAACTTGATTGGTAATCATTCTAACCTACCGTAACACTGGCCAACATTGAGGGTGGTCTGGTCATAACACTGATGCTTTCATACATTCATGGGTATAAAACAGCAGATATTATAGAGAATCCACTAAATGCAAATTTTGCCAATGCTGGTATGAATCTCAACTACATGCAGGATTCAAGAAATGGAAAGCATGGAAGTATGTAGCACTAACTCATTATCACAATAATTTGAAATAAAATAAAATTCTAATGCCACCTTTTCGTCCAAAAAATTCCTTGTACAACTAAATCAGCTTGTCTTTATCAGTGACCTCTACTGGCTCCACACACACAAGTCTGCTGACAGCTGCTAAGTAACATGACTGAGTATACAGTATCTGCTGTAATTGTACCTGATTTTCTACATAATCACATAGTGGTTTAAGGTGGCGCTAAAGCAATAACGCGCATTCTTGACAACAATCTGTTGTGTCTCAACACGGTCCCAATTGAAAGTTAGTACTTAATTTTGCATACAAATAAACTATGCATACAGGAATCTATCATTCGTAGAGAGTATAAAGCGTAGAACTGCTCTGAAACCAAGAAATCGGTGGTACTTAGTTGACCACAAAAGACGCGTTATCTCTCAATAACCTCAAGTTTTAGCTCCAATACTTCACATGATGAAAGCATACTATTACAAGAATCATTCTACGTATCAATAGGTGGAAGGGATTTACAAGTCGAAATATATGGCGTTTACAAGCAGATGAGAGCCTTGTTCCACCGTTCGCACCAAGTGAAGAAGCCATAGAATGGATATATGATATACCGATACGTATAATTATTCCGACACTATTGCTTACCATTCTTACGAAGTTTCGTGGCTGTTCAACTCGTGTCTACAAAGATAATGTTTGTAACAGGCTGTAAGGCGAGTAGAAACAAATAATAATTATTAGTGGCGTTTGTTTTCACGTTGTCAAGGTTGTTAATTTGTTGTAAAGGTGAGTTACATTCCACCTGAACTGTGTAACAGCAGCTGCTTGTTGTTTTTGCTAACAACTCACCTGTTATTCGTGGCTGTTTTTACGCTTGGTAAGTTTATTATGGTGTAGCGCCGAATTAGCCCCCGCCTGATTTACCACAAATTGCGTAGTATATGATATGTTACGTCATGTGTATTTGCTATGGCTTCTTGTGCGCGTCATTGCTTTATCGCCACCTTAATTTGCCATACATTAGTCCCAATAGTAGGAGTGCAATTAATCCCAAATCGCACGGCCTTGTTTCTGTAATTGCACTGTAAAGTAGCCAATAAAATAGCAGAATAACAGAAGCCTTTTAAGTGCAACAAGAAAATGATATAATGAATAACCAATCGAATAAGCTGACAATAGAAGCCTTTTAAGTGCAACATATGTAGACATTCTGAGTAGCCAACCAGAATTGCTGACACGTGAAGCCTTTTAAGTGCAACAACAAATGATGTAATACAAAGAAGGATGATGCAATCACCTGGTAGAAGTTAATGGCCACATAGAACTGGATAGATGTGTACTACAAACCACGAAGGGTGGTCACTATGTGATTAGTAGGCAATCACACGCATTTTCGTGCAATTATGGAATAATTGTACTCGTAACAGCCAAAATTGCACTCAAATGTGTGTGATTGCCTATACTAAGTAAGTCCTAAAATGTTAATCCTTGCTGGTTGTCATAATCAGTTGTTCCAAGTGACTGAAAAGCACATCAAGTTAAATCAAAGTGAATAACAGATTCTAAAATGGAGAATCTACATATCTAACTGAACAAAATTTAATGATTTCTTCTTATTTTCAACTAGCATAGTTGCGTGTGTTTATACATGCATGCTGCTTAGGCTCATTGCCAGAAAGACATTTAGTAACTAGTTCCCAATGCAATCACTGTCCAAGCCTATATCCAAAGTGAATCAATGGTTTTCACCATTGGTAGAACAGCTGTCTACCCATACACTGTAAAAATGAAGTGTGTCTGACACACCAATATACACGCCATGTGCAAAAGTGTGTATATTGCAACATTTTTTGGTGTGCCAGACACACTTCAACATTCGAGTGTGTCTGGCACATAATAATTATACAGTGTACTCCAGTCTAAATCAAAGTATAGAGATTCAACTATGTTTTATTATAGAACTGAGAAAGCTAATCAACTGTTCAGTTGGTGTGTCATGGCCTCTGGTAAGTGGAGATGGTAAATTGAGCATTACAAGTTACACCGAAGTGATGGAGGTTCCCAGAGGCTTTATTTGTAGCCTCTTCTGGAGATGCATCTTAGTGCTACTAAATATATTCTCAATGATTATGTTTCTGATTACAAAACTCGCCTTATTAAATTCAACCCGGCTACTACCATTAATGTATATATTTATGACCAGTGTGACATTCTGCTCTTCATCAAATCACTTCAAAATCCATCCAATTATTTCGATATCCAGACCTTCATCAAATTCTGTCATCATTCTACTACGTAGGTCTTCTTCCTGTAACAAACTTGAACATGTTTTCACATTATCTAATCAACAAAGAAACTTCTACTTCAACAGACTTCCTCGAACTTTCAACTTAACTCAACCTTTTGTTACCACTAGTACTGAATTTCAACTAACTAAATTCACGGCAACATTTACGAGAAACTTCGATCCAGACAACCAACATAGTTTTCATTTTACTTGTCCGCTCCAAACATCCCAAGCCACCCAATTTTGATGCACTTATCAGCTAATTATAATTATCTATATAAGTAATAGTAGGTACTTAATTTTAATGTTAAGTTATGGGGTCTGGTACTTACCAGATTACCTTTAGTGCGATTGTAACTTATACTGTTGTACAACCATGTATATGCCTGCAACATTGCACTACAAAGCTTATAATCGAATTGAATTGTTATCCTGTCACATACTGCTGGAAACTGCATGTGGATGACTAAGACATGTCATAGTGGTGACTGTTCTATTAAATGACTGACTGCTCTATTAGAGTATGTTTGTATTTTTTGAAAGGGACACGTGCCCACAACATGTCACACGGGAATGCGGCAATGTTTAGAATTATGTTTAATAGTAGGTCATGCATTACTCAAATTTCGCTTCAGGACCCGTATTTCGTGGAGGGCAGTGCGTTTTTGATCAAGACGTTGAGCTAGTACGGACTGGGAAGCTGATAGTGAAGATTTCATTGCGGGGACCAGTTGCAGCAGGGCGGACCATCTGCAGCAACTTTACATGGTCCGGCCGGACTACTTGAGGCGCGGTAATTGGTCCGGCCGGACCACTTGCAGCGTGACAGGTCGCGTGTGCCCGAGGACACACCACGCTTTCAGTTACAGCGGTTCTAAGAGGCTTTGCGCGACAACAAGACGTCACGTGCGGTAATTATTGTTTGAACAAAAATGATTGGACGAAATCTTGTGCACGTGATTTTCATTTGTTTTGTCGCGCAAGGTTTCTTAGAACCACTGTAGACTACTGTATAATATACGTATGCATTATTTTCATCATCATTGATGGTTCTCTCTCTTAATCTATGTGTTACGTCACGTCGTGAGTCACCCACAAGTAGTGTGGTTACTAGTCACGTGAATGACATGGGATTGGGTGAACTTGGTCAATCCTCTTTTTGGTATCGTATCGCTCCACCTTTAATTACCATCCCTATTAATTATGTGCTATCGAGTGAGCAAGTGTTGTTTCAAGAGAAGACTGCGATGTTGGTCTGGCTGTTGTGTCGTTTCGTTTCTTCTGACCGTATTTTTCTCTCTGGCTGTTGGACTAGCATTAGCTGACGAGATAATGTTTCTCTTCGTTAAAAAGGTACGCCAGTAATACCAAAGGTGATGTCGCAACTTTCAATAGCTGTATCACTAGACAATGATTATTGTCAACTAGTCTCGTACGCCCTCAAGAGAATGCCATTAATAGCCATTAGAAAACCTTTCAAGAGTATATGCAATTACCCGACTAGACATTGGGTGACCTCGGTGAGTGCAGTTCGAATCCTGGGGTTGGAGGGATTTTTTTTCCTTACTTTGGCCCCTTTTCTGCCTACACCTTATCAGTCAGTCAGTAAGTCAAGTCATTAGGTCTAAGTCCCTGAAATTAGGTTAGGTAATCCTAAGGCTGCAGCACATGTTGCTGTCAGACCTTCAGTGCTGGTCACTGTAAAGTGCTAATAATAATAATAAAAAATAATAAAAAACTTTGTGGCCACGTAAGTAATGAAATCATATTAAATATATCACAAATAACGCCGTGGCTATTGTAGGGTTGGCAATGAAAAAAATCAACATCTATCAGCGGTTTCTCCTCCGACTCTGGGTGATCAGTTTTACTCAAGTCTACATCAAAGCCATAGGCTAATAATAATAATAGGGGAATCTTGAACGCTGACCACTTTAGTTCTTTTTATACTTAAGTTTTTGAGATTGTCTTTCCCTTGCCACCCTCACTTGTGGGGTATTTTATTACCTTTTCCGTGGTTGTGTGTGTCCGAGGACTCACTCACTAGTTAGCTATTCTTTATTTTGTAACATAACTTGGTTATTCATCAATATTGATGGTTTCTCTGTGGTGATTCCCCTTGCTGTTTCTGCAAAGTGCATTTTAGTTTTTCACGGTTTTCAGGCTTTTGAATAAAAATGGGCAACAGCATCAGCAATGCTGTTTAGTGTGATTTAATGTATGGTACATTACATGGTGGTGATTATATTATTGAAAACGGTTGCGTATTCTTGGGTAAACGGATGCTGCAAGTTTCTAAATCATAGTGTGAGTGAGTGCATCAGCTTGTGTTGGCATGTGCAAAAAAATGTCTGGAAGTTATTAAACAACCCTTGGACTTCGTTAAGTTAGTTTCAGTGGATTAATTTTTTTATTGCAGGCCAGTCAAGCGCTGTTTTAGCAAAAATTGAAGTACAGTGAATCACCTTTTAAGCAAGTGTATTTTGTAGAGTATAAAAATGCAATTTGTAGAGTATAAAAATGCAATTTGTACCAAATGAACAAATTACAGTAGCTTTGGCTCCAATTTGTACAATACAAGTAGCAGCAAATAGTATTGTAACTAACACCTTGGACAACATATGGACTGTAGTCCTGTCGTTAGGCATTAGCCCACTTTTATAGCCCACTTTATTTTTCCATAATTATTGGGTTATCAACCACATGATCTGTGAAGTCTCATTAATTTAAAGAGCCAAGAAGGTTCTAGTCTACATCCGAGGGACCCGCAAGAAGCCTGGCCTGAAATGTTGTAGATTGCTGGTAAAATCTGGACTAGTTAACGATAATTAAGATATTATGGAAATCTTGAAATCTCACTTGAAAACCTTGCCTCTGGTTTTGTGGAGTTTGTCAATCCCTCATCTGAGTATTGCTAGATGTAATACACTACTATGGTTGAAATAAATTTATTGCTATCACTTTTGTACATCAGGAGTTTATCTAGAAGTGAGGAAGGCCAAGATAGGGTCCGCAACGCGAAAAATCGATATCCTCCATTCAACTACCTAACTATTGTCATGTGTTAGGCTAAGTATAACTTGAACAACACCAGCGTGGCAGCCAGTTTATCACTTTCTTGTGGTAGAAAATGATAGTAAAATCACATGATTTTCCGTTGCAGCGGTTTTTAGGGTTCTTCGTATCAACTCTCATGCAACATTGTTCAAGTAGTCAATCATCAACTCAAAGTATCAGTGGTTTGATTTTATTGGTCAGTTTCTGGTGGCAGCATGATCTGTGTGGCAAACAAAATGTTTCTTTCTCTGGAGCACAGGACAAGCAGAGTAGCAACTGTTCTGTGGGTCAGCAATGACCAGTACTAGGTAAAGTATCTGCATGCAGAGTATGGTTATAATTGATGTTAGCCATCTGGCTGAGCCATCTATATTCTGAAATTCGGCCAAAACGATATGATTTTTCCAAATAAATACCAGAATTAAATATTAATTCCTTGTATTTGCTTTGTGTGTGTGCATGTTTATTTTGGGTATTGTATCTATAGTTGTATTTGTGTTTTGTACTCTTCTTCTTTGCTGACAGGGCTCCACTGAAAATCAGTATTTAGTTACTGAGTGGACCCCATGTTTTAAAATTACAACTACAATTAGAATGGTTGATACATCAGTGAGACAGTCTCCAACAGCAAGGATATGAAGCTTATAAACACCTAACAATACGGCTATCTTGCCCAGTTAACGCATAGAACAATCCAATGCATGAAATAGGAACTCACGTGATCGAAATGCAAACCGCAAGCGTAATCTATTCCAATGACCTTAAAATCACAACAAATCAAATGATGATAAGTTTGTACGCATTAGATTCCTCATCTTGATTAGCCCTGCAGTTTAAGACTCTCCTTATGATGTCATCACAGTATAAGACACACCTGTGCTGGCCCAGGCCATGCCTAAGTGAACAATTAACATTAAAAAAAATATTTACAAAAGGAGCGTACTACAAGATTCCTTTTCAGAAATAAAAGCAATTTCATGAGTAATCCAGTGAAAATATACCTATGCTTGGCAAGTACATACATCATGTACGTCAGGTAGTGCCTCTGTAGCTACAAAGCCTATTTGTTACCAATCACTATCTGCATTGCACATAAATGCAATCATAGCATTAGCATTAACAGGAATAATTATTAGCCTCCTTTATAGGAGTTTCACTTCTACTGCCTCTCCTTTCTTAATCTGATGCTTTGCCAATGCCAGCACTTCCTGTTTGAGGGATTCTTGTACATCTAATGCACTCAATGTTACAGAATGTGTTATCGCTGGAACCTCCTCTATCTCCTCATCATCATTGTCATTATTAACAGTATCCGTTCCTCCTGGTCATCTTACTTTGATCATTTCAGAATCACTGTCTGCATCTCCTAGCCATTCCCATTCCTGAAGACCTGGTTGCCTTCAAAACATTGGTACTACAGATTTACTAATTCATTTTCCTGTAAAACAGTAAATCAGTTTTACATCTGTTCTGTATTGATATGTAGCAAGTAAACACTTTACATTTGATTGAAGCAGCTGTTTTTATTAACAAGACTAAACAATGGATGCATGAACATATTTACTTATTCAATCCTCTAGTAGGAAATTAGATCAACCAGTGGGTAGACAATTAATACTGCATTAACTAATTGGATGACAATGATCTGGCTTCTTTTGGTTTACCAGAACATCTGGCACTGGCTTTTGGACATTTGGTTTTACCATGTGGTCAAACCAGATGTCCAAAAAGCAATTTGCAGGAGAACTTTTATAGCTTCATACATTTTTGCCCTGTTACACAAGGAAGATTTTTGGTGCTCATTGGTGCATATTTTCTTAGGCTCCCTAATGGTACAAGTTTGTAATTTCATAACCTATTGCATTGGCAAGTTATTAGCAATCAAGTGAACGTGTACATAGACCTATTGTAGTTGCTGTAGGAAATTGATAAATGTTTTTTAACTTCATCCCTCCGTGTGTCTGATAAAAATTTTTATGCACAATGATCAGTTCGGGTATGCTATGGGACTGCATAGCTACTGAGCTATGCAAGCCAAAAAGCGGAAAAGGTATCTAGTTAATCTAGTCAGAAAAGTCATCCTGCTAGCTACTAGCACTGATGAATCATTACTAAATGTACAACGCTATTGTGTCAGTTGTATGATGCTAGCTACAGTATAGTGATCAATGCTGTGGCTGTTTACCACACTCAGTGCACCTGTTGTACGTATGAGATGCACTTCATTTATCCACTTCCACTGGCAACTACTTTATATTCATTAACACAATAGTTAGCATCCAGTGGATGCAAGTACCCATTGGGCCACTTAAAATGCTGGAACATTGCAGGTGGCTGATTACAGTTCATTGCAACTGACTCATTATCACAAATCGCGGTAACACAAACCGCAGTATTTAGGTCGCCTGTGTCTTTTTGCCAAAACCCTAATAGAACACACACCTAAACATCACCTTAGAAAGCTCCCCAACCACTAAAGAGCCCTTAGACTTACCAGTGTCCTCCTTTGTGTCCCATTCATCTTTGCTGACAGTGAAAAGTGTTGATTTGGCGGTAGCACGTGATGGCTTCCCTTCGTAACGGAAATTGTCCGTATTTTTCATAGTGGCTATTTTTATAGCGGAGGTACTTTTCAAGTAGTTCTTGATTCATACTGCTGTGTAACGGGTTGAACATAGCTCACAAAGAAGTGTAATGAGGTAATGGATACTTCACTTTCAGATGATAATTGATATAACTGGGGCCCGCAGCACCATTTCTTTATTTTGGTATGCGTGGATTGCAGAGGTGCTTTTCGAACAGTTCTTGATTTGAAATGCTGTGTAAATGCTGTGTAGCGCATTGAACATCAGTGATGCACCGATACCACATTTTCACTACCGATCCGATAGGGATTGACGCTCGTGGTTGGCGTCGACTTTGTACCTCATTCCACTCTGCTTCAGGTGAATTGTGTGTTGCAATGTCCTCATTTGCTCGTCGTTTATGTACTGTTTTCCTCTCCCCAGATTTGCTCTCGCCTTTTTTGGTGTGTCGCCTCATTGCTTTGGATAAAAATCCTGGGGTGCGGCCTATTGGTGTGTGCGAGGTTATGAGACGTATTGTTGCTAAGGCTGTGCTGGTCATCCTGCGGGATGACATTCAGGAGGCAGCTGGTTCACACCAACTTTGTGCGGGGCAACTTTCTGGGGCGGAGGCTGCGGTTCATGCTGTCCAAAAGGTTTTTGAGGAAGGAAGCACTGAGGCTGTGTTGCTGGTGGACGCCTCCAATGCCTTTAACTCGCTGAACCGTTTGGTGGCTCTACACAACATCAGACAACTGTGCCCGCCACTTTCCACTATTCTGATCAATATTTATAGGTCTCCAGCCTCTTTGCTTGTTTCTGGGGAGGTTATTTTATCAGAGGAGGGTACTACACAGGGAGACCCACTAGCTATGCCTATGTATGCCCTTGCTACAGTGCCTTTAATCAATCAACTTCATGGGACAGTGGACCAGGTCTGGTATGCTGATGATGCTTGTGCTTGTGGCAGTATACAGGACTTGCTCATCTGGTGGAACCAGCTCTGTATTAAGGGACCTGCTTTTGGCTATTTTGTGAATGCTCCTAAAACTTGGTTAGTTTCTAAGGAAAGGTTCCATTCAATTGCTACTACTCTGTTCTCAGATACTGATGTTCAAATTACTTCCGTGGGCCGTCCCTACCTTGGGGCTGCCATTGGTTCAAACGCTTATGTCCAGGAATTTGTGAGGGACAAGGTTACTGGTTGGTCAGCAGAGATTACACGGCTTGCCAAGTTCGCACAAGTTCAGCCGCATGCTGCTTATTCCGCTCTCACTCATGGCTTGTCAAGCCATTGGCTCTACCTTTGTCGCACTACTCCAAACATATCAGAAGCTTTACAACCCCTTGAGGACAACATCCGACTGGTACTTATCCCTACTTTGATGGGTTGCTCTCCACCAAATGACACAATGCATAAATTATTTGCCCTTCCACCTCGATATGGTGGTTTGGGTATCATAAACCCAACTCTTATTGCAGCTGAGGAGTATTCAGCCTCGTGTCACATTACTGAGCCTCTTTCACAATTCATTCTGGACCGGGGTATCAATTCGGCTATTGTTAAAACAGAACAGCTATCTCGCAAGTCCGCAATCCGCAATTCCAAATCTTTCAACTATTCGGATAGATCTTCCAGTTTGCGTACCCACTTAGATCCCTCCTCTCAACGCGCTTTAGATCTAGCCTCAGCCAAAGGGGCCTCCAACTGGCTTACCACCCGGCCCCTACAGGAACATGGCTTTGCACTGCATAAGTCCACGTTTCACGATGTCGTGGCACTACGTTATGGGTGGTCTCCTCAGCGGACTCCTGCTCACTGTGCATGTGGGACTTCCTTTTCAGTGGAGCATGCTTTATCCTGTCCCAAGGGTGGCTTACCTTCTATCCGACACAATGAGATCAGAGATCTAACTGCTACCCTGTTGACTGAAGTATGCTCTCAGGTAGCTGTTGAACCAGAGCTCCAGCCGGTTTCACAGCAGGACTACCCTGCTTCTGCCAATATCCAAGATGGTGCCCGTCTTGACATCGCCATGAATGGTTTTTGGGGTGGAAGAAGTGAAAGATGTTTTGTGGATGTGCGGGTGTTCAACCCTCTGGCTGCTTCTAATGTGTCCTCATCACTGGCCTCCTGTTATCGGAGGCACGAGAACATTAAGAAACGTGCGTATGCTCAGAGAATTCGTGAGGAGGAACATGCCTCTTTTACCCCCCTGGTAATGTCTGCCTCTGGTGGTCTAGCTCATGAGGCTTCTGTTTTTTATCAACGCTTGGCTCATCAACTTTCAAACAAGTGGGGCAATGATTACTCTGTTGTCATGGGGTGGTTAAGGTGCTGTCTATCTTTTTCTCTCTTGCGGTCCTCCATACAATGCATCCGCGGAGCCCGCTCATCCATCGGTCACTATGTTAAGACTCCCCCAATTGTGGAGCTGATTCGGGCAGAGTCTCAGTTTGCCGTGGACTAAGAAAGTCCCGGTTTGTCCAGCACAGGCCATTTATGTGCTGGGGGTGGTAGGCAAGGGCAGTCCATCAAGCCCGGGTAAAAAAAAAAAAAAAAAAAAAAAAACCGAGTACATTTTAGATGGAAATGACCGATACCGATCCGATACCGATACTCTGCCACACTGAGGCATTACTCACAGAAACAGCTGGTAGTTCCAATAGTAGTTGATAGATCTAGACTAGCTTGCTAAGCACATTAGTTAATTTCATAAACTGTGGTTCCTAGTTTTGTGGCCATCAACCACGAGGACAACAATCATTTATGGCTTCAATGAATCTTATTTCGTGGCTTACTGCTGTTTCCACATACTAATAATGTTAATGGCTGGCTTCTTTAAAAGAATTCATGGCCACTTATATCAGCTTTTGCTTAACTTCGTTTGACACGCTACATATGTCGCCATCTTGAAAAGCAATTAGGTGACGTCACACAAAGTATCGATTAGTATTGGAAATTTATAGCTTTACCGATACCAGTCCGATACCTCCAAAATAGGGCCGATACCAATACTAGTATCGGTATCGGCCCTATTTTGGAGGTATCGGACTGGTATCGGTAAAGCTATAAATTTCCAATACTAATCGATACTTTGTGTGACGTCACCTAATTGCTTTTCAAGATGGCGACCTATGTAGCGTGTCAAACGAAGTTAAGCAAAAGCTGATATAAGTGGCCATGAATTCTTTAAAGAAGCCAGCCATTAACATTATTAGTATGTGGAAACAGCAGTAAGCCACGAAATAAGATTCATTGAAGCCATAAATGATTGTTGTTCTCGTGGTTGATGGCCACAACGAGGGGTCACCAACTCATGAAAAAGTGGTACGGATTTCAAAATCTTGAACAAATTTGTCAAGATTTCACGGGTTTCAAAAGATTTCGCAAAATCGAACGAGAGCTGCAAAATTTGATTTTAAATTACAGGTTGGTGTAGAGTGATAAGTTCTGAAATCACCAAAAAGTAGTGAGAGAAAGAAACAGAAGTTCAGCAGGCATGTAAGAGCAAAGCCTCACGAAATAGAGAGGAATTGTGAAGCCATATAAAACCAGGAGTAAAGCCTTGGCATAACTATTAAATGAAACCTTACAAAACCAGGAGCAACTCGCAGCTGAAGCCCTATAAACCAGGAAAAGGCCAATCATTCAGGGGAAATCCCGTGCGAAACCCCTCAAAACCAGGAGCAACTGTCAAAGCTCTATCTGGTGTGAAACTCCACAAAACCAGGAGCATCTCAGTGTATGCTTAAGTTGCTTTTGTAGTTGGTGTGTTGCTAAGTTTATGAAGTTTTGCTAAGTTTATGTTGCTAAGTTTGCAGTTTGCTAAGTAAATCCATTCTTACTTTTGTGCAGGAGCAGTTTGCATGAATTCCCCAGGTTTTGTTTGGCTTCTTTCCCACAGCTCCTGGTTTTGTTTGGCTTCCACAACTCGCTTAATATAAATCGGCTTCTTTCCCACAACTCCTGGTTTTGTTTGGCTTCCACAACTCGTTTAATGCAAATCTGAAACGGAGAGGAACATCGGATTTCATTCTCAATTCGATTCTATCCTGGTTTTGTATAGCTTCTTTCTCACAGCTCCTGGTTTTGTTTGGCTTCCACAACTTGCTTGATACAAATCCGAGGCGGAGCGGAACATCGGATTTCATTCTTACGTTTGTGCAGGAGCAATCTGCATGGATTCTCCTGGTTTTGTTTGGCTTCTTTCCCACAGCTCCTGGTTTTGTTTGGCTTCCACAACTTGCTTAATACAAATTCGAAACGGAGCGGAACATCGGATTTTATCGATATACTTTTGGACAGTTTTCATGGATTCTCTCCTGGTTTATGTGGCTTCTTTCCCACAACTCCTGGTTTTATTTGGCTTCCACAACTCGCTTAGGCCAATGAAACTTGATTATCAGTTTCTCGCTCAGATTTTTGAAAATTTGATGGGGGCGGGCGGTTATTATTCATTATTTTCCAAAAGCACAGCACACATCCCAAACATGAAGATTTCTGCCATAAAACACAGATCTACATTGATTAATCTTGCATTAAATAGCTAAAGTATGTTACTAATCTATAACAAGTGATTTTTCCATTAGAGTATAGCTGATTGCTCTATTAGAATAAAAGTGACTGCTCTATTAGAGTATTTCGATCTGAAATATCAATAATGAAATTCCATGCGGGTGTATCAAAAGCATGCGGGCGATGACGCGAAACTGCTAATCAAGTTTCATTGGCCTTAATAATATAAATCCGAAACGGAGCGGAACATCGGATTTCATTCTCTCCTGGTTTGTGCGGCTTTTTTGCCACAGCTCCTGGTTTTGTGCGGCTTCCACAACTTGATTATACAAATCCGAAGCGGAGCGGAACATTGGATTTCATTCTTACTTTTGTGCAGGAGCAGTTGAGTGTAAGCTACGGTACCAGAATGAGTATAGAATCAGAATCACGATAGATTTCGTATTTCAGGCAGGATTTTACTGGAGGTGTACGAGATTTCGAAGCAGTTGGTGACCCCTCGGGCCACAAAACCAGGAACTACATGCAGTTTATGAAATTAACTAATGTGCTTAGTAAGCTAGTCTATCAACTACTATTGGAACTACCAGCTGTTTCTGTGAGTAATGCCTCAGTGTGGCAAATGTAAAAACTGAATAGCTACAGTGTTTGGGGAGGGATGACCCTAAAAGCCAATGATGAATGAGATTATGTACTATAATCAGTCCCTCCACTCACTTTCATCACTTACATAACCCCTACATGATAATACTATAAGCATCTCTTGCTTCCATAATAGTTCATTTTTGATCGCATTGTAAATGAGAGCTTTGGCTAATGATGCTTTGAAAACAGCCTATTATGCTTTTGAGCAGTGCTAAAAATCTATAGTCAAAATTATGTTTTCTAAGTTTAATAACTGGCTGCTTTATTAAAAATATTGCATTTCCTGACTGCTCTATTAGGGTTAGTGACTGTTCTATTAAAGTATTGCAATTATTTTTCATAAATAATGAACCTATATAAAGAGTAAACGTTGTATAACCAAGTACTAAGGATAATATGAAATGCGGTTAAAATTATGTCATAAATAATGAATGAAATGAATAAATAAATAAAATAATGTTTGAGAAAACTACAAGGCCTAAGGCTTCGCACTCACCAGGGAATAGAATCCATGTTGTATGAAGAGACAATCGTATAATGGGTGGGTGCTTTCGTGGAGGTGATAGAAACATATGACAATTCTATTTAACGCCAATCAAAACAGTTAGCACGTGAGGTCCATTGCTAATTATAGACCAGGCGGATTCTAGACAAGCAAACTACTGTTCATTTGTGTTCAAAAGTGGGCTACAGCAACTATTTCAATTGGAAGATGAGTGGTTGTTATGCCTGCTTAATGAATAACATGATTGGAAGTTGCTACTAATCATTGGAGATTAGTTTTTGTTGGTTAAAACACTTTGATAGTCTTGTTTCTTTATGCGTGACTAGGCTACCTTCACTCGTGTATGGGATGGGAGAAAGCCTCACCTGGCAGGCCATTGTGCGAAGAAGGTGCAGTTTCCAGCCGGTAATCGTCTCCATAGATTAGGGAATAGCATTAGCTATAACTGTGTCAGTGAATTAGAAAATTGTTTAGTGAGTAGTGTCTGTACAAGATTTGAACAAGACGGTGTGGTGTGTCCTTCTCAGTTGCGGAAGGATTTGTTTACAGTTGGAGCATTTGATAATATTGATCACAATTTATCTTCTACAACCGCTCAGGGCTCGTTTCATGGCACTAGAATAAGCATATTTCAATCCGCACTACAAGTAATAGTGGAGTGCGTACAGACCCCATTATTGTCTGATGGAGAGAACACACAATGTGCCCTTAGGCTGTTAATTGCTATGTGCATGGCTGTGCTTGCTATTAACTGCTATTATTATATGTAGCTACAGTCTGTAGTCATCGGCAATGCTCCACATACTTGCACATACTGACATATCCATGAAATTCTGGTATTGCATTTCAGCCACATTTGTTCTCCAATACTTTTTTTTTTTGGTCTTGCAGCGTATCCACCGCATCATGTGATCATTTTAGTGCAAATGACCCAGCTCATGTTAAATCAAGACACACTACCATGTGTCGTGCGGCCCAAGAAGCCGGCGCGCCACGCCGTGAGTATATTTACGGGAAGAAAGAAAATGCAATTTTCACACCTTTGTAGTTCCATGATCCCTTATCCGATTGGAACTAGTGTCACTACAGAGGTGCCCGCCAGGTAGGCCATGCCGCATACCATATTTGAAACAAATCTCCATAGCCGTTTCTGAGATATGAGTGGCCAAAGTTTCGTTTTAATTTCTTCGTTTATTTTTTCTTCGCTGTGGGGGGCTACGGGGGCTTCGATTTCTTTTTGCACACTTTGCAAAACTTGCTATAAAACACAAATGTGTAACTCCATTGTATTGATATTTGGCACAAGTAAAGAGCATATAAAGGTACATTCGCATACCAAGTTTGCTATGAATCTGTTAAATATCCAAGGAGTTATGAGCGTTTATTCACGTAAAAAAAAGATGAAACTATTGTCACGGCTAAAGGGTAAACCGAGTAGAGGAGTAACTTGAAAATTCGTGTGTACATAGGCTGATAATTGTAGGAGTGCCTTTTGGTGGTTAGAACAGCAACAGACTTACAACTACAAAGTTATAAAGCTAAAACCGAGCAAGTGTAAAATCGCAGGATCGAGATACTCTAATAGAGCAGTCACTGGGGGGCAAAAAAAGGTGCATAAAAAATGTCAAAAAAATGAACTCATCATGACCAGAGTTCGAACCAAGGACCTCCATACCTAACGCCTGCATCCTTAACCACTGAACCACTGCTATCTCGGCTGATCACTTCACTTAATTTCTACCTTACAAATGAAAATTCTAGCTTAATAAGTAAAACTGATCTACCAATAGAAAATCTAGATTGTTCTAGAACATTCTATTTGTGTTCTATTAGATGATTTCAGCGAAAGCAAACACGTGCGCTCTATTAGAGCATTAGCACCATACTATTGTTGCAACACTTTGAGGCTCAATCTAGTAGCTATTTCATTAAATCAGAGCCATTTTCGTATCGATCAGTGGTATATTTGTAGTATTAACTTAGTTTCGTCCCCAGGCGGTCTGCAAGCAGACTAATATGACCGACTCGCGCCAATCATCATCATAATCATCATAATAAGTGCTATATGCTAGCAAAACTTGTGATACAACAGCCTGGAAATCATATCCTTGCAGGATTTGGTTTTTGAAAATACAAAAAGAAGTGAAATCCACTCAAAAACAGCCAACAGCCATTATTAAAATTTTTTAGCATTAACATCATTGCAGCCATTTCTTGGCCGCCACCTTTGATTTCACAACTTTTTTCACCCAGGCTTTTGAGGGCCGCACTCTTTTTTTTACAGCTTGGCTGTTTTTGAGTGGATATATACATATCTCAGATATCAGTTGTAGGTGACAGACAGTAGAAATACTCTGCTTTTATCCCAATTTTACCGTGGTCTGCTAATACATCCCTTATGTATATGTGCCAGTCAATTCCTCTAGAATTGTATTACTGTGCATCTTTTCTACCTGCACATACTGTGTTGGCCATGCACTGTTTGTACATGCCCCATTAGTAGGTTGTCCTGTTGGTGATTGTACTTGGTTGTATTTGCCCCGGGCCTAGATAAAGAGTAAAATAATAATAATAGTACTTGTTGTACTGATATGTAAGACTGTACTGTGTGTTGATGTCTTCAGTTGTATGTTTTGGTGCACATTTAACTTAAACTCTTGAAAATCTAGTTTGCTGGCATAATACTTCACAGAGTTTACTGAGTAGAATACTACAGTAATATTTGCAGGAGAGCACTGTATTTTCTCAGATATGGTAGTCGTATATGCAATCTTCTAATATTGGTATATGAAAACAACTCATAAGTTCAATGTAAGTTTACAAAATGTTGTATACATTAGATTGATTGATGGAAATATGGGTAAAACAGGTATATTAAGCATATTGATTCTCAAACGCTCCATTTCAACACTGATTTTTTCATTCACTTTAATTGCATGCTGGATAAAATTTAAATATACAAGTCTTAATTTGTTCACTCTGCCAAATGCTACATATATATGTCCACTATTAAATTTGTGACCACATTTCATACCAACAACAATGGTTGGTATTGTCAATCCTTGAACTTTGTGTATAGTTAAAGCCCAAGTTAATGTCAATGGAAATTACGATTGTGTAATTTCCACAGTACAAAGGTAAACTGCTCATTGAGACTTAAAGCTCTTAGAGTAACTGAAACTCAGCTCCTTTAAACAAGAGTAAACAAGCAATGGATGCATTACTGAGCTATATAGCTAGTCAACCAGGGTTAAATTCACACAACTTTACACTTTTTGTATGCGGGTCCCTACAAATATAGCGATATACTGGCAGTATGTCCTACCACACCATGTATGCTATAACCATATGGTCTCAGTTACTTTTATCGGGAGAGTATCTGCACTTCACAAGTGCTTTCATTATTCTAAGTACTTTTTTGTATAAGGAAAATCTGTTCACTTTTTGGGGATAAAAACTGCATAGCCTTCCTTCTAATGTCGTTCTCCATGTCTTCGGCCTATTATTGTGATTGTAACACCCGCTTTGAAGCAGATTTGCTTCTTGTTACTTTACCATTGAATAGTTAATTCTCAGTAAGCAACCAAGGTATGCAATTTAGTTTATGGTTTCTGTGGGGTGCTTTCTTTGCTCAAGATACCATTATGGAAATTCACAGTAGGGATATAACACTTCTTATTGTTTTACTGTGATTTAATATCGTGCACTACTCCAGCTTGTTTCAGTATTTTTTATCGATGTGCTATGGTCTCTACTCTAGTTGAAAATTCCAAATGTTTCTGTGTACTTGTTAAATAGGATCAGAAAGATAAAACTTAAGAAGGATGTGCATAAATACAAGCAAACCTGTAACTTGAAAGCTAACACTGAAACTTAGAACGTTCAAACATTTTGTTAGTGAATGTTCGAAGGTAAATTTCAATAATTCATCCCAGTCCTAGGGGCAAGCCTATAATCTGCAGAGTTTGGCACATAATTACTAAGTGAGAGACAGTATATTTTGAACATATCAAATTTATATCAACACACAGGGGCATGACATACAAACACTGTATAAATGTTATGTACATACCAGTCAGTATCTCACAAAATCAAGGTTGACAGGCCAGATAAGTCATTACCACATCAAAGGAATTTTGAGCAAAGTCAAAGTAAAGCAGTGCTGTACTGCTCTGCCACTCTTCAGGAAAGACCCTGCATAGTCTTGTGAAGTTTCAGAGAGTATTGGTTTAGAGAGAGAAAGCCTGCTTATGTGTACATGTACATGTGTTTGTGTGAGTGTGTTTGTGTACGTGTGTTGTGTGTGTGTGTGTGTGTGTGTGTGTGTGTGTGTGTGTGTGTGTGTGTGTGTGTGTGTGTGTGTGTGTGTGTGTGTGTGTGTGTGCACATGAACAGTGGCAATTTTTTTTACTATGCATGTATACATACAATCTGTGTGTAATCAGTTCTGATAGTTATTTACATACAGGACCTACAGCTGGTACCTGGTAGTGAAACATTAGATGATTGGTTGACACCTGCTGATGCGGGACAGATATATGACATTTTTTATGTTTTTGATACTCAAAATCCTGATGAATATGCTGCAGGAGAGGTTCCAGTAGTCAAAGAAGTTGGTCCATTTGCATACAAGTACAACTAGTCTTTAATAATCTACTACAACTGTATAATCCATGTTTATATTGTAGAAGGCATGATAACAAGTTTAATGTGACATGGAATAGTGATGAAACACTGATCACTTTTCATCGAGACATCTATTATGTTTTTGATCCTGATAAATCTGTTGGTGATCCTCATGATTACAGCATTACTGTGATAAATGTCCCTCTGATTGTGAGTGGTTAATCATTGACAGTTTAGTATTGCTATAAAATACATTAGCTATTCTAAATGATATGCTAAATACGCTTTCATAAAGGAAATATCCAGGTGTTTTTTAGAAAACAATAACAGAATGGTCACTAGTGTTTCATATGCTATAGTACAACTAAATTATTGAATGCTTTAGTTAGGTGCCATTTTAGACCTCTACATCAAAATATAGATGTAAAAGTAACTTCTAAACATTTTGGCTAAAGACAATTTTGTGTTGGCTGCAGTGTATTTATGTTCTTTCATATGTACATGTCTTCATAGAAAAATACATTAGCAATTAATGGGCTGTGTTTTAAAAATCAACATTATAGTGATCGTAAGTAAATTAGAAACAGGCACTGTGATTTAACTAAATAATTGTTCAGCACTATCAAGGTGGCTTTTTTCTTTGCTCCGTGATTATTTAAAAGCAAAATAATCTAATAGAGCAGTCACATAAATACTCTAATAATGTATTCAAGTGTATCTGATAGCAACAAAGCATACACTAAAACTTTTTGACAGCTGTTGAAAAGCACTTGTAATGTAAATTTAGCAGACCTTGCAATTTCTAGATTAGTTTCATGTGCATACCGAAACAATGATTGTATGTAGAATACAAAATTACTCCATCCAAAGCAGTCTTCATTGTCAACAAATCCATTAATGAAAGGTATACAAAAAAATGCACAAATATTGTATTTCTCCAAATATGAGCACGTTTGAAGACATGTAAACTTCTGTACACTTTAAATTATCTACCTATGAGAATAAATGTTCTTAATTGTACAGGCTGTTTTAGATCAACTCCCAGCAGACAACCTACTACCTCCAATACGAAGTGCCCTAACTCAGACATACTTAAGACTACTTGATAAACAAAGCTTGTTCCTAGAGTTAACTGCACAAGAGGTCTTATGGGGCTATGATCCCACGATGAGTTTAACTGATAGTGCAGTACTGGTCGCTGCAAAGGTGATGTTACTGTGTGCTTAAAACTATTTTCATGTGTAGCATCTATATAGACCAATCACAGCTCTAATTTTACTGAAGGATTTACCACCGCTGACACAGGTTTGTATTATTACTAGGAGTTCATCAAGTCTGAAGCAAAGGATAGCATGTAGTTTCATTATATCTTCAACATAAATGGACATTCATAGTAAAAATGGTCGCTGACAGCAGTCTATATGTGCACACAAAATTTACACCATATGCGCTTTATATTGTGGTTGTGCATGCTGAATGTAGGAAGATCTTTCCATTAAATTTAGGAATCTTCCTTTGGATTTAGACTCCTAATATAGTCCTCTGCAGGGACACCATATAGTTTGGCAGTACAATAGTTCTGACTATAAGAACAGTATATAGTATATGTTAACATAAAAATATGCTGTGGTCTACTCTCACTATACATAATGGAGTGTACGATATGGCGGTAGGAATGTAATACAGTATTACAACTAACTAACATTTAGTATAAAACTTTAAATTACAGATCCCTTGTGCATATAATGTTTCTTCAATAGTGAACATTACATTGGCTCTTTATTTACTGTATAATAACTGTGTAAAAATATGATTTTCATGTTTTTTTAATTTACAAAAGTCTAGAAAATATGTTTACATTGTTTTACAAAGTGAAGTAGCTATACATAACCTCAAAGATTATATTTTCTCAAAGTTATATCCTTATTTAATCCCTCAAAAATTTTGGCTATATGGTATAGGACACCACCATGTTTATTTATATACTCCTTTGTACTCTACAGACATAACTCTGTGATTTAGTGCACTTTTGGTCTAGGGAAAGACGATATTTACAATGTAGCACAACTTGTGCGTTGGAACAATCTCACTAGCATTGCTGTTTGGAATAGTGAAGATGCACGTCATCTGTATGGTACACTTGGCCTACGCTTTCGTCCAAGGCTGGAGAAGAGTAGAGTAACAGTTTACAGTGATGATTTTGTGCGGTGAGAAATACTTTAGAATGATAGACATAATATTAATGTTGATATAAATTTTGTAGTCATGTATCACTTGCTTATGGAGGTGATGCTGAGCTACGTGGAATTGATCTATATCGCTACAAATTGACACATCATTTGTTTAGTAATGTGTCACAATTTCCACTTAATGAAGGATACTATGCTTATGATTATAACTATGGAATGATAAATCTGTCTATAATATATGGTTTGTTTGTGTGTGTGTGTGTGTGTGTGTGTGTGTGTGTGTGTGTGTGTGTGTGTGTGTGTGTGTGTGTGTGTGTGTGTGTGTGTGTGTGTTATGTACATACGTACTAAGCAAAAACCGACTAATTTGCATAATTCTGTTTTTTTGGATAAATCTCATTGAACATTAATTTTTGTAAAACGTGCGTGCTGCAAAAATACACTTATAAATTGCTTCAGTAAACAGTGAAGCAATACTCAAATTGATAAAACTACTACTGAATTTGCTCATGAGCAGGAAAAATATCTTTGTTTCACTTCTATACCATGAAGCAAACATGAATTACGTATGTTGCTTATATTGCAGTAAAATGTAGCTGTTTCTAAGCCTACTTGTTTAAAAGCATGGGTGGATATAGGTCAAAAACTGTACCCAGTTTATGGAGAACACAATTAGACAAGTCCTATCTCCATAGTCTGTTACACTTGTGACATAATTATGATCAATTAAAATGAGCACCTTTAATTTAGTTTCTGTTTAGTCACTGTGTGTTTTGTGATTAGTTCTAAAAGTATTCACCAAATTTTAACTGATCGTTTTTCTGTGTAGACAATCCATTTTAAGAAATATAGATTTTTTTTTTTGCTCAGAAGGTCACATTGTTGTGTACATGTGTATAACCTCATTTATGTCTTCTCCAGGTATACCACTTTACAATAGTAACCCACATTGTCTGGGCTGTGATCCAGAGTACTTCAAGACTGTTAGTGGATATTATCCAACAAGAAGTAAACACGAGTCTTATGTGGATATTGAGCCGGTCAGTAAGCATGTTGCACATGTTGACAACTGCTGTAAAGATTGCACCATTTCTGATTTCCGTGGAAATTCGGTACACATACAGGGCTTTTAAAGGCAAATCTTGGTACCAAATTTAGTTGGAATACAACAATCATTCAGTTATAAATGATTATTCACAAAAAATAACACCAATACATTGGTTGTCATGTCTACAGGGTAAATCGCTTATGGGAAGAAGCTGAAAATTGGTACGTTGATAGGTTAACTGTCAAACCTCAAACCTTTTGTGATTTGGAAGAATTGAGCTAAAGACCATGTAGATACAGTGTGAAAGCCAACGGTGTGTAACATTCATATTATTCAAGTTTTGGTAATATTAAAATGATTGCTTGCCATGCCTACCAGGCAAGCTGCTTAAAGTAATGAGTAAAAATTTGGCATTAATCATCATAGAAATACCTCTCAGTGGTTTAGAAGAATTGAATTTAAAACCATTAAGTAATTATACGAAAATTGACTACCTGTAGCAAGTGTACATAATCAAGATACTCTAATAGTGTAGTCACCCTATTAGAGCAGGCAACTATACAGTAAGTCATTTTATTAGATAGCAGATCTGTTAACAGTCACCATGTACAGAGATCAACTCTGGTAACAAGTCACTCTGTAGAGAGTTCTCATCCTGCAGAGAGTTCACTTACGTTACAAGTCACCCTGTAGAGGATTCAATTACCTTACAAGTCACCCTGCAGCTATGCTACGAGTTACCTTGTAGATAGTTCAGCTATGTTACAAGTTATTCTGTGGAGAGTTCAGCCACAAACAAGTCACCCTGTAGAGAGTTTAGCTAAAAACAAGTCCTAAACACATTACTATATACGTACCAAAGTATCTGCTTTGCTTAGTTATCTATTACTACTATCTTCTGCCTGTTGTGCACTGCACTGATGGAGAATTTTAATGTTTAGGGTGATGCTGTGTAGTGCAGGGTCCAGTTTTATAATAATATTTCAAAAACTTTCTTGAAATTCAAGGAATTGAGAATTGATTAAAATCATTAACAAGTGGATTTACATGACAATAAGAAGCTTATTACTTAATCGTTAAATATTTCACATGTCAAATGCACCCGTATGGGTGATTTTCCAAAATTCAGTCACAAATTGTGATTGTATAAGTTATTCCACCGTGATATCTTCTTTTGCAGTTTACTGGTGTTGTCTTACATGGTGCTGCCCGTTCGCAAGCAAATGTCAGAGTAAAAAAGAATGAACATTTTAGGTAAGTGTACATTATTGTGTACTTCAAATTTACTGACATGTAATCATAGGCAGGTGAGATCTGTCCAATTCTTAACGATGTACCCTTGGTTCTACCAGAGCACTGTAAGTTATACAGATTATGAAATGTCTTATAATGAAACAATGACTAATGGCTTAAGTATTAGTAATACCTCACTAAACTCATCCTCTTTGATATTACTAGCTCAGCCTTATAAAATTGATCAGTTCAAAGATATTATACTTCAGTTCTATGATATAATTATATCACTTATACTACAGCTGCTCAAGATTTGCTGATATATACACCCATAGCTTTGGGTGTATACCCCCCCTGGTATAGCTATTAGCAAGAGTTCATAATATATATATTATGTACTCTTGCTATTAGCTTAAAACTTAGTTTTTAGAGGTAGCATGTCAACTTGTTTTAAACTATACTTATTTGTACATAGGAAGCAACGGCCTCTGAAAGTTCAACAGATGACTTTAAGAACCGTGTTCAACTTCCACGCACCATCCTAAATATTTTAGTGATAATTTGTTTAGTGTTATCAGGTGAGGTGAAGTGTTAGAAATATGATAATTACATCTGTGTGCATATTAGGACTGACCATGTTGTTGATGGCAGTCCTGTTATACTACCATAAGAGAGAAGAGTCAAAGACATCATATAATTCTAGTATCAATGAAGACAATGATTACTCATCATCACCATTATTAAAAAGCAATAATACAAACTACAATACTATGGAAGAGTCTATAGTATGAATGAACTAGTCTTTTTATTAAACTAGAAAATTTAACTATGCCTGTAGTGTAACTATAGGCGATGTTTTTATGTATGGAGCTTTCTTTGACAGACTTTACATGGTTTATATAACTTCCCATTTTTTTTTACAACAGGGAAGTGCTTTGGGGGTTCATGCAATCTGGACAGACGAGCAGAGAGCTGGATGTGTGATATTATGTCTGTTTTGTGAGATTTCAGTCTATTTCCTGCCTCTGACGGGCTGTTTTGTGGTCTGGTGCCTTAGTTACCATTCTCGTCCATTTTGTAGTCTATCTCTTTCCTGCCCTGCCACCCCCACCCCTTTTTGAGGACTCGTGATACAGCAAAACCTACCTAAAATGGCAGGAAACTCTACAGGGATTACCTTGGCCACTAGCTGCTCTTAAAGGTTGTGAATTGTTCCATCTTTGCTGAAAAATCCAAATGTGTAGCTGCCAAGGCTGGTGAGTAACAAAGCTTTAAATTATTCAAATACGTTTTTCTCTGAATCAACAATGCACCCATAAGGGTGATTTTCCAAAATCCAGTGACATAATATACTGATTATTAATTCCAATGAAGTTTGGTATTTAATAACTTGCATAATTCTTTGTGCATGTTATCTAATTAGCAAACTTCTTGTAATTATATTACAAAGTTTGAAAGCAGTTACTTCTGATTGTTCTGTTAGAAATTTTGTACCATTGATGGTAGGAAAGTTACTGGTAAAAAGTGTACCAAAGTGAATTTAATTAATGATGATCAAATTATAATGCAAGCCAGTTGAACCACACCTGCACTTGTAGGATATCTTTGTTATTAACACCTATAAGGCTATAACATACGAGTGCTGGTGTGATTTTAATGTAGCTTGGTTTCTTAATTGTCCCCTACAGTAGAGAGCTTACAAAATGGCAGAGTTTATTGTTACAACATTGAAGAGCTTTTACTTCTATCTCACTTGAAGCCTCACATCAAAGTAAATGAACAACTATTATGGCAGTAAACCCAGGAATAGAAGTTAAACCCCAGTAGGTAACATAATATAATATGACAAGTTGATTTACACAATCAGATTCAAGTAGTGTTCTTATTATTGTGTTTGATTTATAGTTTGAGGTGACTGCTCTATTAGAGTGTAAAGTCAAGTATTATCACATGCTCAAAATTTTGCCCAAAATGCTTTCAGACTTCTTCCAAAATTTTCACCTATTATGCTCTTCAGTGTTTCCATTATGAAATTTCTTACAATTATCTTTTCAAACATTTTTATGCTCTATTAGAGTATTTCACTACAAAGTGACTGTTCTACTAATCTGAGCTACATTTGAGTGCTCTATTGCAGCTTTCATTGACTGTTCTATTAGGGAGTATCAAACATTTTCATGGAAATAAGCTCAATAGTTTGAAATATCCACCTAATACACTAGCATAGCACTCCAGCCTTTTATTATACTGGCATATTTGATACAGGCGTAGTACAGAGTTTCCATAGCCTTTGTTTCTGATTCTCAGGTCATTCTTTTAACACAGATCCACCTACTGAAAGTGTTTCAATAAGCTAAGCACATTAAATACCATCAAACTCAATATTCTTTATTGTTTTAATTAGTACACTTGTATTTTGATAATTTTATTACTTTTGCTTGTTAAAATCACTTCAGCTGGTTATATCTGCCCACACAACATACATTCTGAATGGAGGCAAGCTGCACTAGCCAACTTCCTTTATTTGAAAAAAAAAACTTTTAAAACAGAGGCACCCATAGGGTGTAAATTATGAATATTACTATAATATACAACTACATAACAAAATTGTAGATATCCAGTCATTAGCTCCAGGACAGCTTGTGTGTGGCGATTTCCATGGGGTCAATGTGATCTGGGGCGGCATCAGATGGGTACATCATAGTAAGTGACATTCTCTGAGATGATGACGGCTCTTTAGTAAACATTGTTCTTGCTGATACCTAGAGAATGTACAGAGTTGTCGTACAGGGAATACCACATGTTGGTCGAAAACAGAACAATGAGACGTGGAAGTTTTTAACCTTTACATAGTATTGGAGCTACTATACCATTCCCATAAAGTTACAACATTTTGTAGAAGCACTTTATTACAAAACTGATACTAAATATTTAGGCTACTATTTCGTACTGTATATCTTACTTGTCCGCTGCTGAGATGACATGTTAGCAATGCAGCACTAAACCCACAATCAAATCCTTTTCTGTGTAGTAACATTGCAGCCTCCTTGGAACTTGATGTTACTACACTACGTAGGTTCAGCATGTGAATATCACATGGTAACTGACCCTTCAAACCTGTAGACAATAATTTAAAAGATCTCAGAACAAATACATCAAATAATACAATGCAAATTTCTAAGAGACAATTTTTAAAATATAGGCCAACTGCTCAGTTAGCTAATTAGTGAAACTATCCTCCACTAGAGTATTTAACCAGAGTTCAGCACTATGAAAGAACCTTCGTTCCTTTGGCTAAACTATACTATACAGTCAGTTTGCAACTAAACTGTCTTGCATAGAAACAACATTTGATTATGTATTTTTTCAATTACATGAACTTCAAAATTACTGTTAAAAGTATTAGAAAAACACAAAAATTGCACGAGTATTATTTTAGCTCAAAATTCAACCCAATAGTGCATCATATCTCTAACACAAAACATGCCATACTATATAATTGTTATAAGAACTTACCAGTATATGAAGCTGCTAGTTGATGAATACTTGATGTCTTCATGATGAAGGGGTGTATGGGTAGTGTTAGTATGGATGAGGTGTAGTGTGCCATCAGTGATGGGTAGGCCACTTGTCTTGTTGGCTAGTGGACAACAATACAATAAGTCACTGTAAATGTTCTGACTGCTCTATTAGAGTAATATGTGGTCATTCAGGGGTTCTTTAGCAAGCTTAACCGTGATAGACTTTCACTCTAAGGACCGGGTGAACTTTAGTTGTGAATTGTAGTTCAAACATGTCTGCTCAAGTTGGTAAAAACGAAATTATATAATGCGAGTGTATAGCAGTGAGCAGTATTTGCTAAACTATAAGAAGGTGCACCTGATTCAGTACCTATAAAGTAAGACACAGTGCTTACATTAGAGTCTGCAGAACTCCTGTGCTCCACTAGTAACCTAAAGCTGGACAAAGTGACCTTGTTATCCATGACTCCATGACCAAGTCCTCGATTGTCATCCATTGACAGTCTACGATCAAGTACCACCTCAAAAACACCTATCACATCATGTTTGTTATGACTAAGGGGTGTAGGGTGACAGTAACACACCTGTTTCTTGGCTAGATACACCCAGTGGTTGTCCTGACAACAGTGTCACTCTAGAGGTTGTGTCCTGGAGGAACATGTAGGATGGCATAGGGTAGAAGTTGCCTTGTGTGGTCAACTTATCAAGTGTCTTCCTCTGTACAGTCTGTAACAAGGAATGAAAAAGAAAGTAGTAGAAAGTACTTACATATGGAAGGACGGGCAGACAGAAAGACACATACGAACCCACAATGTGTTTATGGTGTAAATGTTTTGACAGCAATTATTTTAGGAATAGACTGAAACATCACAATAATATTTCAAGGACCACTAATGAAATTGTATAGCAAAATTAGGCAACTATTATTGGTACTGTAGTCACTCCACTACCCATATCTTTTCCTCAGAAGTACAAAATAGAAATACATAGCAAAAATCTACTCAAAAAAGTTAAATGATTTCAAAACTACATATTGGGCTGCAAAAAATATGCTGAATATAATCAACAACGTTTTCCGAGTATAAAACCTGTAAGAAAGCTAACATGGGAAATAGAATATTGATCAATATACCCTAATAGAACAGTCAGTATAGTCATACTCTAATTGAGCAGTCATTTCACTGTTGCTGAACTCTCCTGCCTTCTGATTTCATAAGGACCACCCGCCTTATATTAGAATAAAATGATACACTTCATGTAAGAAAGCCACATGGAGCTTGACACCTTCACACTGTGATCAGTTAGAAAGTAGTCCTGATAACAGGTACACAAATGCAAATGGGACCATGGACAAGTGTCCCTACTAACAGGGTGTCCTTTTTATAAAGGTTTTGCTGTGCTCAAAGTCCTGCAATTTCCACCAAAGGTTTGCAGTATACATTTCAGTTTTACTGCACTTTAAAGTCAAAGGCCTCACTGTCATCCAACACTGTTGAATGTATATATTACAAGAAAATGTGATGGTTAAGTTTACACTAACAGAGCTAGCGAAATGTGCATATCCTATAAATATATGTAGGAGAGGTGTCAGCGTATATACAAATGATTTCTATGCACAAACCTGGAAGCCATTAAGGTCAGTGTAGTAGACACGGTTATTATTATTAACTGTCGTTGAAATCTTCATGATCAGCTCCTGTAACAATTATTGTATGCTGTAATTGATGGTATGTGTAAGCTATACAAATATATATGTGTACTAAATGAAGAACACAAACTAATTCATGCACATGAATACACAAAAGTACAGCAAACCATTCTGTGGTGGCCGCTGTTACACAATCACAACTACCTAGCATCACCCCCCAAAGGGCCAATGATCCAGCCATTAGATCATGCAGCCTTACTGTAAACACATGTACACGACACACACCTTGTTACTCTCCTTCCTAACATCCACAATGTTAGATATATACACCGACTGACCATCCACCCCTGCAATAAACAATAAATCATGTAGCTCATCACAGGTTGCACAAACACTACACATATTCTTATGTACAGTACCTCACCTGGTGAATTAGATATCTGTGCAGTATGGGTGATCATCTCCATGGTAACCTGTACCCGGTGAAGCTGTAGAGCAACAAACACACATTATATCCAACTAAAGTATGATAGATGACTGACCATTGGTCCTTTGATGACACAGAATGGTAGTGATGATTTATGAACAATGCTCTGTAAAAACAATGAGAACATGAAATATGTACAGTGTAACCTGTCTAACTGAGCACCTTTAAATGACAATAGCTATAAGCAGACAAAGAACAAATCTCTTTTTACGGCAGACTTGGCAGTATTATTATTCGATGAGGATATTGAAGATACAATTCACAGAAAAGACAACTGTTCTTCTACAGTACACATGATGTACAACAATCTGAAGGGCTCACATTGTATTTTCATAGCAAAATAACATGCTTGAACTTTTAAAAATGGAAAAAAAGCTATGGATTTGGTATTGTTGTGCTTGTTTCCTGCACGACAGAACTACATATCTCTCAGTTATCTAAACCTCAGATCCTCAATTATTCAAACTCAAAATTGACCGTTTAATTATAATAATTTGTCACTAAGCAAAATCATTTATCTAAAAACTATTTTTCTCAACAGGTAACTGTAAATACATCCCATATTATAATATTTATAATTAGGCTGGCTCACCTCAGCTCCTCCATTAGGCAGGAACAGATATGCTCCACTAGCTCGAGATGAGTAGACGGTGAAGTCAAGCACAGTCTTAACCTCACGATTGGAAGAGCCGTGTGCCCTGACTGACTGCAGCAGGCCGGTGGAGCCATCAAAGGAGACCTCAAGTCGTTCAGTGCTCAATGTGAATGGTGACTGAGATGTGATAGATGATGTCTTGAATAGTGAGCTAAAACAGAAGTAACACATTTGTACTTATTATAAAATATATGCAAGGGATTAACATGTACTATTGTAACTGGTACACATTTAGATGTGAGATGAGCAAACACAATTGTTGGACACACATTTGAAAATGATTCCTTACGGCCTGTGTATACAGTGTTTGAATATTAAGTTCAGTTAGGAGGGAGCATGCACCTGAGGATATACTTGCAAACATTTAATTTCTACTGATAAACTTCAGTTGCCTTAAGATTTTTCTGTGAATAAACTGGTTTGTATAACATTACAAACTTTCAGTTATGGAACTTTCAGTTATGGAAACACCCTTCCCCCACATATACTACAATAAACTCACTTGGAGGGGGCACCACTACTACACTCCACTGTGGCCATCATAGTCAACTGGTTAGCTACTCCAGCAATGTGGTACTTGGTGACACTGAGTGGAGCAAGCTTTACCATGAACACCACCTACACAAGGGGAACAATAGACATCAGTCATCATAGCTGCATATACACTACACACTAGTGACATATGTTTGAGCAGTGGAGGAGGCTTTAGCATTGTTACAGGTACATGTAATATTATATCCCATTACAAGGTGATATCATTGTTATATACAAATCTGAGGCAAAGCCGATGACAAGTATAAAATATAACAATGATATACTATATCCCAGTGCAATATGGATACAGTGGAACTCGGACCCCACATATCTGGATTCTTGGTTAACCAAACTACGGAAAAGACTGCTCTATTAGAGTAGTGACTGTTCTATTAGGGTGGTTGAAACATTGATATAAAAAAAATTCTTTGTGCTTTTTAAAGGTTATTTATACACAGTTTCAGAGATACGGACTTCAGACTTATGGACCATCCCTGGTCCCAAGGGGTTCGGATAACTGAGGTTCCACTGTATTTAAGAAGCTCATGTTTGAGTTTCTTTGTAGTGAGTTCTCAGTGTGCTCAAGATTTAGTATGAATTTAGCTTTGCAACTACTGGAGAGGCACTATGGTACCACTCAAATGCAACGTCGTCTTGCGAAAGTGCACGTGATTAAAAAATTGCTAATTAAGGGGTGTGGCACTCATTTTACTTGAGAGTTCACCCCAAAAGAAACGGGATGAATGCTCAAGAGAGAAACAGGTGCCATGCCACCTGTAATTAGCAAGTTTTTAATTGCTCGCACTCTCACGAGATGACATTGCGTTTGAGCAGTACTGTATATACAGGTGTACAGGGCTACAAATTGTGGTGATGGATGTTTTTATAAAGCAGTAGTTTCCGGAGGTATGATTCACCTTTGTGTGGGGTTGGGTGGAGTGGCATTGCGTGGTGTCCAAGGGCTAAAAAGCAACAAGGATTACTCCCGAGACAGAATGATGGAGCCAGAGGTTACTGAATGAAGTTGATTCTTCACCATATACTGCTGGGACTGATCACCGGAGTGACTGAAATAGACACAGACTGTTTCTCAACATTTGTTTAACCCATCACAACAGTATAAGTATAATGTCACTGTGTAATGGATTAACCATTGTATGTGTGTTCTTGCATTTACATTTCCATATTAGGCTTTGCTCCATTGGTATACAATACCACTCGCGGTTGTTATGCCAAAAACCAGTCTGGGTGATGCAGTAAGTTGGTAACTAACTTATCCACAGTAGCAGAGCTGCTCTGTCTAGCTATATGGTAGTTATCACCCAGTGTGGCACTTGGGATTTAAATTAATTTTAGAAGATTAGAGTAGCTGACTGCTCTACTACAGACTTTAAAGCACATTGTCCCCTCCCCTTTCCACATCACCTATGAATTATGCACTACAAACACAAACATGCAATATGCCACTAAATATACTACACATATTAATACTCAGCAGACTTTAAGTTTACATGCATGTAGTACTTCTGGTATATACAGCTGTAACAGCCCATACAGTCATGCAACTTGATACAAGTAATTTTGCTATATATTTGTGCATTCTGTAACGTTCCCTACACACTACATACAATGGTGAATAATCTCTATGCACCTCATATTTAGTAGAGTCAATGTTGTTTGATGACATCACAGGATTAACCTGACTGGCTATCGGGTTATCATCAGCATCATAAATCTAGTGGTTACAATAACAACGTCACAAGTATTTCTGGTAAAAAGCATCAGCCCCACTACACACAGACACATAGACAGACAGACAGACAGACACCCATCAAACCATTATTACTGACCACCCACGAGTCACAGCCTGTTACTTACACTGACTGAAGCAGTGCTGACAACCAAACTAACTAACTCCTGTCTGCTGTGAGTGAGTGAGTTGTACAGACATACCACCCTGTGTAGAGAGGAAGATCATATCTCAATGGGAACTATATATCAATTCACCTCTTTTCATTCTCAGCAAGTTTGATGACTTTTTTCTCTGGGAGAGCATCATGTTGGGCTCTTGTCTCACTGACATCAAATATCATTTCACTAGTTGTGGATTGTGTTTGGGATTTGCCTAGCAACAAGGCTTGAGCACTAGCTGCCATGACACGATCAGCTCCATTAACTCCATCAAGTAGCCTGTATACCGCACATAGCACATGTGCAATGTGATTGCATACCACAGACAAACAAAACACATAGACATACACTAATACACACACATGCATGCACCCACACAAGCAAAGCAAAGCCTTCCAGCTACCGTGCTAGCAGTGAACCAGCACTGGGACACCTGTGTACTACTCAAGTGTGGCAATTCAGCGTCGGCAAATCCTACTGGGGTAGGACTAGTAACCTGCAGGAGGCTGTCAAGTCTCACCGGTATAGGTGTGGGCTCTTGAAGTACCTCCTAGACCTTCAGCCCCTGTGTGAGACATGGACAGTTGGCACTTGCTTTCCTACACACCATGCATGAATGCACGCACGCACGCACGCACGTACGCACGCACGCACAAGGCATGCATATCAGTCACACTGTGCTAAAATTACAGAATACATAAAGCATTACCTGGCACCATAGTCCACAACAACATGGTTCTTTGCAGTACCAGTAATTCCATCATGGTGCTGGAAGAGGCCTAGGTTACGACGAGCCTTTGTTAGCAATGTATCCAATCCATCTGCTAGGGGAAGTGACTCAGCTTTGGCCAGTGTGTAAATTATTTCTGCAGCTCTACAAGAACAAAAAGCCACTTACTCAGATACAATATGCAACTGAACACAATACAGACTACTATATACCTCAGCCTATCTTCCAGTATACGATCAAGATTCTTATAGAATGGTCTAGAGGTGTAGTAACCACTCCAGTAGTCGTGTTCCCTGTCACAATAAGTGAAGAAGTCTCCAGTCAATGTCGGATAGCCAGGTGGGTGAGTACTACCTGATACACCTGTTGTGTGGTATACACATAAATAATGTTAAGTGATATAATATTAACAAACATTAGGTTGTGGCAAGAAAGAGGAGGAGTGTCTAACTTCAGTATGGCCCATCAAAAATGAAGGCTTTAAGTCCATAGGCTTCCCTCAAATTTACATGAGAGGTGTTAATATGGCTTGTTTGATCTGTCAAAGTAACCACTTTGAGTTTCACTGCTGAGTGTTAACTTGCTCTATCAACACTTTAATCATAAGCATGGATTTACTATAATAACCAGAAAGACTTGAAGCCCTCATTTTTGATAGACTATACTGAGTTAGATACTCTCTCTTTTATTATTCACTCTTGGTTGTGGTTTACCAAGTACATAAGTATGTACAAGCTGTACATGGTATCAAGAGTTTATCACCTTGTTCTCAAGGGAGTGTGTGTGTGTGTGTGTGTGCGTGTGCGTGTGTGCATGCGTGCGTGCGCGTGTGTGTGTAACATTCCCAACCTGTTGACTTGCGAAGGGCAGTGAAGTAATCTCTTAAAGTGCCAAACTGAGCCTGCAAATAGACATGGATTCATATTAACAAACCTGTGAACTGACTTAATCATCCATTATATTATGTAGATGGGCAGTATAAGATTTTGTCAAAGTTGATTTGGTATACGAGAGAAATATGAAGCTTTTCTCTCCCAAAACTAACACCACCACAAGACACACACATCATCTACACACCTTCACGTTCAGTTCAGGGTGAGAGTCAAAGTATGAGAATATCCTCTGGTAGTTGTTGTACTGATCATGTGTCTCTGACGAGGAGTCATAACGGAAATCATCCCCTAGGGGCACTAACAACACATTGGTACGGTACAGTTGTGCCTTCTTGCGGTACTGATCCAGCAACATAGTTGCCCTGAAGGGGAATTAAACAATTATAATTGATTGTTACTTGTTGATCATCAAAACATATAGCAGGTACCACACTATAACACTGTATTCATCAAGGCTTAAGCAACTCTCTAAATTTTAGTATGTCACAATTACCTTAGTAAGAATTAGTTAAGCAACATTAGGACCAATGAGCCTTGGTACACATATTCAGGTTATAAAATTAAAGGAAGCTATAGAGGTTATCTGTTTCATGTCCCATTAAACATTTTCCGTATAACAACAGCAGGTTATCTTCACGAATGCGTGAGGCAAGAGTGAGTTACAAGTCGAAGAATGCTAGTGAAAATGAAAAGGTTGTGGTGTACTTATGTTATTCGTTGCTTAGTAATAACGCATTGCAACTGGAAGAAACAGGTCCATCAAACTCCAGCTGCTCGCTGGCTTGTACCGCTGTTAACCCACTCACCTTTATTCCCGCTCTTCAATTGGCTGTAACTCACTCGGTGTAGAGATTTCGCCCAAGTCTTTCTTCAATTGTGCAAAATCACAAAATGTTTCATTTTCTTGTATGGATCCCATTGATTTTTTGCCTCAAAAACGCAGTGTCTTTGTAACTTAAGATGACGTATACGGATGGGTAACCTCTATTGAACATTCACTGAAAGCCATAGACTGAAACAAAGTACCTTCTATAAATAGGTCTCCCTATGTACAAATAAGGTGTGAGAAATACCTTTCTTGGACGTTAGACCCAGTAATCACTTGAGCGGGTACTCTCCATGGACAGGTCACCCTGTGTCCTGGAAGACGCAGGAAATCAAACTGGCAACAAATCTGGAAGGACACATAATATAAGTCATGATGACATCAGTAGGGGAATTACCTTGGGGTCAGGTCCACAGGTATGGGGGACATCATAACTGTAGAATGGCATCATGTGACACAGCATGTCCGTAGATGTACTGTGATCTGTACACAATGTAGCCATACAACTTAAAAATGGATACTACTGTATTAGAGGTCTTCTTACTGAAAGGATTTCAATTTTATTCCTAATGAAAAGTATCAGGGTTCAGTCAGGGTGTAGGAACCTATTTTTATTTAGTCCAACTCTGCTGGGTTGTGGTAGAACACTAGGAAAGGACACAACGTTAGGTGTCACTGTACAAGTGTGAAGCACACTTCGAAAAGTAAGGCATCCTCCCCTCTTCCTCAGTTGACTGTATGCAAGTTGTAAAATAGTTAACTGGAGTTTGTAGCTGACTGTTCTATTAGAGTTACAGTATTGTATTGATTACACATATAGAAAACTCATCTGTTTGATTATTTTTTTTTTTTGTAAATTATAGTGCTTCAAAAAGCTTAAATTAATACAAGTGGCCTAGTCAAAACCATCAGCTGGACTGGTACAGTGTAGGTCCCTCATAGTAATGTACATTTAGCAAAATAAACTAGAGGATTCAGCAATGGAAACAGGAATGTTCAAATAATTGTTGAATTCACACTCCTAATAAAAATCAAAAATTCAGCTAGAAAGATGGCTTTTTATTTGTGGACATTGTTTAAACGACTACTTACCCCAGCTCTGTCTCCACAAGAACTCCAGCTGTTTCTTCTTAGAGAAGTGTTTCTTGAGGGCATAGTGTATCCTCTGGATCAACATGTTGTGGAATCCCATCCTCTGCAACAAGTAGGCCATTGTGGGAGTGTAGCCAAATGGGTCAATAGCCCAACCAGATATTGGCTTTACACCTACACCATATAATATCATGGGAATAATGGAAAACACTTGGTGAATTGCAACTGCAAGTTAAGAGCCAGCATTTGCTAGCAAAAATGGCAAATTCCATAAGCTCCAACTATTCACACTCAAATTTCATATAAGATATTGATTCTTTTGCTGCATGAAAACTTTTGATAGTCACATATGTACATATAATTACATATCCTTAATTAACCCGTTGAAAACCATAACCCTATATTTAAGCTTTGATGCATACCTCTATACAAACTCAAATAACTTCTCAACAGAAAGATCCCACAGCCACCATGTTATTTACCATGAACTTCCCAATAAAATGGCACCAAGCACTGAAGAATTTGAGAAAAATGCCGTTCATCACACCATTTAGAAAAGAGCCTTCTTCATCAAAGGTCCACCATGGCTGTACACCGCTTCACTAATCAAGGCATATCTTCGCCATACTTAACACTATGGCCTTAAACTAAACGCCATTAGAATCCTCGTGAGCTACTGAATTGAGTGGTATACATGTACAATAGAGCACACGATTTTAAAATATACACTCAAAACGCCGTCTAGTTTTGGTGAAGACTATGTCTGCCGTTCATCACTTCGTATCAAAAGTATTCTTTAGTGCTGTGCAAAACTGTTTACATGCTCTGTAGTGCTTGATGCTCTACCTACAGTATACAGTTACTCACTATTTCATATTCAAAATTAATTCCATCTTTGAAGGGTTAAGTGTACACAGGGTTTACGATGTCATGAAGGCAATAGCAAACACAACAATTCTATAAAGTAACTTTGCTTGATACAAAAGTGGATAAAAACACCCGAAAAGTGGACATATGCATTTGCTTGGAGATATGTACCATTGTGTGTTGATAGTTTAGCTAATTACCTAAAGGAAAATATTTCACTCACCGACATTATCATGTAACCATTGATGTCCTTCCATCAGTTGATCAATCATGGCAAAATAGTGAGTGTTGGCTTCATCATTCATCACCCATCCTCCAGTGACCATCTCTAACTGACCATTCTTTATTAACCTATAGAATATGATGTACTGTAAGACCCTTCATACACATGTGTATGACGTATATTTGTATTTTCAAGTACATTTGCGGTGATGTGCCCAGGTTTAGAGTAGTGGTGACTACAAGAAATAAAGTTGGGACAAGAAACGTAGTGTGGGGCCTTAACTTTGTATGTCACAGGTGATTCTGTACTTGGTTGGTGAGAGGTAGCGGTGGCTATTTTATTTGAGTGGTGGTCGGTACTGACCACTGCCGACCACTGTAGGCACATTCCTGCATTTGAACGTAGACTGAGTATATAGACCAGTGTAACTACAGTACACCAAAAGTAAATTAATTCAGATCAGTAACTGCATCCTGCTGCAACACATACGTATTCTTTAGATTCTTTGTATTCAAAACCACACAGCTTGTCAATTTTCTTTAGTAACAAGAAAGATAACAAAAAAGAAATAACACATCAAGTAGAACTTATACCTAATACATTAGCTGTGGCAAAGTCATATATACCTGGAAATATTTGTGGTATGTACTACGTATGCAAGTTTCACAGTTTGCAGTCAGTAAGGCAATTTTATTATCCTACAAACTACGGCAGTAGCTGACCTACTGCAAGATTAGACTACAGTATGCCTTGCACAGGGATTGCTGGTACTGTGTTACTTGGCTCAGATGCTCTGTGAAGTAAAATCAATCCAGATCCTGTAGCCAAGTAGTTAAAAACGAAAACAAAAATCTTGAGCAATAGTGGTCTGTGATTTTTCCATGAAATTTAAAACATGAAAATCCTGGGCTAAGAGATATCAATAAAACTTAAAATGCAAAAAAAAAAAAAAAAAAAAAAAAAAATCTCACTAAGTACATAACTGAAATATACACACTGCAATTTTTTTTTGGGTATATGCCATGGTAGGCATGTGTTATGAAAAATATATAATTAGGCCACTTCAAATACGGGCAAAAATTTTAAGAGCACATGGCTGGAACATAAATTTAAGGACAAAATGAGTACAAAACATAACAAAATAAAAGTAAGGGGCAAAGTGGCACCTCTTGGTTTTTTTTTTTTGCTTCATTAATTTCTACTTATGAAAATTTATTTCAAGACAACATGGTCTTACCACAGTACTTAAATACACACCACACAAGAATCGCATACTACTAATCAGAAGTGCACAACTCACAAGGTGACTGCATGGGCAGACAAATTATACCCTCTATTATGATGGAACTTGGGACCAAGTACTTTTACATAGGCTATTCTCTGGTTACAGTCACACATACTTGCTTGAACCAAAGTTGTGGTCTTTATTCAGAAAGTACTACAAAGAACAGATGTTTCTAATTCAAATAGTCATGCTCAGCTGGACACTGCAATTGGTTGGAAAATGGCATTAACTTGACAAACAAGTACAATATGTAAACACCAGCATAACCAGTTTGCAAGTTATGTTAATAGGCTCTATCTTTGAAAACAACAACACCTTGTAATATGCAAGCCATACAGCCTAGGACCTAGAGTTCTTTCCATACTTACACAGCATGAATTTTTGTACATACATCACAAGGCCTGCCTATGAATATCGACAACCACATGTTCAATATGACATCTGCTAGATATTGGGAGTGGAAATCACTAATGTTGTTACTACATGATGCAGGTCTATTTATTATCCAAGTTTGCTACTCATGATGTACAGTGCATTGAATACAAGTAGCTACTTGCCACACGGTGTTGGGCAACTGAAAGCAGGGCTCTGGGAGCTGTAACTTATCAATATCAATTTGCACATTACAATATTTTATATTGATACTAGATGTTGGTGTTGAATGAACTTAACTTTACTTTGATATCACAAGATGTTTGATGACGTGTGACTAACCTCCTCTGCAATATTACAGTTCACACCTGAGCCGTATCCCCCCCCCCCCCCTTAAACAGAGCACCTGTCAAGTACATTCCAACATCAGAACTACTTCTTTGGAGCTGTGTAATTATGCAAGTGGCTGTAAATATCCCATAGATTTAACATGGATGGTAAAGGTAGTGACCATGTTGACAAGTAGAAGAAATTTAAAGTTTTCAATACACATACCCAAACCACGGTTAAGAGCACATGCATATGTTCAATGAAGTGCAACTCCCACAATCAAAGGTTTGTTTTTCTTTAACGCCATCAGAGAGAGACCAAGTGTGTAAATGATCTAGAAGAATGGAACTAAGCACATTGCGCTGGTGGTGATGACTCACTGGAATTCGCAGAACAGCTTTAGCAAACCGGCTTTAGCAATCTAACAAAGCACCAAGTTGATGAACAAGCTCTTTGAAGTTCCACACTTAGGACATGAGCCAAGAGGGGACGAACACTGCGAGGGATGTGAGATACCATAGAAACAGGACAAGCCATTACATGATCAAGTAACACATTAAGCGTTTCGAATTCCATAGCAGGAGGTCCTTGAAAATATTGTGAAGTAAAAGACTGCGGAAATACATCATTTCAGGTAACCAAGTTATAAGGCAAGGGTGTGCTTTATATTTATAAACTGAATAATGAAGGGAGAAAATTTGATGCTTTTAATTTATTTTAAACCATTGATCTACAAAATTTATTCTCTGTTCAATTCTTTAAAAAGTTGTTGCTCAACAAACACACGCAATCATTAGTAAGAGGCATATACACATGTATGGGTTATTCAGATACACATACGATACACACTATACAGATATTACTGCTTACTTCTTTGTAAGTTCTTTACGATCAGCCGACTGCTCATTCCACCACAGGTCAAAGAAAGAGATCTCAGCCCAAATGAAGCGTCTCCTCTCATCCTCCGCTAAAGCATTCACTACACTGTCGAGAATGTGTCTAGTTTGTTGTGAATAATAATCCTGAAATGTCTTGATCCAACCTGGTTGGGAAGAATGGACAGATAGTAAGTGTAAACTTAATTTCACACTGTTGCTGCTCAAAACATTGTGCTTCCTTGTTGTGGACAGAGTAACACATCACTCGTAGGTAATGTGGCTAATGGCAGTACCCTTGGCTCTGCCGTGTAGTGGAGACCATACAGAGTCAGGGAGACTCCCTCACATTGGTCATGAAACAAGAGGGTTTCACATAATGCATACACCATGCTTTGCACAAGTCTCTGACTCAGGTCCCTGCAATTGTTTATGGCCTATCCACCCTTCTGGGGGTCTGGTTCTATATTTCAAAACTGTAAATTCTGTAGGATTACCCGCATCACCTAGCTAGGAGAGTTCTCTCTCCTAGCCTAAATTCAATGGCTTGTAAATGGGTTATTCGGTATCCCCTGGAGTACCTTCCATGGAGGGTTGGGACAGAGGGTCATCCAGATTTACCCTTAAACCCACAGAGAACTTGACGTTTACACAATATGGGCACGGATGGCGACACTAGGTGGGGTGACTTAATTCTTACAGCCTACAAATATATATATCAAAAGTCTGTTCACTGGGATACTTGGAGAAGGTTAATGAACACTGTAACTACAGTGGCTTACTTGTTATGAAGCAATGAACAGTGGCAAGTTGTGCTCAAAATTCTTGCCACGTGTTTAATTTTGATTGTGGGTTTACTCATGTGAGTCATATATGGTCTGATAGAAAATTTAACAGTGAATCGAATGGAAACTGTTGCAAGGTGATAGGAGCAACCACCATCGAGTTATCAATCATTTTATGAAGGAATGTAAAGCGTCTGCATGGTTTCTTACCAAAAATATATTTTACAGCTATTTTGGCCTCACCACTTAGTGTCTATAACTTTTGAAGTGTCCATCCTATGGCTACGCAATTTATGTCATTCTACTTGTGATGTAACAAGGATTAAAATGATACCTAGGATTTTACCCTACAGCACTTTGTGCAAGACATGTGTATTTATTAAATTTAAATCCAGTTTTCTGGATTACGCGGGTTTAAGTGTTAAGTGGCATCTTTGTACAATGGCCTTGGTCTTGAGGTCCCAAACATTTTTTTCCACACAAAAGTGGCTTGCCTTAAGTAGACACCTGTTTAACACATATAACAGCCAGCCAAGAACCCAACTGTGTATTATTGTACTGATGACTGTATTGGTTTGTTTAGCCAACAATTTAGCACAGCTATGACTATTGCAAATACTGTGCAAAAAATAATCTATCTGGCTTCATAACAAGCTCATCTTGTCCTACCTGTACTGATAATTGTTTGCAAAACAATTAGCATTTGCAGTTGGGGAGCCTCTTAATAGTAATTTAACTGTATGCAGGCTGTCCTAGCACTATAACAACCACGTGTATATAAAGGCCAGAAAGGAAAGTTCTGGCCTGAGGGTGACCGGTTTCACTGTAGTAACTATGTACGTACATATGCATACATGTAGTGCATCGCGCGCACGCGGTGTGTGTGTGTGTGTGTGTGTGTGTGTGTGTGTGTGTGTGTGTGTGTGTGTGTGTGTGTGTGTGTGTGTGTGTGTGTGAGGCAGCATACCAACTGGCTAGAGCATTAATTGGCCTGGTAATGAATATAAGGTTCCAGATTTGATGTATTATGCCAAGTTGCTGCTTCCTTTTACCATAGATAATAGATTAAAGGGATAGGAAACGCAATAACGTGACGTCACAAAATACGTACATTTCTATTGGAATTCCGTGTAGTACGTCACGAACATACTCGTTATGCTTGCTGCGCTTGTATCAAAGAGAAACAAATTGTTGTAACGACAGAATTTTGTAACCAACGACTGTGAAACTTCGCTACAGTGAACTCAAGTAAGTAAACGAGGGAAATAGGATGGTACCAACCCTCAAGGAAGTTATACGCAAAATTAAAGGAGATTGAAAGTGAAAAAAACAGCCCAAAAATTACTTTAAACCACTTTACTTTCTTCGTAAATATATTCTATCCTTTTAACTGTGATAAACCTATTCCTTACCATTTAACAGAGGGAACCAGAGGAAATATCGGAGCAAAACAGGAACTGTTGCTTGAAGAAACGACTAAGTATCTTCCATTTTTAACCGAAAGTTTAAACCACCTTGCAGTACAACGCAACGGTAAAAGACTGTGTTGGTGACACGCCTAGCTTACCACAAGATTCGAAAGTGGAACCGGCTATAAAAGAAGCGGTATGGACGAGGCATGAAGGTACGATGAGCGAAAGTGTGACAGCGTGTAACAATCACGGTTAATGCGATATGCTTTGTTACAAAATCTACGGTCTGAATTCTCTCGCCAAAATCTCTCACATAGGCCTAAATACTTACTGTAGTCTGTTGGATTACTATTTACGCTGCTTAGAACACTAATTCTCACAAAACTATCTTGTCCTTTCAAGTCACGCGTAACGGAAATCAAACCGGAAATCGCTTGTGTTTCCTATCCCTTTACTCTATTATCTATGCTTTTACTCACATTGCTCCAGTACCCAATTACCCGGGGGCCTGGTATCAACTGGCCCATCCAGCTGCAACATAAACGGGTATCTGGTGTGTTAGCTGGAAAAGAAAATGCCTCATCTTGCTTGGTAGTACTGGAAACTCAGGATCTGTGGCCTCTCACTGTGGGACCTGGACAGTTCTCCTACAGGTTACCTGTCCTGCCCCAGAAGGATTTGTCTGCACAAGACTTGAGTGCCTGAGTGGTGCACAGGTATCCCAGTAATAGTTAGCTGAGCAGCAATGGCTGTGTTTCACCGGCCGGTGGAGGTTTTCCTTTGTGTATGAGTGAGAGAGATTAAAAGGTGGTTCGATGTAAAGTTGCTGTTGTTGCATCATTGAGCAAGAAATTTTGCTGACATCACTCCAGTCTACCCAGCTGTATAAAGGGGACCTGTATGTTAACTGAAGAAGCAGCTCACCCAGCTGTAACATTAATGGGTTCATGGTGTTAACCGGGAAAGCAAATGTACAATTGTCCATGTCTCACGTAGTGGTGTTGAGGTCATTGTGGAACTAGGGTTCCACAATGACCTGGGACCTGGATAGTCCTTCTGCTGGTATTAGCCCTGCCCCAGGAGAATTTATCTGCACAACACCCTGTGTGTGCTCCCCCAGAAAACACCAGGGCCCAACTGTCTTGCTTGGGGTTGTTATGGAACTTCAGGTTAATTGACCTCTCTCCGTGAGACTTGGACAGTCCTCCTGTGGGATACTAGCCCAGCACAAATTCACTTTTGTGCTATTCCTGCAATTTTAATGAAGTTTAATTTACTTTCATGCAGCTTGCTATGGTTGTGCCAGGTAAACAATGGTTTGAAAAGCTGCTTATCTCGTAATGAAATAATGGAAAGGAACTGCCTGCCCACACACAAAAGTGCTTCAGTACAGGACATGACACAGAGAATTTATTTGGAGTGGTCTTAGGTTTTTGCGTGTGTGTGTGTGTGTGTGTGTGTGTGTGTGTGTGTGTGTGTGTGTGTGTGTGTGTGTGTGTGTGTGTGTGTGTGTGTGTGTGTGTGTGTGTGTGTGTGTGTGTGTGTGTGTGTGTAAGTATTCAAATATGTTACAGCATGTGCATAATGTTAATTGTACATGACACTCACCAGGATCATTATGGGAGTGAGGGGCTACAAACACTTGAAGAGGTTCCTCCTTGAATGACCCCACATCATACTTAATATCATATCCTTGTTTCCACACTCCTCCATCAGGATTATCAAATGCTAACTCATCAAACAAGTCCAACACCTAAAAAGCACAGAACTTCTAACAGCCACTCCCTTAAGACGACAGTGAATAAAACCTTCTGTACTCACATTCAATGTACGTATCACCCAGACTAAACATTAATCATCTCACTCACATTAACAGTGGGTTTATGTTCTGGTGTAGTGGCTGAAAACACACACTCATCTTCACTCCCAGTTAGCTGAAGGAACGTCTCATCATCATTAGCTAGCTGTTTCACTTGGGGTACACTAACTTCAACAGTTCTAATTGATGCTGGCTGTGGCAAGGAGTTATTCTCAACTGGCTTGAGAGAGTCAACTGGTTTTGGAGAGTCATTCTTTTTAACAAAAATAGGTATCTCAGATGGTTCTTCTACATCACGAACAATTGAATTTGAGCTTGCCGCTTCCTAAATCGGTTATACCAATACGTTAGAAAACACACGAGTATCAAAGTTTAAACTTGGCGCGCGTTATATAAAGTCATACCTGCAATGCGGCGGAGTACTGCATGAACGAGTACACTCCCAGCATTACCAGTACTAACAGTATGGAGGTTAATAACAACACTCCTCTCTTGAGAAATAGCTGGCGACCCAGAGTACGACAAGTCAAGCACAACACACCCATAACTAATAATGTATCTCACGTGAGCACTAGACTAGATTTTGGTCCTAGCGCTTCTATTCAGGGTATACCGGTACGATAACTGGCTTCGCGTGTAAACATATTCTGTTACTTAGCTATATAGTTAAATTTTACAGCTAGTGGCTTTACAAAGTGGAGTCAATGGAGCCTGTTAATAGGTAAATACAGGAGCAGTGGCAAGTATATATATATATATTGTGTGTTTTTCTACTTAAACGGCGGAGCTCTGTTTGAATACTTAGCTGGTAACATGGGCATATAAGAAAGGAGCGTACTTGAGCAATTAGCAAAAGCTAGGGCGTGCGATCCCACGTGTTTTTACACGTGCTCACGCCATGCAGCGCACGAGACAAGTGGTGTTACAAAAAGGTGATCGAAAGACATTACTGTTTTGTTCATGCAAGAACAAGGGCGAGTTCTGGTTGTTTGAAGCTCCGACTTCTTTTATTTAACTTGCTTATTTCTTATAAGCGTTTATTTGTCTATTACGTAGACGTTTGATATTTATTAATTTCCGCGGGAATTTTTGCTGGTCGCTGAACACATTTATACATCCATATCTTGCTTAAATTTCTGTAAAGCAAAAGTGATAAAGTAATGGCAGCAAGAAACCCAGAGAGTGTCATCAACTTTGCCCCAGGTCCTGCAAAGATACCAGCAGAGGTACGCAAATGGGTGAATATTTTGCACCATAATGTTAGCTTATTTATCCTAAAGGTGCGCAAGAGAGTTCAGGATGGAATCCACAGCATTAATGGGTCTGGAGTTGGAATATTGGGTGAGTTTACAGCGTGTGTCTAGTCGTCAGGTGGACAAGTGACCTTTCCATATTTGTAAAACTTTTGTGATTGTTTCTTGGGAAAACGTTGTCACGTGTTCCAAATGTATGTCAGCCTGATACCATAGAGTGACTAAACAGAGGTTATCTTTTAACACAACTTAGTCAACAACTTTTAAATATATTGGTTGTTCTGTGTAATTAATTCTTTTCATAGTCTCGCGGCGCCCGACCCTAAAAAGAGGGTCTGGTGAAACTGTGTACAAAAAGTTTGGCGCTGCCGGAATGTTGGAAGCTCCAATCAGACCGCTCCATTTCAAATTGATTATGTAATGCATACATTTCAAAAGATTCGCGGCTTACAGTTAATTACATCCGGTGACTCTGCCGCTTAAACTCATTGAGAAAACAGCCATACAATTCTGTTGGGTTCGTTTTAATGTTGAATAAATAAAGTAGCGCTATTAGTTTGGTGATGCTGTAAGCGGATCTGGTTGAATGGATGTTGTGACGTAAACAGTGTGCTTACGTAACAGGTAAAACGTCATCCAATAAACATTCCAGAGCTCAAACTTTTTGTACACAGTTTCACCAGACCCTCTTTTTAGGGTCGGGCGCCGCGAGACTTCTTTTCAATGAAAGCACAGTGAGCTGGATAAGAGCAATGTGGTTGTTTACTGGCTTCCATATCTACCAAGGTACACAACCTAAACAATGTGGCTGGTTACTGATGAAAAGCCATTGATGTGCTTTGCTTAGTGACCCTCCAGTGCTGCCAACAGTATACCAATCCTATTGTGTTGACAATACCATTGTAATAAACACCTGTGTATTAAATTCCACTAGTTAATCAGCATCTCTTATTGATGATCAGCTTGCTTAACTGCAGAGCTGTTGTTATACTAACATACTTTCCACTGTAGAGACAAGCCACAGATCATCACAATATACAGCTATTAACAAAGAAACTACTGATAAACTTCGTACTTTATTGTAAGTTGACTCATTTAGTTTGAAATCCTATCTATATGTTTGTCGTTCACAGGAATGTCCCTGCTAACTACAAAATCCTTTTGATGCATGGTGGTGGAAGTGGACAGTTTTCAGCAATTCCACTCAACTTGGTAAAGGGAGATAATCCTACTGCTGACTACTTTGTGACTGGTACATGGTCTAACAAAGCTGCTAAGGAGGCTGAAAAGTACTGCAAAGTCAACAAAGTTCTTCCAAAGATGGACAGCTACACTGGGGTCCCTCATCAGTCAGAGTGGAAGCTGAACCCAGAAGCTTCTTATGTCTACTACTGTGAGAATGAAACTGTACATGGTTAGTCTGAACAGTTTGTTGTTACACCAATACTACCCATTGTTGTTTCACTTTACAGGTGTGGAATTCCATGATGTACCTGACACTGGCAAAGTACCATTAGTGTGTGACATGTCTTCAAACTTCCTCAGTCATGAAGTGGATGTCTCCAGGTATGGTCTAATTTATGCTGGAGCACAGAAGAATGTTGGATGTGCTGGTGTCACTATTGTGATAGGTGAGACTACATACTTTACATTGTGAATTTTACTACGTGACATATTGTGTAGTGCGTGAGGACTTGATTGGTCATGCTGATTCAAAGTGCCCCATCATCCTGGACTACAAGCAGATGGCTGATATGGACTCTGTCTACAATACTCCATGTACAGTGGCTGTGTATGTGCTTGGACTAGTATTAGACTGGATCATTGCACAAGGTGGCATCAAAGGTTAGACCATCCCTAATAGTAGGCTTAACATTACCCAGTTTTCTTTATAGCAATGAATAAGAACAGTGCGGCCAAGTCCAGCATGTTGTATAATGTGATTGACCAGTCAAACGGGTTTTACTACTGTCCAGTAAAGGATAAGTTTCGTTCAAGGATGAATGTCACATTCAGAGTTGGTGGAGTTGAAGGGGACAAGAAATTGGAGGAGAAATTTATTGAGGAAGCAAGCCTGAGGGGAATGCTGAGCCTTAAAGGCCACAGGTAAAGGGTGTTACTAATATCATAATTATTATAGTGGAACTTGTCTAAACTGGGTAAATATTTTCATATACCCGAGTTTCTATATTTGACTACTCTAAATAATGCCTCTGTATAGGTGACTGGTAAGACAGGTTTCACTGTAGTATATACAAAGGATACTTGTGCTACACAATGTTACTTTGTCTGCTAAGGTTTCTGTTATGAATTGTTTTTGTTGTTGTATAGGTCTGTAGGTGGCATGAGGGCTTCTCTCTACAATGCCATTACAACTGAGGAGGCAAAACAACTACAAACATTCATGTTGGAATTCATGAAATCCAACGTACATGAACAGTAATAAATGAAGCTGTCATAAATGGAATTATTTATTTGAGAACAATTGAAATTGCTTTATATTATGTAGTGAGCAGTAAATATTATATCATGTATTGTGCACATGGAATCTATTGTTGTAACTTGGTTACAAAAAGTGATTTAATCAGAACATTCTATAACACCCGAACATTTTATGCTACCAACAGATCCTCCAATGATGTAGAGCTTTGCATCTTCCGTGGTTGAAATGGCTGCACACATGCGACGACAGGTTGGTAGCTCTCCAACTCGACTCCACAAATTCTTCACTGCATCATATGTGTGTACTGTAGGACTGTCTTGCTTTGTGTCAGAGTCTCTTCCACAGAGTGCATAAAATGTTTCACCATGAACACTGGTGCTGCTGTGGGAAAATGGAATGGGAGCCAGTTCCTTCCATATTGTAGTTATATTACCAGTCAAAGCCGACTTCAACAACAGAGGTATAGAGACGCATGAAAATGTTTTCTTTGCCGACTGTTTACCATTGGGACTACTTCCTAGTCCACCAGCAAGATACAGAACATCTCCCTGTAACATTGGAGTAACTGAGGTTACTGTATAAGGTAATGATGCTGCCCTTATCCACTGGTTATCATAAACGTTGAGAACTTCTACTACATCAATAGATTGTCTCCCATCAAATCCACCAACTACAATAAGATAATTTGAATATCCGATGGCAGCTGGGTCACTTCGACTGGTCGGCACAGGAGGATATTCTGTATGCCAAGTACAGTTTGCCCCATCCCAGCTAGTCACCTTCCCTGTAACAGCATTCTTACTGTCAGCACCACCAACTACCAGTAACTTCCTTTTAACCACAGCAATGGCAAACAAGTGTTGAGGGGTGGATGGTAACACTGACCACTTTCTCTTTGTTATATTAAAGGCGTAGACCTTGAAGCTAGCATCAGAAGTGTCAGATCCAGTGTCACCACCACCCACATATATACTTCCATTAAACTCCACGACCTTGGGGGATCTCATACCTTGGGGCATTGGATCACATGACTTCCACAAACATGGTGGCTTCTTTGGCTTTGGATTTGGACTCCTTGGTGGTAAAATCTACACAAAAAAATTTGCAAGTAAATGTTAGTGTACTTAGATTGTGTTTACTAGAGGTAAAATTGCATTGGTAGTGGTCTCTATAGAGAGTTGCATACGAAGCGTGGGCTTAACAACAGTTGCTAGGTCAGCCATGTTCGAGGGCAAAATACGTGCTACAGCTGTTCTCAATGGTTTAGCGAAGTACAGGACATGTTCATTAGGTTAGTCACTTGTATAACTAGGATATATAGCTGTAGTCAAAATCCCACAAAGCCGAAATCTACCAAAAATTAATACTGCGCTTGTATATGGTTGATATTTGTTTATAACTTTCTTTATCCTAGCGCCTGGAAGTGATACTTGTTGTGCGTAGCTTATGGTGGCAAACCAAGAGTATTTGTCACAATTAGTCCCATTGAAATTTGCCCTCAATTATGGCCGAGTAGCAACAGTTGTCAAGCAATTTTTGTACACACATTTTGTATGCAAGCTCTCTATAGAGACGTACAGCATATGTAGCCAGATGGACAAAATTTTGCAAAAAGCATTTTTTTTAAATTCAAAAGGGTATCTTATTATTTACTCTTGGTAATACTTGTAACCTTTTGTGAAGCTGTCATCAATCACAAATTCCCTCAAAAATTTCAGGTCCACTGTTATGGTATCCTACTTATGGAGGGTTTAACTACTATACGTTTGATGGGTCTTTGCCAAATTGAATTTGAAGATGGCTGTAGACTCCTGTATATTTTGCAAGAAGAATAGGTTGGTCACGCATAATCATCCAAAGAAACGTTAAAACTAATTCAACATAGATATCTAAAAGACGAATTGTTTATCCATGCCCCAGGGCCATTACAGATGTACTCAGTGCAACGTGTTGTTTTTCTAGCTGGCAAACAAGCCTTGGTCGCATAATAATATATCATGTTATGATGTGTGACTAACCTCTGCAAGTAGTCATAGATACAGAGGCTAGAAAAATGGCATTTTTCAGATTGAGTTTAGCCTCTACACTTGTAAGGATTGAGATACTACACATAGGTGTACATAGCAAGATATTTTCTCTAAAATAGGGGGGCTGTTTTCCAAGCTAGGTACAGCAGCATGCAAAGCATGATCTCTCTAGAGGTATGGGGCTCACAGGAAACAATTTTACACACTGACTGCTCTTTTAGAACAACTGTTCTATTTGATCTTTTCCAAACCAAAATCAGAAAAGTAATAGGGAGTCCTTGCCCCCTGTTGCTATGCCTATGCTACAGTCAAGCTCTTGCTTAAATTTTCTCTCCAACTTCAAGGTAAAAATTTCCATATCTATATACCAGCTACCCAGTTACTTACGGGACTTGGTGGTCTTGTTTCTCTCAAGGATGATGTCCGTGGTATAGCTCCTCCATTTTGGTCTCCTTGTGACATATACTTGTTCAAGGCAATGTCTTTATCCAATACATTCATCATGGCTATGGAGGAGGATTGGATTTCTTTAGCTTTAAGCGTAGCAAGCAGGTCACTTATTTCAACAATTTTTGGTCTGGTAATGGCCACATTATCCAAACATCTTATTGCCAATGACTTTAACTGCTCAATGTTCCCCATTTGTTCTATAAGATGGCTACGACGTTCTTGTTCTGAGTGGCCAACAACTTTCCGTGTCGCTGGATCAATGGTAACATTAGGACCCTTAGGGGTGGGCCACTGGTGGGACATACAATGGATCACAATACCACCATAGGAAAATATGTCCAAAGGAGTATCATAAACCGGCTCTGTCTCTAATGCTTCTGGGGACATGAAATCCAATGTTCCTGGTGCACGAGTTAGCTTAATTCCAGCACCCTTGGAACTTACATCAATGATTTTAGCTACACCGAGATCGGCCACTTTGGCTGTAAACGATCTTGTAATGAGGACATTGTTGGAGGAAAGATCTCGGTGAACTATTGGTGGATCAAAGCTGTGCAAGTAGCGGATCCCAAGGGAAACATCATGTAGAAATGATAATTTCATGTACACAGGTATTTCAGGATATTTCTCAAGACATGTAGTTAAACTGCAGTACATCAATTCCATTACAAGGGAAGGAAGTGTAGAAGTGGGTGGATAAAAGATGCCATAAAATTGGACAATATTAGGATGATTGAGACGGGCACAAATGGAGCACTCTTTGACGAAACTCTCTCTGACATAGTTGAAATCAGAATAGTCCACCACAAGGTTGGCATGGATTGTCTTGACTGCACATTCTGTGCCATGCCACATCACTCTGCTGACAACTGCTGTAGCTCCACGACCAATTTCCTCTTCTGTTAAAGAAAATCACATAAAAGCATACAAAAATGATTTATAGATTTTCTTGTTCAATATATACCTGTGTATTATACTCTGCATTGAGTGCTTCACAGTGATGAATAAATAAGCAAATAAATAAAAAATCTGCGACTGCTGCTGGGCATGCTGGGGGTCTCCCCACTCCCACACAACGTCGTAAAGCCTACCAAATATGGGTGCGGCTTACCAACAAACCCCCAGGGTGGTTGAAATAGACTTAGAAAATGATACAAATGGTGCAAGGCGTCCTGTATTGCGTGCATGTCTAGGGTGTAGCCGGCACGTATAAATGTTAAATATTTACCACGGTGCGTACCTTTGATCGTGATATCCCTCAGCGTCAGCGATCGGAGTTGTGAAGCTTCACGAGCTAATCGCTTCTCTCGTTCTTTTGCGAGGAACTTCTGTTTCTCTTTTTCCTTTTCTTTCTCTTTCGTAGCGGCCAAGGCTACGGTTTTATCCATTGCGAGTCACAAGAATATACGAACGTGCGCGGCCTTACTTAACTTTATGACACCACAAAAACCTTCCCCTCAATAAACGAGTCGATAACTTTTAATTTCAATTTATCATGTTAATTCGTATTTCCTTAGCTTTTCCTTCAAAATTTCTATGTTAGTTAATAGGTCAGTTTCCCTACTTCTTATGCTAGTTAGTTCAGACTCTAAGCTGCTAACCGTTTGTTGTTGTCTTGTAATAGCTTTATTGAATTTCTCCTCTCTCTTGTAACTCTCTTTCATGTACCTGGTCAACTTGCTGTTTTGCTCATAAACACCAGCCAACTCTGATTGTAACTTCTCTATCACTGCTTTAAGGGCTAGTCCTTCTTCTTTGTGCTTTAATCTCAACTTCTTAAATCTGCTCTTGTATTTTAATTGTAATTCCCTTATTTCTAATTCATGCGTCTTTGTCTGTTCATGTTGCAATTGAGATTTTTGCGATTCAACTGTTTTAATGATACTTTCTCTCTCAGAGATAATTGACTGAAGTAACTCATTTACTACCATCTCACTAACTGAGCTATCATTCAACGTGGTTGTCAGTTCTCCATCATCTTTGATGTCCTTATTACTATTGTCAACTAGAGCACCGACTTCTTTGTAATATTCATCATCATCCTCATTGATTTCATTATCATCACTCTTGTTAGCTTTGTCACTCTGGCTTTTGTCAATCCCATTGCTGACTGGGGCAGCATCAGTAGACTTGGGCGGCAGGTTATTTACTATTTCAACTAATTCATTGTCTAATTCATTCTTGTCAATGTAAGCACTGCTGTGCTGGGACTCTGCGGCTGATTCAGACTCCAATCCTGAAGTACCGGTATCATATGACTTAGCTGGAATCTTATCGGACACAGCGTCTTCTTCCTTTGTGATCATGTCATGATGGGTAGGAACTAATGGTTGATACCCTTCTTCTTCATCCTCTTCTGTGTCACTTTTCACATGAGAACTTAGCTGAGGAAGTTTAGGGGGTGGCAGGGGAGGTAGAGACATGCTAGGATTGTATTTTGATAGAATGTCTTCTGGTAGTGGTAGCTCGTATAAATCTACATCTGATCTATTTTCATTATCAGACTTAATCAAAGATGCTACTTGTCCACTTGGGGGTTTTGCTGGATGTATACCTTCATACATATCAGTCTCGTCAGAGCTGCTCTGTCTAGATACCTGTCTAGTACGACGTCTGTGAGAGTTGGATGACGGACGAGGCAGGGGTCTGTCAAATGGTGGAGCAGACATTTGGACAGTTTGCTGCATTTGTCCCTGCACGAAAGGAATTAAACGAGTGTAGTGAAAAGTACAAATGAGTATGGGTTGACGTATGAACCACACACCTCAATTAACAAACACACACACCTTATTCTGATAATCACTCATTCTTATCGCACCATCACCCTCGTCTTCGTTACTCTGATCACTGCTACTACTCACTTCGCAGTCATCTGCAATCTTAGGAAACACCTCAACTATTTTCTCCCACAACTGGCCGTGTCCTTTAATGTTTTTATTTTTTCCAGTCTCTTGTAGCGCCTGAAGGAAGTAATGAACACCGGACGGCTTAGCAGGACTCGTGTCTATCGCTTGCAGCAATTTTGTTAGTCGCTCCACTTTCTCTCCGCTCGTGAGGACTGCGCCCTGGTCTAGCCTTATAGCTGACTTCGATAATAGCGAGAACACCATCTCACTGATGTCCAACAGCTCTCGAAAGTCTGGTAAAAACTGCATCAAGTCGTTCACGCACAACTCACTCGCCATGGCTTCGGTACGGGCTTCCCCTCACACGCTAGTAAAGTATCCGGATACAACCGGTCCGTAATCTGATTTAATAAGTGATTTTTTTTAGTGATCTGGTGGTACAGTTTCAGAAGGGTTTAGATTTACACAAGCACAACATACATTAACTATCTTGTATATAGTGTTCTCAGAGTTGTTGATGAGTGCAGTGGGTAACACTCCCTGGAATATTTTGTACTTCTTCTTCAGTAAACCAATAACATTCTCAGTCATCGTCTTCACAGCTGCCAATTCACCAATCCAATCCACCATTTGTACTTGTAACCTCTTCACACCATCAGATGGAGAAGGCACTGTGACTTCTGCTAACACCATTGGTGAGGCTTGATCATGGGTGAAGTTCCTGCCAGCTATAACAACATCACCTAGGTAAAAAATTGATCAACATAAGTATTGTACTATTGTAGCTAGTGCCTACACATATGCACACACTTGCACAGAACCCATGCCAGAGACAAATACAGGTGTATAACAGTCGGTCACTGGACATTTGCTGTCCAAATAGCCTCTGTGTCTGACCATAACTCAGTTTGTTCAGACATAATGTTGAAATGTCCCAATCTGTCCTACCACGACCAATCAAGCCTGCATATGACAGGACATTATGACCAGTACTGCAAAACGTTATATTTGTCTCTGCATACAAGTACATAGACCACATAACGCGAACACATTGATGGGAATAAATAACAGATTTCTGTTCACTTGAGGTACACAAATGGAAATTTTACATTTGAGTGGAGATCATAGAAATAAAAAGCAATGAGGTCACCTGCAGCTATTTCAGTCATACACAGTCTGGCCATAACTGAAGTAGGAATTAAATGTCCACTAGTATAGCTGTAGGTGTAGGTAATCTCCCTTGTTTTGCTGCATATCATTTCTATGATCCCTACTCAAACAACATTCCTTTCACTTGTTTGCTTACTTTTGTGTAACATGATTTATGACTGTGAACCAATTAATGCACGCTGTATTAAAGAAAAGAATTGACGCCACACAGTATAGAAATCAATTAAGCAACTGAACAATTAATTACTGAAAAGAATTGTGACCATTCCGCTTCATTTTCAGCTATGTTCCACCCATTATAAGCGCTAGAACAGCCGAGAAGCTGCAACAATCCATGACTGTATTCTCACACTGAAGCCATGACACATTACCATGACTCAACACTTACACAGCAATACAGAAAGAACTGGGACACAAAGGAGGACAAAGGTAAGTCCATGATGTATCCCTGTAGTTAATGAAAAAGCATGTCTCAGTAAGCCTGTAACCTTAAACAGTCAAGCTATGCTTGGCTGGATACATCAGTCAGCAAGTCAGTGATCAAATTTCTTAGAAACTTGTTGAAAGAGTTTGGGGTTACTCTGAAGGCATTTTTGGGGTTTACACTTTCCTGCCCAAAATTATCGTCCGGACACCAGCATAACTTTTTCATTGTACCTGCTAGGCAGTATTGGCAGGCACAATCAGGCCCCACTGTATTAGTGTATTATACAGCAATTTCTTAACTTGGCTCAATTCCTTTGGAACAAACTTTCTTGACGGTGGCTGCACCAGGCAGGTCATGCTGTACATATTTTGAACCTTTATTTCCATCTAACATACTACACACATCTTCCCAAGCAGTTAAAATTGTTATAAGACACACCAACCCAGGGGCGGATACAGGGGGACCAGTGCCTTCACTTCAGAATTTTTTAATAGTATTGCTCATTGAACATAGCTAGACACCTTAGACATAATTCAAACATTCATTATGCAGTTTATGACTATGTGTAATATAATAAACGTATCTGTAGCAAACTGTTACCCATATTGATAAAGCACAAGGGGAACTACGTGGGATAGAGCACCCTCTATGTTTAGAATTGAGATACTCTAATAGAACAGTCATTTACTCTAATAAAACAGTCAAGGGTACCATAATTATAAAACACTGTCATTTTAAACAACTTAAACACCTGTTCTAAATTGAGTAAATGACTTTTCTACACCCTAGTGACTATAGAAATTCTCTGGAGACACAGCTGCACAACAAATGCCAGGATCATCTATATGCTTATATTCAGGGGCATAGCCAGACTTTGGTGATGCCAGGGCCTAGACCAAAAAATAGTTACTACCTACTGACATTCTCCCCTCCACCTACACCTCCTTATTAATAACTACATATGTAGCTTGCTACACTACTTCTCTGAATACTGTGACTGATGATTTATTAGAGTATCTCGAATTATTGATGCCCGGGCCTGGGCCCGGGTTCTGGCTACACCTCTGCTTATATTTTTGTGACGTTTGCGCAGGGGACCTTATGCTAATTCTAAAATTTTCTACTTAATTTCAGCCAAAATTAGCACCAGAATCATTATCAAAAAGTCAATTTTTCAAAATTTCTTTACAGACTTTATAGCTACTACAGCTCAGTAGCATTTATGCTTCCAGCATTGAATTTTCATAGGCATTTACAAATTTTAGTCAAAATTATCTCACAATGTTAAGGTTTCAAAATTTCATTAGGGAGCAGTTTAAAGTAATTCTGCATGGTTTTTAACTCAGTATCTTCCAGCGTTTGAACTATCAACAAATGTCAGTCAAAATTGTGACCAAATCAATCTCAGAATGTTAATTTTTCAAAATTTCCTTGCGGGGGGGGAGGAGATGCCTTCCAGACTTCCCTAGAAAGATCATACTTCGCATTTCGTGGAGTATGGTTCAAACACTGTGTTGTGGAGTGACTTCTACCTGTGTGCCCTCCCTTAGCAAAATCCTGGAACCGCCCCTCCAACCCGTGATTTCACAACAAACAAAACAAAACAAAACAAAAAAACCATCGGGTGCATGTTCACAGTTGGCCAAATAATAACATGTATCAGCAGCATTGGATAAAAAAATTCATGTGGATTAAAGGTTTGCTCAAATTATTGGAGTTCATAATATATATAAAAAGATTATGAACTCTTGGTTTTACTAATCCACAAAAATTTCTAGGTGCCCTTGAAAACATGTGCACAGCGCTCCCTCAATTATCCAAACACTTGATTATCCGAACAGTAGAAATGACTGCTCTATTAGAGTATATTATCTAAGATGTATGCTCTATTAGAGTATTTGAACAAGCCAACAGGGCTTTGATTATCCACACTTTTTGAATATCTGAACATGTCTTGGTCCCAAAGAGGTCGGATAATCGAGGGAGAACTACAATTAATGATTGTATAATTGTTGTAAGACCATATGCAATCAGTGTACCACATGCTAACCTGGTTGAAGATATTTCATCAGCTCACTTTGTTCCACAATCTCTTTACCGTACATTGTAGCATCAATGCACTTGGAAGCAAAAGAGAACGTCCCTTGAGGGGTAATCCCAATAAGAAACTTCACAGTAGTGGGTTCCCCTGCATGATACTCAACAGATACTTCCATACAATCAACTATCACACAAGAGCTCCTGCACAAGCTCCTAAATGGTATAGGCATGGTCATCCTCAATATCTCTGGTAGTGGCCACTGCACCATAAACATGGACCGTACGTACATTATTTCCAATACACGGTGGAAATTTTTGACAACAGTACAGCAGCTTACTCCAAACCTATAGCCAATGTCTTCATCTTCGTGGTTCTGTCGTAGCTTCATCAGGAACATTACGACTTGAGAGAATTTAGATAGCTTCGTTTTGACAGGTAAAAATGCTGACACAAAGTCGAAAAACACTTTCAAAACTTCATAGCACACAAAACCTGCAGAAAACAATAATGTAAGGACACACAAGAGGAAAGATATCTCACCTGTATAATACTCCAGGTACTGTTTGTTGTCCTTCAATAGTTGTTCATTTAACTGTAATCTATCAATCACTTGCTTCAGTGAAGAGACTTGCTTTAAAAGTTGAGTCTTTTCTGTACGTAATTCTTCTAGTTCAGCTCTTCGAATTATTGTTAACCCACTTTCTTGATTAGTTAACAAAGCTTCTACAATTGCTTGACCCGTTTGATTAGTTAACTCACTAATTGCTCTACTTGTTAGAAAAGTTAGTCTAGCTCCTCCAACTGCTTGACCAGCTTGGTTTGTCTGTCTTGCTTGACTAGATTGGCTAACTGCTCTACTTGTTTGACCAATTACTCTACTTGTTTGACCAGTTCCACCATTTGCTTGGCTAGGTTGGTTAGTTGTTCTAATTGGTAGACTACTTCCTCCACTTGCTTGACCAGTCCGAATATTTAGTACATTAGTTGCTCCACTTGTTTGACCAGCCCATCTAGCTCCTCCACTTGCATGACTAGTGTGGCTAGTTAGCATATTAGTTGCTCCACTTGGCTGACCAGTTTGACTAGTTAGTGCTCCACTTGTATGGCTAGTTTCTCTACTTACTTGACCACTCTGGCTAGGTAGCACATTAGTTGTTCCACTTGTTTGACCAGTTGGACTAGTTAGTATATCACTTGCTCCACTTGTTTGACCATTTTGGCTAGTTAGTAAGCTACTTGCTCCACTTGTATGATCACCAGTTAATCCACTTGCTTGACTAGATAGTTCACTAGTATTTCCACTGGTTTGATTGCAGACACCACCACTAAGTGATGCTTGTTTACGGACAGCTTCGGCATCCAACTTTTGGCGCCTTCTCTTCTGAGCACGAGCATATCTCTCCCCATTAGCTGGACGACACTGATAACCCATATTAAGTGTTGGTAACCAATCGGGATTGGTGACATCATACAGTGTTGATGGCTTTCCTAAAATACACATAATACATAGTTACATTTGGACAAAACAGTGAATAAAATAGAATACAGACTATAACGGATAATTACTGTTTATCAAATAGGTGCTTTGATACCAGCGAGAACACATTCAGGCGTGCAAACATGTTTACAACATAAAATATACTTGTTCCAGTACAAAACCATTGGGAATGAACACATGTTCACCTCTTTGATATTACTATACAGCATTTGGCAGGGCTCAGGTGAGTGCAACCAACTATAGAGGTTTTCCTCTTTCAAAATGTACCTACAGTAGAGCCAAACCTGTTGGAACCGTCCTTGTGGTGATTTTTCTGTTGTATCTTTAATTTGGAGAGTTAGTTAAGTGAGGTTCCAGTCTGTATGTAGAACGTTAAGCTTTGCCAAGAAAGTACAACTTGATCAAAGTTATCAAACCGCTTAAAACTACAAATACATTCTCTCGAGTTTTATCTGTCATGTAAAGAAAACCTTGATACTGCCCTTTTAACCTGGAAGGGATTCACTACAGCCTAGGAGGCCTGCTATGTTATTCTTCAGTCATCAAATAACATGTTGGAAATGTTGTTTAGAGTGTCTTGAGAAATTCATATATCAAACTGTAATGAAAATACAGCTAACTGCTACAAGTTCTATACAGCCTCATATACAACATATCAGCTGATCTTGTTTTGTGACAGACAATACGTAAGTGATTTCACATGTCAACAACCAGAATTAAAAGAAAGTTTGGTATCAAAAGCATTAATTTTGAGCAGGGTGGCTTATTTTGTAGCAGATGTCTTAACAGAACTTGTTCCCCTACTTAAGATTTTAAATGAAACTTTTCCTTGATAAAGAGGTAAATGTAACTGTCTAAGGTAAAACCCATTTAGCCCACTAGCATTGAATTTGCTGAAACTCCACAACTAGTTAGCTATACTCACACACTATCCATTCATAACTACAACTAGTCCTATGATGTTGAGTCTGCTCAGCTTGGCTTATATGAACTGTAGACTACGGAGACAATAAAATTTACCTATAAGATAGGAATGGCCAGCATTTACCACAGATTCAGTTTCACTGGTTGTGTAGTTGGTTTTTCGTCCTGTACCTTCCGTATTGCTATATATTGCCCACTACTAACATGTTGTCTTATCCTCGCAGACCCTATTCTCCTGGGTGGTGCTTATTAATTAGAGATTATAAGTAACCCCTTAGAAAGGGTCTGTATACCTTTTATTGTATGAGAAATGGCAAGTGATAATTGGTAACCACAGATGAGGTGACAATTTGAGGTGAACTGTATCACACAGCCATAAATGGTTGTGTAGTTGGTTATTAAACACCCCCAGAGTGCATGCCAGTATGACCTGTACAATGGATATGAAACTAACAAAGTGCCACCTGTTTCGTCCCCCCCTCCCCCATGAAATAGCCATCAACTTTATGGCTCTGTTCTTTTAATGATGGCAGTGTTTAATAGCCTTGAAATCTTTGTTTGGGACTCGTTATTCATTGCGGCGTGGCATGAACTCATCCATTTTGTGACAGTGTGTTCAGGAGGATTAGCATAATTATGCAAAGAAAATGGTGAAAAAAATTGGAGAAATATCATGAAAGTATTCAAAAGACAAACCAGTACACTTTTTACAACAAAAGAACATGGTAAGCAAGCAAGCAAAAAGTGGTAGCTCTTCAAAGCATTTGTCTGAAATGCATACACAAAAATACTCACCAAGAATTAAGCATATAAATCAGTGTAGCTACCTCCGTGAAGCAGATGATGTTATGCTACTTCTAAAAAACCAGGCACCACACAGCTAGCTAACATATCTGGAATTAATCAACTATGTATTGCTATTTTATTACTTTAGTTAATAGGTTTTGGTTTAGCATTAATATATCAATTAAGTTACTGTAATTTCGGATTTTGTAATTTTGGGTTTCGTAATTCATGAAATTTTCGTAATTCATCAATATGTTGCTATGTATAAACAAACCGCTTTTAACAACATATTACACACAGAAGTATCTTCTAAACTGTTTTATATAATGTTTTTTTCTGCCAAATTCTCTCAACAAAGCCTCAAAGTAGCTCTTCATACTCGTTCGCATACGTAGAGGTTATGCCCCCTTTCCAACTTGAAGGAATAAGCAAATCCTGATACTCTATGAGGCCTGCACCATTGTTATTCAGTTGTTAAACACCTCTAGAACCCAAAGGGAAGGTAATTCACAAAGTCTGAGGAGAGTTGCCACACCCGTACTTCAGACTGCTGGAAAGAAACCACCTCAGAGCAAAGTTTACCTGTTTGGAACAGACTTCACTTCGCTTTTACTATTTACATGCAGCCAAGCTGATTAACGATTTTGCTCACGTGGGTGAGTACAGACAAACATAAATAGGTAGATAGGCACATAGGTAGGTAGGTAGGTACACACACACACACACACACACACACACACACACACACACACACACACACACACACACACACACACACACACACACTTTTACGAAAACAATCCAGGCGCGCCCACAGCCGCTGTGGGCACTTGCATGGTTTAAAAATAATTTTCACTACAACTATTATGAATGATGTAACAAGACCTAGTAACATTTTCAACTTGACACAGTAACAAAAAAAAACAAGGCAAAACCATTGTTGAACAGCTGCCCTCTGTAGCAACACATGATTAGTTTCACATCCTTAGAAGTCCACAGAAGAACCTGAGAACATGGATACCATTGGTCTGAGGTTATGTCATGTTAACGACCATGATAATTTACAACAAATATCGAAAACAAGTGAAAATATTAGATGTCCTTCGAGACTATGGAGTATGAATTATTGTAACATGACCTCAGTGATGGTTGTTCGAGACTGTTTAAAGAAGTAGTGAGATACAGTGAAGGATGGATGTTTATTATTATTATTGTAAATAAAGACTATCCAGTGTTACAATTTGAAGAAACTCAGTAAGTACATGTGCATTAGTTGCCAAGAAGCTTTAAGCCAGATGCAAAATTCACCCTAAAAGCTGTAATTAAACAGCTTTGAACCACACGACAATACAGATATACAGCGTTTAACAATTATTCGTTCATTAGCCAATTCATACTGGTGGTTTTGGAGATGGAATAGAATGTCTGGCCATGTTTTATATTTGTTCAAAGTGCCCTAGAGTTACATAAAACATCGTGGCTAGATGTAACAGCGTCCCGTGAATACCTCTATAGGGATACGTATATTATTTACAGTGGGTTGTATACAATCACTGGACTGGACTAGTGGATTTAGGTATGTTCCCCTTTCACCAAATATTTGGGCAACTGGTTGTAAGTATGCTAGTCTCATGTAGGTAGACCACTCCCCCTGCACGTAAAGAAACACACACACACACAAAAGGTGTGATCATCAGCTATGTATCAGGATAAGTTGTATCAGGAATAGCAAGACAGTTAACTGTTACCACTTAATTTAGCTGACTCTATGGCTATAACTTGTATTTAGGATAGATGGTTACTACAACACTACACACACATGTACTGTATGGTTCGTACTTCATGATAAGACGAATGGTAGTCATACAATGGAGGTTATGGCAAGACAGAGAGTCGTTATACAAATTGCACACAATCCCCTGGCTAAGATGAACAGATAGTACCAAGTAGACAGGATCACCTACATATTTTACATTCAATGTAGCAATAGCTACAACCAGTTGGCCAAATATGTGCTAAAAAAGAAAAAAAAACTTGAGTCCAGTAGTCCAGTCCAGTAGTCCAGTCCAGTGCTTGTATGCAACCTTTACAGTGTGTGCATGATTTAGCAACACCATTTCAAACGGGCGGATTTGTGGGATTCTTCTGCACTGAATGTGTGCATACATGTGTGGTGCATATACGTGGTGAAAATTAAGCTCGGCCAGTCCTTAGCCTCTCGTGGTTTTCGTTACAACATAAGGTTACAACAAACAAATCGTCGATATTATAGTGCGAACTACTCGAGGTGTGTTGTGCACACTACAGTCAACAGTAACACGTCACCTGATAGAAAATGCAGTGAGCACACTCTGGAGGAGACGGTAGGTTCCCAGTTCTTTTTCTTTATTTGAGTGATCCATAGTCTCCTCCTGTTGGCAGAAAGCTCTTGAGTTTTCTCTCCCTGGTTTGTTAGTACGGCTGGTATACGATAGAAACTGCTAGATCCACGATTTCGACAATTAATAACGCAGCAATTGTGTGGCATGGCCTTGGCTTTGCCTTGAAAATGGCGGTTAAACTGCCGCTCGATTCTATTACTCGCGCGTGATTTATTGAAATGCGCGCGCCACTGCGCTGATTATGATGAAAGTGATTTTATGATTTTACATTCTTAAATCTTGAAAAAGATCTACATTGAACTTTAATGGAATGATAAAAACGTTGTGATACTGAGCTAGCTAGCTACAAAAATGTAGTATATCTTAAGTAACTGGATCCAGCCACTCTATAGATGTTTGGTGCATGGCCGCCTTGCCAGAATCTTCTCCTTGGATACTCTGGTGGACAGTATCATCTCTAACAGATGACTTGTCATGTGTAATAGTAAGGTTATAAAATTTGATAAAGTAATAGCATAGATATTATAGCTTCGTAAGCTATAATAGAGCTAGGCCATGCAGTTGATGGTGATAATGACCCTCAAGTGCTGCGGAAATTTCATTGGCCTAATAGCAAATTTAGTTGATAATAAAATTCTGCCAATAATTACAGATATTCAACCTTGGATTGTTTCCTATTGCATGCTGATTGGCCCGATAGAGTCTAAGGCTGGACAATGTCAATTCCAATTACTTAATTAGCTACAAAGCAATATAGAAATACCTTAATTGATGCATGTGAGTTGTAAACAACAATATCTGGCCAATATGGAGTTGGTAGAATGGAGGTTGGAATGGTAGCTTGAGGTGCTTCACAGGTCCAGTAAGTCAGCAAACACACTGTGAGCAATTACAAATAGGCAATCATCAAAACTTTGCATGATGAGAACATATATATACACTGTTAAAAATGAAGAGTATATAACCATGCACCACTCTAAAGAGTTCCCAGTGTAGGGAGGATTTACACCCCTGGAGAGTAACCAACACTCTGAAAAGAATTACCATTACTCTGAAGAGTAAGTGACACCACCTTCAGAGCATGTGTTACTCCTTTCGAGTAATGGTTACTCTCCAGGGGTGTTAAATCCTCCCTACACTGGGAACTCCGTAAGAGTTGTGGTTACTCTTCATTTTAACAGTGTAGTTGCCAGAATATATAAAGAACCTGGTTATGGTGATATCTGAGTCAATGCAACATGCAGGCAGCCATTTATGACAGTAATGTACTGTTGTAGGTCAAGTGGAATTACATATTAGCATTTTGCATCACACTGAATGGCAAATTGACAGCAGTGGGTAGAGTATTAGAGACAGCTCGTAAGAGAAAAGATAGGACGAACGTCTATATTCCAAGTCCTACAGGAGCTTCAGTAGAGTCACCAACCTACATAGGATTGGATAGAAAGTGTCTGCAGGTCAGACTTATAGTGTAACATGTCAGCTGATTTTTAGCATTAAGATATATGCAGGTAGATAGTTGCTTCAGAGCATTAGTATTATTTATTATTGATAATTTGTAAAGCAAGTATTCTCAAGGCCATGCATGCTATAAGGTATAGCTGCAGACCTAGCTGAAGCTGCAGGGACCAGAAGTAGCACTGACACAGGACAGCAAACTGATATTTGCTTCTCAGGATATGTATAACACTTGGACAGTAAACTCCATGCAAGGATGGGGCAGCTTGGATTCTAACTTCCAACTTGAAACTGCATCTATACAAATAAACTAAATCTCAGTAAAGAAATTATGGAGTTTCTGCAGATCAGTTTGTACTCACCATGAATATATATAGAAGTGTATCAATCAAATGAGTTATCATTTGCTTATTATATAGCATCAGCACTCAAAGAGATAGATACAGCTTTAATTTCCAAAAAAATTTGGTTTGCCCCTCAGTGATAAACCTTAGACAAAGGTGTTCCTTGTGGTAAGATTCTGGCACCACTAAACAAATCATGAAATACATTTTGCGGGATCTATATCAGATCCAGTTGCAACACTGATTTGTGGCATCAGTATCACTTAAGAGCAAGTGGTATTGTCAGTATATCCCTTAAGAAAATGCTCCATTGAATCGGCAAACTTTAGAGCAGGTTTCCAATTAGTTTTGGAAGAGACATGCATGCAGGTTTCCCATCAAGGAGTGCAAATTTCTACAACATGCATGGCTATTTATTCTCAAAAGGCAAAAAAAATTTATGGCAGATCTGTCAACTTTTTGCTGTGATACTCAACTTTTTGGGCTGGTTTTCAAGTTCTCACGGTCAGACACTAATTTCTCAAGGTCTCTGTAGGGTTTTGACTGGAACCAATGCAAGCTTAAGTATTTAGTTAGCATCTTCAGAACCACTAAATGTTTCAACAATTATCATGTGGCTGAGACAACTTGCAGCCTAGACAAGCCACACAGTCTGCATGACTGGAATTCTCTACTTAACAGGAGTGGCTTATGATTCAAATGTCACATTGATATGCAATTCAGTTCTTTACTTGAAATCATATTGGTTTATTTTGAAATTGTGTTGGTTTGTTTCAAAACTGAGTCATTTCAAACTTGAAACCAATTACGTTGGTTTTTTAAAGAACCGATTTGGTTTATTTAGTTTGGTTTGGATTCAAATTGAGTTTATATTATATCACCATTGCCAGCACATAATTTTGAAATAAATGGCGCACCATAGCATAGCACACTGCTTGAAGGTTCTTAGTGTTTACTATTATTATTATCAAGTCTACCAGTAGGGTTTGTACAGAAGGCAGAGCCTGTACAAGGTGCTTCACCACTAGCCCAGGGAACCTAAGCGAAAATCATTAAGTTTAGTATCCTAAAGTAAAGCAGGACAAATGCTGAAAAAAAGCCAACCTCAGCGTGACTTCTATCTGCAGGCCACCCGGATACCGGCCAAGCACTACTAATTTGTTAAACTGCTTTACTGTAGTTGTACCCAGTTATACTGATAGTATAATATCAGTAACTTTAAGTATATGGAACATAACTCTCAGTAAAACATCAGTGAATGTGGGTTTACTGAAAACTACTAAAATAATAAATAATTAATTGTTCCATATATTGGGAATATACTACTCTAGTAAACTAAGAAACTTCAAGCAGTGGCAGCTTGATTAAAAATTCAATAATGGAGAATTCCCATCTAGTGTTACATTGTTGTGATTGCTCTATTAGAGTATCTGAATGTTCTATTAGAGTATATCAATCTTGTGTGTTCTACTGGTATAAGAGGAGGAAGCATACATGTGACCCCAATTAATATATGCTAAAACAGTGTGGATGACCCAACTTATGGTGGGATAAGGTTTGGGAGGATACACCTTCTCCTGAGTAAGATAATATACCAACAAACTAGTCCGGCAGACAGCAGGGTGAAGTCTGCAAAATGGCCTAGGCCTATAGTTTATTTTAATGCACTTTGGATTGTCCTGAAACAATATTCTACCTGCTGGACAGGTGTCAGCCTTGGGCGTTTTACCATAGTAACCAAAGTTTATTAGCTGCATAGCAACCATACAAATTTTACAAAATAGCTTTTGTGGGTTTCAGTTTTACCCAAAATTGTTTGATAACCTGACCATTTAACAAATCTGAGGTATTAAAATTAATGTCAGAATAATTTTTTATTAATGCTTTACAGCACAAGTGCTGAAGGTCTGTAGGTAGGGACCCGCCGATTATGCTGGCATAATTTTGAGCATAATAGGTACCTAAAAGCATTGAGCATAATACCAGCATAATAGGTTAAATATTTGTACGATAGTGTAAATTCTTGCTGGAAAAATGACAATTGCAAAATAAGATCGATATACTCTAATAGAGCAGTCAGTAACTCTAATAGAACAATCATCAAACTGACTGTTCTATTAGACTATATCGATCTTTTCTCTTACATGCAGACATGCAGCAAGAATTTATTATTTGTGTTCCAGCCACTCATTTTTTTCTTTCTATACAGTGTTAAACTAGTAGCAAAGCATATGAACTAAAGCATGGACATTGAGCATAATCGAGCATAATAGGTAAATATTGAGCATTAATTTAAGCATAATAGGTGAATTTTTGAGCAATGCAGCATAGCATAATAGGTAAAATTATGAGCATAATCGGCGGGTCCCTATCTGTAGGACACCTGGTCCTACAGCCTGCTCAAAGACTTTAGCTACTTAGACTTTAACTACTTAAGGTGTGTTTGAAAAGTTGGAGAATTAAATAGTTCCATAAACTCCTGAAGGCATCATTATGCAAACTGTAGTTACATATATCTCAATAACCATCATAGGGCCTGCGGGCACAAACTACACCCTGTCACACAACAGGACATATCTCAGTATACTGGAGTAAAACATCTGCATTCTACTACTTGCAAAGATAACCAAATGCTTAATGCCTGCTTAAATTGTCAAAGCCATAGCACATTGGTACAAAAGTTATGAGTGATTAAAGTTCATGCCCACATGCCCTATATTCACAGGCCGGTCACATTTGCTCCCTTAACTTTCTTTAGTTTGCTTATTAAGAAAAATTGTTTAAGCCATACCATAATGACTACCATTATACTTTTAGACTTGTAGACCTGAGAGAACAAACACAGTTTTCTGGTAGGAAATTCAATTCCGGTCTTTTCCTGTTGAATGCATTATGATAGAATCAAGTGTCTCTTGAGTATCTGGTGCAAGATAATGGTTTGCCTCTTTTTGGTTTTGCTGGTGTGAAAAAGCTAGGTTAATGCACCAGCTTAAGTCCATGGAGTGCAAACAATTTATCAGGTGCAGTATTTTTCAAAATCTAACCATAACATATATTGGTGCTAAAGATAGAATTTGAGTTTTACACTTAAAGAAATTAGTAGATCATCAAATGTAAACTCAAAAAGTAGTACTTGCTATATACTTGCAGCAAACAGGAGTAGCTATGCCACAAAGCACTTGTAGTGACTCACTATACAGTGAATAGTGTATGTGTTCTCTTCATCTATGCTTAATAACTGCCTGGTGTTTAGATTCTTCACACCTGTTCCACTATCATCTAGTTTAGCTTATTTTCAAGAAATACTGGAAGTCATGCCTTATTTGGGGCATCACATGTGGTATCCATGTCATAATACAATTATACAGTAGCTGGGTCATTCCATACCAAATCAACAAACAAAAATCCGGACCCCTTTCGATTTTCGTGAAATTTGGCACCAACATGGCCCCTTTCAAGAAACTTTCTCACACCAAAATTTGGCTCATTTCATAGGTCTCCCTTTAAGTTATGACCACTCAAAGTTTCTGCTGAAAATTTTATTTTGCTTACATGTCTTCAATAAAATGGCCATAACTTTGCTTGTGATTGACGTAGAAACATCTGGTTTAGATTTTTGAAATTCTTATTAAATTCTCTTTCAGGTGATATATAATGTTTTATAATCGTTCAAAGGAAAAGGTCAAACCACAAAAATGTAGCTTTTTCCTTTGATCTTAATTTTCAAAAATATATATTCTTTAATTAAATATATTTTTGGTTTACATGTTGCTCTAATAACTACCATTCATCACTGTGAGTTTAAAGTTGGGACCAATAGTAGATCATGAGTTATAAGTGTTAATGTGTAGCCTTGTAATCACTGTTGTTTGTATGGTTCAAATACGCAAAGATGCAATACGAATTGCAAGTAACTTTATATAATAGTACGTCACAATTATTTTATACATTGTTGGTTTGTAAGTAAAGTTAATTTGTTTATGTTTTGTAAGAAAACCCTGTAAAAGCTTGTAATTAAATACATATACTCAAGTAATTTACCCCTTATCAAGCTTGTATATATTGTTTCTGATTATGACACCAAGTCGAATATTCAAGTTCAATATTTCATCATATAGTAGTGAAATATTGAACTTGATGAGATTTTCACTAGCTACAGTAACTGCTACTGTTAGCATTTAATGCTGATTGTTGATATGCAAGTACGTATTTTGATACACAAATGTAGCTATAGTGGAAACTGTCTAAGCCAGTAAGGCCAATTTTTTTTTGCCTTAATAATGTAGGTGGCTATTTATATAGTTTGATGTGTACAAATCTTTTACTTGAACAATTTAAAGTTGGCCCTTAATAGAAAGGTGGCCTTTCATTACAGGTGGCTGCTAAGACAAGTTCCACTGTAATTTGAAACACTTACAAATAAAACAATGTTATGTAGCTGCATTCACACAGGCATGAATGTTTCAATATTGTAATCTACTAGAGCTTTTCTAACAAGTAGTAATGAACAACTGATGTAGTATTAACATTCTTTTCAACTTATACCTTCAAAAATTCAATTGTGTACTGATATCAATGTATCAAGTTTCCATGTGAATGATTGTAGAGGCTGTCATGCAATATGCACCAGTTGTAGTCTCAACTTTTACTATAACACTCTGATTTAACTTTGAAGTTAGTTGCGTTGACCCTTTCTTTAATCGATTGTTGATGTATTTCACTTAAAGCTATAGATATGCATCAGTGTGCAATTGCTGTAGTGAATCTTTGTACAATGTAATTTCTATGGAACATTTCTATGATTCTATGATTTTCAATTATAGAATCAAATTATGAGCTACATTGCTATTTTTATCATGATACAGCTGATGTATGGAGTTTAAGCCAGTTACCTTAGGGCCAAAATTTATGGGCCTTAATGTGTAGGTAGCTGCTTAATACATTTGCATAAGTGTACAGCAACAATTTAAAATTGGCCTTATTGGAGTGGTGGCCTTTCTATACAGGTGGCCACTTTCCACTCTATTCCATCAAATTTTTAATTTGACGAGTAAGACAATACATAGTGGTTTTAGAAGTGTACATTTTTCCAGCAAAGGCATTATTTATAGGTTCAAACATATAAAGGTGGCCTTTAAGTGGCCATGCAGTAGTGGGCATTCCCTTTCAGAGTATCATTCAGAGTGATATACAGTGTAACATATCTTAGCAGCTACCTTAAAGGCCACCTTTTTATAAGGGCCAACTTAAAATAGAATATTTCTACTCTAATGCAACTATATGAAGCAGCTATCTAGGTATTAAGACCAAGAAGCTTTGGATATCACTAAGACATGACATTTCGATTCCACTTTACATGTACATATGTATGAATAACTGTGCATGTCGTTTGCATCCATTATACACGCGTATAAGATTGGAAACTATCATCATAATCTGTGGCCGAATATTATTGTACAGTAAGTAAAATTGAAAGAATACATTGGAATATCATTAGTTGTTCAGTAAATCCCTTATAAATATAGCTACCTCTATAATAAGACCACCTCTATTTATAGGACACTGAACTTACAGCAAAAACATAATCAGTGATTATTTTATTAGGCAGCCTTATTATTGCTCCAAATTTCTTAGCTTTAAAAGTGGCTCTGTTAGTATGGTTTCAGTGTACTGAGCCCTTGTCAATACAAACCCTAACTATTTTAATGCATAAAATGATTTTTGACATACTAATATAAGGTAACTTGCAATTGGTATTGGAAATTACACTAAAAATACCATACAAACAGCAGTGATTACAAGGCTACACATTAACACTTATAACTCATGATCTACTATTGGTCCCAACTTTAAACTCACAGTGGTGAATGATGGGTATTAGAGCAACATGTAAACCAAAAATAAATTTAATCAAAGAATATATATTTTTGAAAATTAAGATCAAAGGAAAAAGCTACATTTTTGTGGTTTGACCTTTTCCTTTGAGCAATTATAAAATATTATATATCACCTGAAAGAGAATTTAATAAGCATTTCTAAAATCTAAACCAGATGTTTCTACGTCAATCACAAACACAGTTATGGCCATTTTATTGAAGACATGTAAGCAAAATAAAATTTTCAGCAGAAACTTTGAGTGGTCATAACTTAAAGGGAGACTTATGAAATGAGCCAAATTTTGGTGTGAGAAAGTTTCTTGAAAGGGGCCATGTTTGTGCCAAATTTCATGAAAATTGAAAAGGGTCCGGATTTTTTTTTGTTGATTTGGTATGGAATGACCCAGCTGTCTCTTGTACCCGCTATGTAATTTAACCACCCTGAAATGTGGACACCATGATAATCAGAATTATTTTTCGTTTAAGGTCCCGTGCATTTGCACATACAATTAAACCTCTAAGATCAGGACAACTTTCCAATAAGAACAGTATAGTGGAGTCTTAAGGTGTCCAGAATAGCTAGTATTGTGAGAGCCTCTAGCTATATTTTATATAGGATACACACACATATACGTATGTATTACTGTGTGCTACCTCTTCATCAATATTTTTATGTACAGTAAATAGATCATGACATTCCCTAGCTTTGTACTGAAGTTATGTCTGTTCTCAATCACTTTTACTCAATCACTTCAGTCTGTACCTTTTGTTATTTTCACTGAAATGGCCATCAAATAAAATCCTTTAAGGTATGTTATTCTCCTAAACTTGCATGCTGCTCCTCTTGCATGAGAATTTTGATAACCTTATAAATTAGCATGCAAGAGAGAACTTTCAATGATATATAAAAGTGCTCAACGTACTAGTCATTTTGTGACCAAATTTGCAAGAGTGGTCTTCCACACACCAAATTTTACCACTTTAATTATTCATAACTTAATTTAGATTGAAATAAGTTATTGATTGAAATTTTGTCAGCTGTAAGCCAAACATAGAGCATTGGATGAGGAAAAATTTCACGTTTGTTTGAAACAAACTTGAAGTTTTTCATACATGGGATGTGTGTGTGGAAGACACAAATTCAACCTTTAAGAGCATCCAGTGTTGTACAAATTTGGGATTACAAATAAGTTCTAGTTATATCACGGAATGAGTATGATATTGTAGTTATTACACAAGTTCGAGGTGAAGCTGAGGACGAGTGCTAATAACTATGATACATGATATAACTGGCTTGTACCATCAAAGAAACTGCTATATATTCTGTCCGCAGCTTGGCATGGATCCCATCATTTACTGCTTTACATGTGCTCTATTCAAGGCAGAAAGTCAAGCTAATGTTGAAAACAGAACTTATACAATTTACTTAAATCTAAAACCATTTAGTTAATGAGATTACATTAATTTAACTACTACAAATTTACTTAATCGCTCAGCATAAAAGTAATAGTGAACTTGCCCATTCTGGTCACATCTGCCAGGACTGCCTTATTAAGGAGGTGGTTGCATTAAACATGTTAATGTCATGTGTACACAAATGACACAATTAGGAGACTGTTACAATGGTTGGTTTAAATCAGGTGACCTTATTATACAGTGATCCAATTAGACAAGTTTCATTGTATAGTTGAATATTAGAAGTATTGCACAATCACAAATGCAATAAAATATCTGCAGTAAAGCAAATGGGCATAACACGGAATGTGTGATCAAAGGAATCAAACAAAACTTGGTGTATGACTTTGACTCATGATGCACTGTCTCTGTACCAATTTTGAAGAAATTTGAAAGAGTGGGTTAACGTTTTAATTTCTTTGATAATTTAGCATGGAATGACCAAAATACTAGAATTTCCTGAGTTAATATCCCAATTTTCCCAATGCTGATGGAGGTCCAGCAGGTGGTTTTGAGTAGTCTATACTATGGAGAAATATTTTGTGACATATAAAACTATATTGCAAGGTTTAGCCAAAAAGCCCCTCTTCTGCCGGACTAAACTACTTGGGAGTTTGAAATTATCAACATATCTTCTAAAAATATTTGCATAGGTATTTGAAGATGTGCACAAGCAGGGTGACTAACTAAAACATTTAAATTCAATGACACATGCATACACTTGCCACAGGTACTATATAGATTGCAATGAAACTGACTCAAGATACCTAATTCACTTGATAGCTGCATAATAAACCAAACTCTCAAGGCCACAAAATGGTTGAAGTTATTGCTTAGTAAAGGATAAAGATTTTCCAAAAATGGTCCACACTTAATTTGTCACTCGTACCAGAGGCAGATATAAGATTATTTGAAAGGGGGCTGGACATGGACATAGGTAACTAGCCAGACATTAGGAGATACCAAGCTTCTCACAAGGCCCTATATAGTGGTAAGAGTCATGTAGTATAGCTACATGGTCAAATTAGCTAATGACTACATTAGTGCCAACCTAGGGAGGTCTGGGGTCATGCTCCCCCAGGAAAGTTTTGAAAATTATAGGCCCTCTAAAGGCGAATCTGAGTGTTCTTAGTAGTTTATCAGTGGAAAATAATGGAATTTCAGTTTATTTTACTTTTCCATTAAATCAAGACTGACTGCCTGCATTGAGTAGCTACCAATTCAAGCATTTAGATATAGCTAGCTATATACCATAATGCATCAGCTCCTCTTAGCCATGCTCTAATCAGCTAAATCTGTGAGGCAGAAATGTGTATAGCTAAGTAGTAGTGGTGTTGAATGTCGCAACTATTATATATAGTATGCATGCTCCTTAGCCTAGTAACACTTTGTTAGCCTTAACACCAATAAAGTGTACTGAAAAGCAGAATGCGGTGAAGGGTACTAGTATAGTTAATAGGCCACTCAGAGACATAGCCAGGATTTTTTGAAGGGGGTTCTAACAGCAGTATTGAGGTACCAAAAGCAGGGATCTGAGGGCACAGTCCCCAGCAGCTGAGAGACTTTCAATATTTTAATGAATCAAAACTCAACAAATTGCTATATTTTATGCAAAAAAGTACATTAATTATAATGCATATAAATGCCCCTGGGATGAAGCTACAACTAGTACTAGATAAAGCTACCTAGTGGAAACAGACAGCAAACACATAGAGACACATAATATTATAGTAATCTGTAAGTGATAGTTATCTCACTGGTATAGGAACCATAAATCCACTGATACTAATGTCATGTCTTGTAATCAAAACATTATAACTATACAAATATGCATAGCATGAATTCATTTTGCATAACACCAGTGATAAATTACTATAGTTTTATATCTTTAAAAACTGCACACTAAAGTTACAACAGTGTAAGGTCGTGCTCAGTTTTGCATTTAATGTTAGAATGTCAGAACTTCATATGGATATGGATATTTACATGCGTGTTCTATTAGAGTATACACCTGACTGCTCTATTAGAGTAAATACCTGACTGCTCTATTAGAGTATATACCTGACTGCTCTATTAGAGTATATAGATCTTTTAACCAAAGAGGGCTGGTGTTACCTCTGTAAATCCTTCCCTGAGAGATGAATGCAAGCTTTATCAATTGTTGTGCTGTGCATTACACACTCATTTAGTCCTACCACACTAAATGGTGTGTTTGGGTCATGCTTGCAGAAATCTAAAATTTACAGGGGGGTTCCTGAACCCCTTGGAACCCCCCCTCCCTACACCCCTGCCACTGGCAATCCTTAGCAAAGTGCAACTACATTTGCATTTATGGGCTTTTTGAATATGCTGTTGTGATAGTCAACTTATTTCTAGATCTGCCGGGTTATGAAGACTGATATATAGCTAGCTGCAAATTCCAGCACCATAACCCACACAATGGGGTCATATCAGAAGGTAACTGATACAGATTTTACATTCATAGACAAAAGTGGGTGAATATGCTATAGCTACCTTATGATACTGTAAATTACCAAAAGACTACAGTTTGCAAAATGGCTGAGTTGGTAGCTACATATTATACTGAAGCTGACAATTAAACCAACTAACACATTTTGAATCATATAATTCATTTTAAAATATAAAAACCACACTAATCACCTCTTATAGCCATACTAGTGGAATACACTGCTAATTATCTGAATAAAACAAAACCCACAATTACTTTTGTAACTGGGGATGCAACCCACAATCGAAGCCTGTTTTTTTTTTTGAAGAACTCTTGAAGAAAAGGAAGCTATACTCTCCTGGAACAGAGTTGAACAATAGGTATAGTTCTATAGACATTATTTGTGTTGGTATATGCATAGTTTCTGAAATAAGCCTGCTTTTGATACACATGAGATTTAGGGTTTTATTGGCCAAATACTAACTTAGAAAGTAAGGGGGGGGGGGGGGGGGGGGGCTACAGCCCCTTAGCTCCAATCTTTAAATCCGCCTCTGCGTACACATGTAGTTTTTACTTCATCACATGTTTTATTTCATCACAAGCAGAATTTTGCATCAGGCACTTGAAATTAGACAAACAAATTTAGCCTGTTTTGTTTGAAGTGAAGCATGTGAAATGTTACACTTAAGAAATCCTAGGATTCTTAGGTGGTATGTAATTAACGTGTGTTCCATTTCAGGTCTGACTAGATACATTGAAATTACACACACATCTTGGTCCAAATCATGTTTGCCTGGTGGCTATGGACATGGTTTCACATGCATAGAAGGTTTATAATTGAGATTTAGTTGACCTTGGAGTTTTGGCATTTAGCCTGATTCAAGGCTAACAGTCAGACACATCCTTGAATTTGTGCAACAGAAAAAATCCGCTCACTACTGAACACGGCACTGGATTAACTAAATCGTGTGGATGGTGTAACGAAGTGTGGCATCATTGTCTTGTTGAAGAATATACATACCTGGTTTAGTGCAAGCGTACTACGCGCGGAAGTGTTTCATCAGTTTTGCCCTGAAAACTAAGTGATTTTACAAAACAAAAAGTACATCATCATAATGCTAACACGAAGTACAATCTAAATATCTAATGATCCCCAGTGATCCCCACCGTTCGCTAGTTTTGTATTGCGACTATTGAGGCTCACGTGAAATTCTAAACAGAGGTATGCAATTAACGTAATATTTTCGAGCATCGCTTCCACCCTCCTCTGGGCCAGTTGTGACAGCACCTCAATTAGAATTTATAGGTGTTGATAATGCACCCTTAAAGTTTAAATAAAAAAGAACCAGCATGCAATGGCGAATTCTTATGTGTGCTAATTAACGCCTTTTCGAGCGGCGTAATCGACACTTCACATTCCTACCGGGTGCTGTCACAACTGGCCTATTGGAAGTGTACCAGACCCTATTTCGAGCAGGCGCTTATAATCTCTAATCGATAAGCGCCGTGGGGAGAAATAGTGGTCTGGCTGCACGAGACTACTGCTAACGGTCTGTCACTATCAAATGCATGAATTTTAGTAGGCACAATCAAAGTTTGGTAATTGTAAAGTTTCAGCCAGGGTTGATGCTCAGATGCTGTTGTTGCTTCCTTGAGCAAGAAAAGTTACTCACATTGCTCTGGTTTACCCAGTTGTTAAATAGGGACCTTTCTTAAATGGTGACTTTTTTGGTAGCCCTACTTTTAAATGCTTTTGGTTGAATACATAATAAACTATAGCATTACTTTGTTCTGTTGTAAATGAATTTCTAGTCACCTGTTAGCAACTATTGTGTGCACTATAATACACATCTACATGTCAGGAACATCCATTAAACATGTAGCAAAGTAAGTTTCAATTACAGAGGCTCTTAAGATGGAATGCAATCCACCTATGCACATTTGTCCTGCTAATGGTGGTAGCTAGCTTTTTCTATATTAAAACTAACTTAAAAGTGCCAAATTTTCACAATAATCGCCACAGTGATGTGTGAAGCATATTGAGCAAAAGCTCTTCGAAGCAGGCAGTGATGTGTAGTGCAAAAAATTCTATGAATTTGCATACTGGGAATCCACCACAGCACATTTCATTAGTATTAATGGTTATATTCATTTTAGTGGCTTGAAGGAACAGCTGTTAGTCTGTGTGCCAATAGTTTGAAGGACTTATACTTTGCTATTGCTTTTGACTCATGCATGCATGCAAGCACGGACATTATAAATCACAAAAAAATTCTGTAGCTGCTAACAGTCTGTCACTATCAAATCCATTACCTTTGGTAGGCACAATCAGTGCTTTGATACATGGAAAATTTTAATGTTGTGTAGTAGCTAGCTAGTGTGTGTGTGTGTGTGTGTGTGTGTGTGTGTGTGTGTGTGTGTGTGTGTGTGTGTGTGTGTGTGTGTGTGTGTGTGTGTGTGTGTGTGTGTGTGTGTGTGTGTGTGTGTGTGTGTGTGTGTGTGTGTGTGTGTGTGTGTGTGTGTGTGTGTGTGTGTGTGTGTGTGTGTGTGTGTGTGTGTGTGTGTGTGTGTGTGTGTGTGTGTGTGTGTGTGTGTGTGTGTGTGTGTGTGTGTGTGTGTGTGTGTGTGTGTGTGTGTGTGTGTGTGTGTGTGTGTGTGTGTGTGTGTGTGTGTGTGTGTGTGTGTGTGTGTGTGTGTGTGTGTGTGTGTGTGTGTGTGTGTGTGTGTGTGTGTGTGTGTGTGTGTGTGTGTGTGTGTGTGTGTGTGTGTGTGTGTGTGTGTGTGTGTGTGTGTGTGTGTGTGTGTGTGTGTGTGTGTGTGTGTGTGTGTGTGTGTGTGTGTGTGTGTGTGTGTGTGTGTGTGTGTGTGTGTGTGTGTGTGTGTGTGTGTGTGTGTGTGTGTGTGTGTGTGTGTGTGTGTGTGTGTGTGTGTGTGTGTGTGTGTGTGTGTGTGTGTGTGTGTGTGTGTGTGTGTGTGTGTGTGTGTGTGTGTGTGTGTGTGTGTGTGTGTGTGTGTGTGTGTGTGTGTGTGTGTGTGTGTGTGTGAGAGAGAGAGAGAGAGAGAGAGAGAGTAAATGAGGCAGTTAAGATAAGTGGTCTGAGTTTGGTAATTGAAAGGTTTCAGCCAGGTTTGATGCCCATTCCAGTTACCCAGGCAACCTGGTGAGGCAGACCATCCATAGCTCTGATATAACATATGTAGTGGGTGAAGGTACAGGTGATACTTAATTGGGCTGCCATGCCCACACATTCACATGAGATACTGCATGGTACACCTTTCTGTGAGTTACGTATAATACTAGTCCTGCACCTCAAAGGATTATGCTTACGATGATTCTTAGCACCAGCCTACATGAGTAGCTAGCACACAGATGCAGTCAGGTAGGAAAGTAGTAGCTGAAGGTATTGTCTTTTGTCTGTGTGTGTGCGTGCGTGTGTTGGGCTTTGCTCTGTTAGTGTAGGCTAAGGCTGACTAAGAAGTTGACAGGAATGCATTCAAGTACATGAATATTTTTACTAATCAGTGTGGACAATCTAATTAGCCACAGTGCACGGGGGGGCAACTGGGGAATTTTTCCCCGGGCCCCAGCCATGAAGGGCCCCCTGAATACCTGTTTAAAAGATCGATATACTCTAATAGAGCAGTCACAATATTCTTCAGAGGAGCAGTGTAGCAAGCTTATAGATAAGGAGATATGGTTGGTGATGGGTAGTTATTTTCATTGCCAGCAGGTTGTGAGGTTTTTTTTTTTTTTTTTGGTCTTCACCTTACAACTTGGGTGAAGGGCCCCACTTTAACTCTTTGCCCTGGGCCCCTTAATTTCTCTGGGCGGCCCTGACAGTGCATCCACCGCACTAGCTATATGGCTGCGCATGGATGAGGTCACTGCTCTATCATGCTCGTATATATATACCAACTGCATACATGCATGCACAGATTGCACACAATCACCTTCGCTGCATGTTTATTCCGATTGTTCTAGTCGCAGTTAATAACGAGGCTCTAGCAATGATGCAGCTTGTTGTCATCCAGAACTAGAACAGTGCTTGTACTCCATGGCAGACTTACCTGGAGGTATAGCTATAAAGACTGTCACAGCATTTATGATCGTTCATAGATATCGCCTCTTCCATCCTTTTCCGCCAGTTTCTAGCGACGCCACAATTGTATACCTTTGCTACAGTAGCTAGCTACAGTGCTACACGCATTTGGCAGCTACAAAATCGCATGTTGCTTGCTGGCAAAAGGAGTAGAGGATAACACCCCTGGGTCGAGAGACAACTGAGTGATTCAACTACCTCACAGTGAATTGGTTAAGTCTACTTTATAGATGACTGCAAGTGCAAGCTACCCTGACATAGGGAACTTTGCAGAAAGACATATAGGAAGAGCTGCATTTGTAGCAATTGTGAGGTAAGAAGATGTGGCTAATTCATTATTCGTTATTAATTTGTTATCTATCATTGCATGGCAGTGGGATCTGCCATCAACATCACCTAGCTACGTAAAGTTGTCAAAGGAAGTTACAAAGTAGTTACTGATGCTTTCAAAACTTGGACTGCTGATGATGTCTTGTGGTAGTACTGTAGATGAAATCACATAGTAAGTTCTGCTATAGTTCTTGGAAATGAGTATTTTGTGGTCTATTGAAGTTAGGCAGTGGAGAAACCTGTGATCATGGCTGGATCTTGTGAAAGCTATGAATGACACTGTACAAGAATAGTATACATTAATTCAAGGTTTGTCACAGCAAAAAAATTGCCATAGCAATATTTTTATTGTAACAACATTTTTACAGATGTTACCTATAAGAACTATATATAACTAGTGATGAAACAGATTATGAGAAGAAAGCTGCACTCAACGGACAGAAGTAAAAGAGCAAATCTACATTAATTTTAGTGATGTAACATCCCTCAGAAAAAAAGAATCCTGAAAGTGTCAAGAACTTCAATTTGTGAACTGAAAATTATAGTTGCTGTACAAATGATGTGCTTTTTTACTTATTAATGAAATATGTATTGTGGGTAGTAAATACAACACAGGAGCGAGACATTGCTAGCTATATTACTAGCGCAGTATAAAGCAGATGCACAATATAGAAAATATTGATTTCAGCTACAGGATTTTTTACATCCTGTATGCATTTCACAGTGTTAAAATGTACATTTCTTCACTGCCTCATTTCCAGCACCATTCTAGATGCAGTAAATCTTTCTCTATCCTCTGTATGAAACTTTACTGAAATCTACTAATGTTCTAAGTATGAAATGTGGCTGAAATGACAAATTTCATGCACATTTTATACTCATTACCTACAAGCGGACATGGAACTTTTCGCCCAGTGCTAACTACTTACTCCTTTTTGTTCCCAGACACAACATGAGTTACAACTAGCTAGTCCCTTAAATGTGTAGTGCCAGTCTTCTAATGCACTGGTGTGGTTTACAGCAGATCACTTTTTATCTGTCTGAGTGTGGAAATGGCTGTTCAGTTAGAGTGTGTTATCATCAACATGTGTTCTCACCAAGTGATGTGTGTTTGTTAATAGAGTATTTTGCCTAATTCACTTGTCCAATCACTTTTGTGAACAATTATGTTTAGATAATTACCTGTAGTTCCAACTGATAAATGACTACACCTCACCAAAAGTGAGTATTTCAATTTCTGTACCGAGTGAGTGTACAATGATGATAGTTGAGGAGTTGATGTTCCACTGATCCTACTGGTTCCCAAGTATTCCACACACAGATTGCTGTAGTATAGAATCAGTAGCTGTAGTGTATTGATGTGTCTGTCTTTATACTACTGGTAGTTTTGTAAACAGTGACGGTTGGCATGTAGGCCACTAGTCTGAATAGTAGCTTTGATTTGTTGTATGTGTCTATTATGCACGAGTGTAACTTTGTAGAGTGCTGCAGTTTGGTATTGATAAACAATCGGCAAAAACAGGATAACAAAATGTCAGATAGTGCTTAGCTAAACCTTAAATAGTGGGACTGGTAGTTTGAGTAACAAAATGTGTTGATTATTACCATGACACCATTGTGTATTTAGTTTGTATTTCACTAAATGATGATGACGTTTCTGATTAAACCAGACGTACAGGTTGTGTGCAGTAGTCACATGAGCTGTGAAGTTGTCAAGTAGTTCATCCAGTCAAGAGGAGATCACTACATATAGTGAGTGTATAGAATGAGTACTTCAAGTGTGACAGTGTCCACTACAGGAGAAGAATGGAGAATGGTGGATAACTTACCACTGTAGCCACGTGAGGGGTGAAATAGAGTTAGATCATGAAATGACCACAAAAGGTACTCACTATAAAATTTATAATACACTAGAAATACCATCATGTGTTTGGATTTAAGTAAATAACTATCCCGTACAGCTACTTTATGTACAATGACATCCACCGTAGAACATATTGTATAATTTATAATACCCATTGGTCCCCCAATTTGTATATTTTAAATTAATAATACTATAGCAACATACAACAATGTAAACAGTTATTAGTTATAGTCTTACTGGATACTACACTGAGTGTCTTCTGTAGGAATAGCAGCTGTTTTTTGTGTGAGGGTAGCTCTTCCCTTCTCCACTGTAGTGACAGAGGAAGCTTTGTTAGTTGCAGCACCTTTTCCACCTTTGGTCCCTCCAAGCACAAGGATGGTATCAGAATCAATGGGAACTGCAGAAAGACATGTCCTGGGGCTGGATAGCAAAGCTATTCTTTTCCATTCATTCCTGGAATCATCCAACATGGCAACATCAGAGGTAGGAACATACTGGAGATCATGACCACCCATGATCACTGGTCGGTGAGAGTTTGGTATTGTTGTAGTGTTACAGTGAGGGGCTCTGGGTAACTTCATCCATTGAACTGGCTGTTCAATGGTAGTTGGTGGTAAGGTAGATGATGTGATGATATCCACTGGTAGTTGGTATACTGTATTGGTCCTGCCTGTTGATCCACTGTACCCCACAATAACAATCATATTGTCACTGATGGTAGGGAAAATGCCCCACATTGGCTGCGGTAGAAGAGTGCTAGACATGACCCACTGAGATTGTTGTGTAGTGTTCAGTATCTCAATATCATTATGGATAGTGTTCTGGTCCTTTGCTCCACCTGCTACAATGACATATTCTGAGTGACTCACTACTCCTGGTTTACTCCTGGCTCTTAACAAGTTGGGGAAGTGGTTAGTCCAACCATTGTTAATTAATGTTGAGACATTATTAGTAGCCATGTTAGTATTATCATCCCATCCTCCAATAACTGTTAAGTGACCATTGATTATTTGTAGTATACCTTGAATGTATTTGAGGGGAGGTAACTGTTCCCACTGGTCAGTAGTGATATTGTAGCAGTAGACATGATCATATGTATCACCATCTGGAGCATCACCAGCCATGATGTATACCTTCTTGTCATGTAGGACTGCTGATATGTTGTACATGGGAGAGGGCAGGTCTGCACACCTCTCCCATGTGAGCTCATAACAACCACTTTGCAGTGCTGAGATCAAAGGAGGCGACTCCTATAAGGAAGACATAAACACTGAATCACATGATCATGGTATGCCCTCAGTAATAGGTTATCTCAACAATGTGATATATTGTATCCCATAATCAGTTGAATAATTAATACAACATGTAGTCCAGTAGTGTAATACATGGTGTACTGTACAAGTGATTTATTGGTGATGTGTGTTCTTTTGGTAGATTTCAGTGAAATCCACTACACTTAAAGTTTATTGTTTTACCACACAATGAAGAACTAGTGGTTAGGTTACCAAAATTGTAATTGTTAATTTAATCACTTGTTTAATTGATTACCATCGTTTCACTATCATTAGATTGACTATTTGCTATTGTGATGATACCTATTACACTGGTGATGTTTGGTAGGTAACATTAAGTTTTACTAATACAAGTTACCAATGGTATATTAACTTTGCTGTTATGACAACTGCACACTGTTATTGTCATAGTAACACCACAACAAATATTTATGGTCACATTACATGTATTTCTACAGTAGTGATGTGTTTGAAACATGTATTAACAGTCACTTTTGTATAGCACAATGTACCAAAACTTTCATGTGTATGCATTGTGGTCTGCATTAAGTGATCATTTGTATAGTGGCCAGTCAAGAATTCACCTGTACAATGTGTATTCATTTTAGATCACAACTCACAAGTACAGTGACCTCGTCGATTTAGACCACTACTGTACATTATGACCAGCAGATTAAGGGAATATATTGGACACGACAAAGATCTTTGTGAGGTTTGTATAGCAAGTAACGTATTTGACCAGTTAATAGCCGCGGCTCATATAATAGCCACCCCCGGATAGTAACTGCTCCACAGCCACACAACCCCATAGTAGCTGCCCTCAGATAGTAGTCATATTTGAATAGTAGCCACAGGATTTCCTTGCTGAAGGTTATAGTAGCCACGACTATTAACTGGTCAAATATGGTATGTACATGTGTTAATTATTTATTAAAAACAAGAATGACTTAGCTACTTCTGAGGTGTAGACAAGGACATGTAGTGTTACATTGTTATAATGTGGTTGAGTCACTTCAGGGCCGGCTCTGGCCAAATTGGGTTGGGTGGGCCATCCATGGTTGGTGGGCATGCTCCTGCTAGGAAGGTCTGGGGGCATACTCCTCCAGGAAAATTTTCAAAATTATCACCTAGGAAATGCCATCTAGAAGCATATTTAGCCTAATTTCAGTTGGGCATAGTTATACTACAATCAATAACTACACTTCATTAACAGCTACGTGTATAAGCATTCAATCTAAGCTTATTGGCCAGTTGCTAGATAAATAATTACCACAGTACTGTTACTGTAAATAGTGGTATGTCCTAAATTGTACCACATAGACAATAAGGCACCCACAAATATTTTGATGAATGCTCCTGCCAAGACTTTTCCGTAATAGCTACTATGTGTTTGAGAGACTGGTAGACTTGTAGCACAGTATCTAAGTCCTCTAACCTATTTCATGCAGTATAGACTAGTGCTTAGTATAGTTTACAAGAAGTTTTGGTAAGTTCGAGCCTGTAAGTTTTACTTTTAAAAAGCAACACTTGCACGCCTAATTGTATGGTTTCTTGTACTGTTAGTCTACAACACATTAGTCAATAGTCAAGTTAACTAGTTGGGAAAATGTTGGGTGAGCCATGGCCTACTTGGTCCCACTTCCAGAGCTGGCCTTGCACTTTCATATTAAGACACCTACTCAATTTATATTAGAAATGCAATTACCTGACTGTTCTATTAGAGTAGTTTGATATTCTAAATTGGATGGATATAGTTAAAACAGTCTTGCATAATTGTACATTGATTTCTTAACGCTAGCTACTAGTTTATAATCATTGTAGAATTGTTTGATATTCTAACTGTATTCATGCACATGGTGTTAGTTGTAGCTGAGTGTTCTGTTAAGAGTGTACTACTATTGACCAGCAGTAACAATGAACTGAAAATGCATATGCCTGACATCACTATAACTCTCCAACCATTGACTCTATTAAGCTGACAGCTTTACCGTTCATTGGAGAATCACAACATGTAGAGCTCATGTGAGTCACAATTTAACTAAAATAGCTGTTGTGCCATGAGTTAACAAGATTAGAGAAACCAAACGTTGATCTTCAGCATGTCATAACAAATGAGTGAATGCTGTTCAATGACTATTAATTGTTAGTCCAACTGTCCCGGCAATTGATAACTTTCCAATAGGCAGTTTTTGGCTTCTTAGTGAAGTTAGCAACCTTGACATACTTCTAGTTTACAAGCCATAATGTAGTCTCACATTAGTACTAATAATTGTGTGTTTTCGTACTTTATAATCAATGCTGCATAATTATGTGGGTATAATGGTTAAAGAACTTACAAGACAATCTGTTGATGCTAAAACATAAGACATATTCACATGCAAATGTACTAAACGAAGTACACTTGCACATACTGTAACACTAAACATTTTTGAAATAGGTATGTTTATTTGCGCATGAACCAAGGCTTGTGCAGCACTGCAGTAGTACTTGACTGTTCTATTAGAGTATTTTCAAATCCAATATATTGCATGCAAATCACTGTACTATTACAGCTAAAAAGGGATTGGCCTTATATAATCATCCACAAAGTTCCAAATGCTGCGTTGGGTTTGTAATTATTTTACCACTATCGGATATTCCATAGACCTAATTATATGTTATTACTAGCTGTACTATCAAGGTGTAACAATCTAGATCTATGACCATCACATTCATGTTCTTTAAACCATGACAATTTTTGGGATATACAACCTAAAAAGACGCTACACAAGCCATGTTTTGTAAGAATATGTCCTTTGCCACACTGGACTAACCTATATATGCATACACAAAACACTCTAATAGAACAGTCAAGATATGCTGTACAGAAATCAAATGGCATTCCTAGTATACTAACTTTGCCCATGTCTGTTTTGAGGCATAATAAGGTACTGTAAGCTTATAGCTCATTACTTGGATGCTGGGAATAGCATTTTGCAATTTTGTCAAAATACAATACTCTAATAGAACAGTCACACAACATGTACGTTGTCAGGTAAAAATAGAACTCTAGTACTGAGTTACACTACTAGAGTAGTCACTACTGAATGAAATATTCATATGTCATTTGTCCTTGCATCACTCAGGTACTAGAAAAGGCTTATCCACCAGAAGTAGAGTAATCAACCCACTCTATAGTACATCAAGGAAGGGTACTTCACTGGGTGACAATAACAGTATTTTACTGAAGCTTTGCATTTGTGTGTGCGTGCATGTCTATGTGTCTGGTTGTTGTTGTTTGTATGTGTGTGCGTGCGTGCATGCCTGCCTACGCTGTGAAATTGGTGCATGGTGTTGTGTGTTAATTACTAGTGTAGCATCCTGTATCGTGCTGTATCTTAGTCATGTCATGTGCTTAAATGAAACCTGTAATCATATGGAAATTAATGTGATGTCAAACGGATACCCTCTATTATGTTCAATGCTTTTCCATCCCTAACTATGCTGGCATGATTTGCACACAACCATGTGTGTGTGTGCATGCGTTTGTACGTGCATGCATGTGTGTGTGTGTGTATGTCCATATGAAGTGTGTTTCAACAGTGGGTTCTTGTGGTGGAGGACCATGTGACCTGATCTTGAACAGGCAATGTCAAGATTAGACAAAACATACGTATGCTGTGTATATGCATGTATACACGTCATGCACAAAAACTCGTCTCTTTCCGAGTCTTTCCTTCTCTTCTTTACTGCCCGATATCAAGAGTTAATAATAAGAGAGGAGAGTGTCTAACGCCGTATAGTCCTGCAATAGATGATTGCGCAGAAGTTAAACGGCTTCTTTTCCGCGTAACGTACAGACTGGCTAGTATATTTTTGCATTTAACCACAAAGGCTATCCCAGACACAAGGGCGTGCGTTCAACTCGATGTTCAAGTTCACCACGAAGAGCATCGCTCTGTTGCGCAAGAAGTGTGTGGCTGTTAACCTCAAAGATAACTCTGGGGGAGAGTGTCTGAGAAACCAATAAACACTGAACCAAAGGCAGAGTATCGCTTCGAATTTTCACTGCGTCGCCATGTTACCCTACCTTTGAGCATTCTTGAATTGAAGGAGCACTGTTCCCTGTGCATACAGCTCAGTCTTTAGTTCAGCCTTCAAATATTCTCGAGGATTCATCACGGTGCGGCTAAACTAATTGCGGTAAGGAAATGAACAAATACTAGAACCCTATACGTTACACGGAAAGGAAGCCATTTAACTTCTGCGCAATCATCTATTACAGGCCTATACAGCGTTAGACACTCTCCTCTTATTATTAACTCTTGCCGATATGCATATGGGTCCTGTGACCTTCAATCTCAGGGACAGACCATGCCACATACTTGGTTATTGGCAATAATCATAGTGTAGCTACACAGAACTCCATCATACCAGACCACCCATTGGAACCTCTATGCCACTAGCATTGTGTTACCTAAGCAGAGTGACTACATTGGTGTATGCAAATGGTCCAAGTGATACCATCAGTATGGACTGTAACAATATAATAGCCATTACTGGAAGTAGATGCTGGCTAACATGTTATTTAAATACCTAACACACACAAACAAAAGCAAAGCCTATAGCAGCCATGCAAAACAGCTATTGCCATCCAGCGCACCAGCTGGAATGTCTGTCTACCACTCAAGCACTTGAGTCTTAATTGTGCAGGCAAATCCTAACTCGCAGAAGGAATTTCCAGGTCTTATGAAGTGAGGTCGCAGAACTCTAAGTTCCACATGTAGAATTGATGTGTGGATGTCACAGTATATTAGCTTGCATCTTTGGAGCTGAATAGCAGTTCAGCAATACAGACTAGAACTTTAAAGTTTAGGAGCTTTTTTCTCTGGCTGAAGAACTATTAAATTGTATATGTGGCATCTGTATTACAAGCACACACATGACGATAGGATTTATGGACCTACATTTTTGTGCATAACTCACGAAAAACCTTGACAAACAAAAATCGTGTCAGTGAAAAGAAAGAACATAATATCTCTGCTAGTATTGCACTACTATTCAGTAGCATCCTTGTGTGCCTCTCAGCAAACACTCTATGCTGTCACCTCAAGATCAACACCAAGACAAAATCAATATATCCTTCACAATTCAACAACACCATTTAGTTGTGAGCATTTCACCAAAAGTATAACTTGAGAAACCACCTAACTATGGACAAACCAAACATAGCGTATGGTAGAGAATTTTCATAGTTAAATTTTTGAAAAAATTGAGAAAGAAAAAGCATTTTCAAATAATTTATCAGAAATAGCTAGTTAGCTACATTACATCTTAAAAGTGATAATCAAGGAAAATATAAACAAAGTTTGAGTGTTTGTTTTCTGCTAGCTATATCAGCTGTAGACCACAAGCACTGCCATGGCAAACACAATGCAACTAGAGAATATTGTTATCCTAGTCTGAGTGAAAACAGTTGGATGGGCTAAAAAAGTCATGGCTCAATCTGCAGGCCATCTGGATTAACAATGTGCCTTGTGCACTTATGAGCTCCTGTTAAGACCAAACAGCACAGTGACAAGACACACTTCTACCAAAGCCAGATGGGAATATGTATGCTTAACCGAACAATCAAAGCAGCATATTCTACTTGCATGATCAACACAACCATTGTTAGCTTCCTCCAACTAGTCCATGGAGTTTGTGAACCTCTTCTAGTCAATTAACAAAGGTGCTGTGCAGATCGAAAATATTTTTTCAAACTTACAATCAAGTACTACTATTTTTCAAAAACTTATCTTGAAAATTTCCCACTATACAGTAATATACTCTCCCACGTGGGAATATCTACTACTTTGCCAATCATTTACCAGTATAAACAAGCAAGTTGTGTGGCTTCACAACCAGTCATACAGGTAGCCCCGGAGGTTTTAAGCCAGACACACAGTGATCGTACAATTAATAGTCTCACAACAGATTCATTTGCCTGGCTGTCAGCCCGCGTGTGAGTGGAGAAGATGCTGTTTATATGAATCCGTAGTTTAGGTGGTCATCTGATTATGATTATTGGTTCATTATTGCTCACATCATGTGCAAGTGTGTCACTACATTAAATCTTTACCACACTTGTATTGTGCATAATGATACATTTATAAGCTAACAACACATGGTAAACACACATATACCTTCAGTAACGCCAACATCTTGAACACTTCTGTTATTACTGGGCGTTTCAATGGATTATTGTGTAAGCAATCCTTCACCAGTTGCTTTAGCACTTCAGCTCCACCTGTCATCTTATCAATGTGTTTTTGCCGACGTTGGACTTCATTAAACCCAGTGATTCGTCCTGTCCTAACATTGTACTCCGTTGCTTTTGTTGGTGTGGGCCACTCCTGGTTAACCACATGGAGAACTATACCACCATAAGAGAATATATCCAAACTGGTCCCATATACAGGATTGTCTTCAAGTGCTTCTGGTGGCATGAAGTCCACTGTACCTGGAGCCTTGGTGAGCATAGCTTGCGTAGCCTTGCTGTCAGCTCTAATCACTCTAGCTACACCCAGATCACTTATTTTCGCGACCGAGTCACGTGATATCAAAATATTATTGGGAGAGAGATCACGGTGGACAATAGGAGTATTGTATCCGTGAAGGTAGCTGAGACCGAGGGATACGTCACACAGAATGGAAGACTTCCTCTTCATACCGATGTTACGCTTCTTCACGTAGTTGGTAAGGCTATCATCCATCAATTCCATCAACATCACGGGGAGAAGCGAATCTCTTTCTGGATAGTAAACTCCTATGAAGCGGACGATGTTGGGATGACGAAGAGAACTGCAGTGATAACACTCGCGAAGGAAATCATCCTTTATCTTTCGCTTCTCCTCCGGGTTTGCTAACTCCACCAGTAGCGAGTGGATCTCTTTAGCGGCACAAATCATACTGCAATATTTGACCTTGAACACCTTCCCATAAGCGCCTCGTCCCAGTTCTTCATCAAGTGAGATGACACCAGTAAGAGTGAGATCTTGTAGCACTCTAGTAATATTATCCATCTGTGATTCCGCCATTGTACCAATGATCTGAATGATGGGCGGAGCTTTATACCTACTGCACTTACATGGTATCCATGTTAAAATTCAACAATCTTTGTATGAACATAATACTCCTATTAAAATAAATAACACCGAACACGTTTACAATACAAATTGTACACAAGGAGTATCTCCAACTAAGCACAAATTCAGGAGCATTAAATGAATATTCAGTTGCACGTGTCCAGTGTGACGATATTATTACACTGTAAGGCCCCTATTTGGTGATTATTAGTTTCTCATCCACCGCCCGCATCCTTCTTACAGGAAATTGCATTGTCTTTGCAACTACCGGCCATGCGCGGTTTGAGCATGCGCGTGTTTGAATAATAAAATTCGTGCAATACAGGGTTTTGGTATTTGCTAACTAGTGATGATCCTACCATTCCTGGTATACTTGCTGTAAAAGTGTGTATAATTCCAGTTATGCAATGATTTAACTGACGCGGAATTGAACGGCTTCGATACCATACCCGGTATTGCGCGCGTTTTATTATTCAAAACACGCGCATGCTCAAACCGCACATGGCCGGTTGTTGCAAAGACAATGCAATTTTCTGTAAGCTACCGCATGGTAAGCCATTATTTACTCTGCGCATGCTCAGAAGAACACGTGATACCAAACTGTTATAATTTTTGTTGATGAACGCTACAATTCGCTATATATCACCAGGAGAACTGTTGTTTTCCTTAGCAAATTGCTGCAGTGCCAGTCGCAATCGTGCTCTATCGACTTCATCAAAGCAGGCTTTCAGTTGACTGTCGAAAAACAGCCTGTTGGCGATCACGAAAAGTAGAATCAGCTGGTGAAGGAAATGTTTGTAGTAAGAAAGAAAGACAATTTGGACAAGGTCTGTACATCAGTGTGTTAATGTTATACAATAATGGCATATTTATATCATGATGCGGGCGGGAGGGTATTACCATTATCATAATGGTAATACCCTCCCGCCCGCATCATGATAATTAGAAAGGCTGGATGAGAAACTAATAATCACCGAATAGGGGCCTAAAGGTCTACAGTGGTCAGCACTGAAAGTCTGACAGCAACATGTGCTGCAGCCTCTGGGTTAACCTAACAAACTAGATGGAGATTTAACCCTCCTGCCCCAGGATTCAAACTGCAGGCCGCCCAATGTCTAGTCGAGTGCCATGCACACTCAGTCTCTTCCAGGAGGGATGGATTTTCTTCCTTTAAACCTAAGTATTTATTATTAGGCCATCATTACTATATTGCTTGTTTCCTGTCACCCAATGGAACAAAAACTGATGCAGGCAGGAGGTAGTTAATGATTATTGATTATATAGGGCACTTGACTCCTGTCTCTGACTGCTCTATTAGAGTATCTCGATCTTGAAGTCTGCCAGGTTTGTACCTATGCACCCTGTGAAACAAGAGTGGAGGGACTTCCATCCTTCTACAGTATGTTTATATGTACACAGGGGCGGATCTAGGATTTATAAAAGGGGGGGGGCTAACTCAAGGTACTAATCTCTTGGGTAGAGGTGTGCAAAGCACACTTCCCAGCATGCGAAGCATGCTGGAACTAGGGGGATCTGGGGGCATGCACCCCCAGGAAAATTTTGAAAAATAGATGCTAAAATACTGCAATTTGGAGACATTTCCACATAAAATTCATAATATTTTCTGCCTGTAGATATTTTATATACTGCCTTTAGATTATAGATATGGATCTCTGAAGTATTTTGCTAATGGAAACGTTTGGGTAGGTACAGGCAACCAAGTACATGATGCACCCCTCTCACAATTGCACAACACTGAATAGGTGCATGTTATAATAATAATATGTTGAAAGTGGAAAATTTTGAAATTTGAACAATACAAGATTGAATCTGAGAGCATTTTCAATGGAAATTGTGTACCTGAATTAAGTATTGTCATACATATTAACTACACAAGTAGATGAATGAAGCCCTTTAAACAGACCAATGCACTTCATTGTATGTATAGGTGCAGGCAGATTTGGAAAAATTCCATAACAGAACCAACTACATGTTTCCAGTGAATGTTCTATTAGAGTAGTTAGCTGACTGCTCTATTAGAGTATCTCGATCTTGTACATCTCCAATGTTGATCCGGGTCCTTGTTGCATAAACTTTAGCATAAATCCACTGATAATACCTTGGAAAAATGTTTATAAAGTGGTTTTATGAGTATTTGTATTATTAGTGATCATATAATTATGCTAAGACAAAATTTCATTATAATACTCAGCATATTGATCAAGTAAAGCCTAAATATGAAGGGGGGGCTTCAGCCCCCAAAGCCCCCCCCCCCTGGATCCGCCCCTGCACACACACACACACACACACACACACACACACACACACACACACACACACACACACACACACACACACACACACACACACACAAAAAGCAAAGTAAATGGCTTGCTTTCGTTTACTCACTCCCTGAATTTCCTACTGTGTAACTGTTTTGGTTTCTGTGATGGTAGGATGTTGTGCACACTAAACTGTGGATCAGCCACACACCCTTCTGGCGGCTGCTCTTGAGAATGTGAGTCATGTGCTCCAGGTGTTACTTGTGTGGCTTCTTCATGTGCACCATGAGCCACTGACAATATGTTCAACTGAACTGCCACACTGTAATAAGAAATATTACACCACAAGTTTGTAATACCATAGTTCTAAAACTATAAGTTGTAAGTTTCACAAGTTAATTTAAAATTTCACCAGTTGGTCTGAGTGACAAAATGTTTTAATGTGTGATTAATGTTTGTCGGATGCTACCCTGGAGCTCTAACCGATCTGGCTGTACAATTCTGAGTTGGATAAAGACCTGTACTGTACACTGTAGCTGGTTTTGAGTCTACTGCCCACAATTTGGCATTTCTTCCAATCTGAACTCAACCTTTTATTTTATCCCATGCCCTCACTCACTACCCCTTGTATGATACATTTAAACTCACAAAAATATTTGGCTGATAGCTGCTTATAAAGTGGATGCTCTATATACACACAAACTGTATCCTCAACCACAGGCAAGTAATAGCACTCTGAGCACTTAAACCAACATTCTCAATACATTGAGATACATACACATATAGGTGAAAAGACCAGTTTTTCCACTACCTCAACACACTTTAAGGTATTCAGCTAGTTGGAGATAAAACGCTCTTCCTCAATTTAAAGAATAAAACTATTTCCTTCTTAACAAATACACTTACTCATCAGCATTAGTATCTTCTAAGTCATGCAGTCTCTTTTGCTCTTCTCTTAAAGATTCTTTTGGAATGGTTTTCTTCCGAGCAGAGGTCTCCTCTTAGCTAGAGCCTCGTGTCCCTTACCACATCTCACCAGTAGTGTTGTGGACTCCAACATGTTATGTGGAGCATGACAGGAAATTTCCTGTTAAAAAATTTTAAAACTTGAAATCCTACATGGATATAGACTTACCTTTCTTCTGTTTACTGGCTTGTTAGTTGATAATGAAGGTATTATAGGTGTTGTTGCTGTCAATAACAACTTCTTACAAGGAGTAGAGACACTAGTAGTGTTGCCTGTGTTGGTGGTGAACGTGTCCGGTTTGTTAGAATTAACTACTGATGGCTGAATGTCAAGGATCAATTGTGACTGGTTTATCAGTTCTCCTCTCTTCCTATAGTGAATAACACTGATGAATTACATGTCATGCATGTCTGTAAAGCTTTCTTAACTGATCACCTTCATTATCCCTGCATGACTTCTATAACTGTGTATAGCAAGTGTGCGTGTGTGCACGTACAAGTGTTAGTGTGTGCAAGTACGTAGTGTTAGTGTGTGCAAGTACGTGGTGTGAGTGCATGTGTGTGTGCGTGGTGCGTGTACATACTAGCAGAGGTATTTACAATAATTGTACATGTGCTGTACAATGTGAGTCAGTGTACCTGTACATGTGAACAAGTGTACAACATACAAGTACTGTTTGTAAACATTTGTCTCACTGTATAAATAAATTAGCAACCAACACCCTCTCACAATTGCACATAAACAGGTGCATGTTAGAATAATAATGTAATTGAAACTAGAAAAACTTCAAAATTTGAATGATACGAGATTGAATCTGAGAGCATTTACAGTGGCATGCATATACTTCAATTAAGTATTGCCATACGTAACGACTATACAAGTATTATTAATGAATCAGTTATTAATGAAGGCCTTTTAAATAGACCAATACACTTCATTGTATGTATAGACACATCTTTAGGTGCAGACAGTTATGGATAAATTCCATATAGCAGAACCAACAATTATGTATATGCTGAATGTTCTATTAGAGTAGTTAGGTGACTGCTCTATTAGAGTATCTCGATCTTGCACATTTCCAATGCTGATCCCAGTGATCCAGGCCCTACTTGGACAAGCTTTAGCACAAATTCAGTGATAATGCCTTGAAAAGATGATTATAAGGTGGATTTAAAGGTGGATTTAATGAGTATTTGTGACCGGATTTGACAAAACAAGGCTTTCACACACATCCACTTTTGTGACTTTGAAGTACCATAACTCAACGTAGCAGTATGCCATTAGTCTCAATTTTTCACCTGGTATTGTATTATGATATGGAAGGACTTTGTGAAAATTTTGGGCCAATAGCTTGCTGAGTAGTCAAGTTACAGCTGGTTAAAGTCAGAAAATTGGATGTGTGTGGAAGCCTTGTTTTGTCAAATTCGGTCACATTTGTACTATTAGTAATCATTATAACTATAGTGTATGCTAAGACAAAAGTTCATTATAACCTTCAGCATATTGATTAAGTAAAGTCAAAAAGTGAAGGGGGCTTCAGTCCCTATAACCCCTCCCTAGATCCATCCCTGCTGTCTAATTAGAAACATACCATCATCTATTTCATCAAGGAACTGATCTGTTTGTTCCTCAACAATGTCGCAGAGTATGTCATCACCACAAGGGGAACCCCCTTCTTCTCCTTCCTGTTGTGTTAAGTTATGGTAACAGCTTGAAGTATTGACTATAGCTTATCACGGTACAGTTCTCTCTTCTCTGACACCAACTGTACCATCTTCTTATAGTGTTGCTGTAGGAAGTATAATAGGGACTGTACATCTCTACTGGACTGTGATACTATGACTGACTTCTGCTCCATCATAGCTGAAGATACCCACAATACTGACTGAAAACTTCTTCCTTGATATTCCTCCCATCTTCTTCCTGTTCAGAGCATCATACACTATGGTGATGTTGTAGTCAGTACACAACTTGATGATCTGCATCAACATCTCATCTATCCCTCCTGAACAATGTGACATATGACATAAAACAAGTTACAACAATTTCAGGGCAAACCTGCGAAGTCTGAGCCTACACTCTTTTGGATGCATAAATAGGGGAATAAAATTTGGCAGGCTGCAGAATACAAATCTGATTGTCACAAAAATTGTTAGTTGTGAAGTTCACCTTCTGTAGAAAGCTACCTAGTAATATTTCATACCATTTACCCCTGGAGGTATTGTAGACTACTTGCATAGTACAAAACTCCCACCAACAGTTGTAACTAATCGACTAACCTGTTGACTGAATTCTCTCCATGTTAGGGGAAGCAATGTCTTCTTCAGTCAAAGATGTTTAGACCTCACGTAATCCCAGCACATAACGATGCTTTGCCCATGCCTGCAGACAACACAGGAGAGTAATTCACATTTCAAAAGTTGTTTAACATGTCATAACCTTTATAGGATCCTTGAGGTATGCACGAGTCTGGAAGCGATGGAGGTCAGACAAGAGGTCAATGACACAATTGTCTATCTCAGGGGATAACATGTGATCACAATACCTGTACAGGAACAGGAATAGGCAAATAATCGGTATCAGTAAATGTGAAAAAATGCATATCAGTGCAACACTACTATGCAGCATGGTGCATCACACACATACACACACACACACACACACACACACACACACACACACACACACACACACACACACACACACACACACACACACACACACACACACACACACACACACCCACTACACACATCACAAACAACTCACATACACACAATGCAAACCACATACACATGCTAATACAAAGCAAGCCTCCGGCTGCCATACACACAGTCTCACCTACCCAGTTGACTGGGCCACCTGTGTATTACACATTGATAATACAGTGTACACACATACACACACTACACTTGTACATATACGTACACAGTACCAACAGACTATGTTAGCAGCTGCGGGCGTAGCCTAATTTTAAAATCCCAGCTTTATAAGGTTTATGTAGCGATTTGTATAATCTTTGTCAGCTATCTATTTAACATCATGACCAAACCATGTATATGTGAAGTACAAAGACAGGCCAACCTTTCTATCCTCAGGTGGTGGTTGAGCAGTTCTCACAATGGAGCTGTATGACTTGATCTTCGAATGTGTCATTTCATTATTGACATCTTTACTAGCATCAATACTCGGCCACATCTCATTGGTTGTGTTAAACTCTCTCCACATGTCACCACTAGCTACACCAGCTAACTTGTTCATGTCAGAAATTCTTAGGATTCCTCCAGTTTTGTGCCGCTCTGTGTAGTTCCCATTTCTGTTGTCTACTTCTTTGAATGAGATTTCCTTAGTACCGCCATCTGTACTGTTATTTCTCCTTAGTATTTTAACATGTGAAGGACCACTGGAATGATGTTTAGATGTTACACCACCCTGGTACTTGTGTTGTGTCTTGTTCCCAGACTGATTCTGGCCTAGTAGTCTCCTCTTGTTTATTGCATCATCTAAACTAATGGAAAGTCATAAAAACATTTCAAGGTTCAAGGGTTGAACATTCACACAAATTAGATCCCCAAAATCCTGAAGAATAGAAGTTACCCATGTACCTCTCTCAAGCATGTGTACACATACATAAAATATATTAGCAGTTACTATGGAACCACACAATTAAACTTATACACCTGCAGCTGAGTACAGGCTAACATTGTGACTGTTGTCAAACTAGACATCAACTCTCAAGGTCACCAGGTAATAGTAATACCATGATAACTGCGATATGTATTAACTATTGTGATGTAAAGTGTGGTGATACAATACAATAGTGCAATGCTTATATCATGATGTAAAACTATACTAAAATGTTGTTTACTGCTATTTTGCATTTTGTAAAAACACTTGTACTTCAATTTCCTGGTGGTACTACAATATCAACTGTGAACAAAACATAAAATTTCCAGCCTGTTTAAAGCCATAAACATGCATCAATAAAAGTGAAGATAAATGTAAATGTGTATTGTGGTTGTCATGACATTTATTCTATCATGATTTCTATTGTGGTATCACTACAAGGTAGCAGACAAGGCCAAGTGCTAAATGTGCCAAGCACAGTCAGTGATTTTAATGATGTGTCCTTGACAGCTACAGTCAACATGCATCACCATCAAGAAATATGTAACAAAACAAACATTTTAGAGCTGAGAAACTGGACAGAATATCATAACTGCTTACTGTGAAAAGCAATTGCCAGTTATCTGTTAATCTGTACTCAGATTTTTTTTGTTGCCAAGAGTTCATAACTCTTGATGGATGTAAAATTATGGACACCATACAATTTACAGTACAATTCGTCCTTATAGTGGCCAAATTAATATGTACCAAATGATTATACATTTAGCTACTACAAGTGAGATATAAATGTGTTGAGGTGTATCCACAAACATACCACTATGTGTGCAAAGTCCAAATTTTTGTGAAATCAGAACTTTACTTGCAAAAATTAGTTTCTGGTGGCAGACTGATTTCTAGTGATCAGAGTTTTGCCTAAGCCTTAAATTTTCATTACTTTACATAGTATCCAGAGAGATGCATAGAAATACAGAGAAATCTTTCTTGTCTTGCAGATTTCACAATTGCAGAAATTTATGCTGGAGGCTAGTTTAAGCTTCACAAAAATTTGGACGTCATAACAATAACTACTGTATGGGGTACAGTACATGAAAATGTTAAGTTTTAATTCTCTAAGAAATATATTACTGTGATTATGAACTTTTTATGTAAACTTCAAAAGTTACAATACAAAACTAGCGGACAATGAGGTCACTGGGGATCATTACGTAAAATACACTTTGTGTAAGTACCAAGGTGGTGTACCTTCTTTTGTAAAAACACAAAGTCCTCATTTAACAAAACAATATTTCACACATATATAGTTCTCATTAAGCTAGCATGTATGTATATTCTTCAAACAATAAAATGGTTGTACACTTTGTAACATCATCTACGTGTTTTAGTTCAACACAAAATATGATGATTTTGCCTGCTTTTCTTTAATTGCTTGCACCCGTAAGGACAGGTGTATGTACAAAAACACAAAGGAATGAAAAGTGTTCAAATCATTAAGAAACACAATCACAGGTTAAGACATTCTATTAAAGGTGATCAGTCATCATCAGTGAAGATAAAAGTTTTTCTTGTAAAGACTTTGACCACTGTAATAATAGCTACATACCATACAGCACATGTCTACAATACATGGCAGCCATCTTCAGCAAAGATGTCGGGACATAATAAATTGTTGTTTGTTTTACTTTTCATAGGTGGTACCTCTATAGGCTTGTTGCCTTTTGTATTCACCTTACCTTTGTGGTTAAACTAATAAAAATTAAATTAACTCAGCTCTTTACTTAATATTGCTGAGCAGACAGCTTAGATCATCACTGATTATGCTGTACCAAATATCAAGTAAAGTATAACACTTGTAGTGTAGCTTGTCAGATCACTGACAGTAGCATGTCTCATGTATCAAACTAACAAGTTGGGGGGAACCACCATGGCCCCCCCAAAACCCGGTCACGTGTCAGGTAGAAAACAGCTCATCCAGCCACTCTTACCCTCTTCGTCAGCCAACACTGCAATAGCCATCTAGTACGTCCTGGGGTCTGTCAATACTCCAGTCTTGATTATAGTTTAAAATTGAAAGTATACACCATACAACGTCATGGAAACGGAGTTGCATTCTAATATTTTCATGCTGTTCGTTGGGAGAAAGTTAAAGTGATGGGATGATTTGTGAAGTGACACTGCAAACATCCATGTACTATATATCATGACAAGTGAGAACAAATTAATATGACTTATCTGCATATGGTAGGTATACATTTGTCTGCTTGGTTTATTATAATAGTTCCCATCACATGCTGACATGTTGTTTAATGATGAAGCAGGTCACTAGTTGACACCCTCCATCCTGCTCTGCAGTGAAACTTATTTTGTGTGGTAGCCCTAAGTGTGCGTCATGTTTGAACAGCAAACTATATAGCTATACTGTTAACATTTAGCTGTTTTGCCGTTTTTGTGTCTTGGAAAGCATCCTAGCTTGTAGCTACGGGCTCTGCCTATTGGTGCCACCCTGTCTTGACAAATCAGATAAATAATAATAATAAACTTGGCTATGGCCTTAGGCCACTCCAAATCAATTTTCTGTTTCCCATTCACCATCTGCATCTGCTTGCTGTCAGCTCTAAAATCAGTATCAGTTCTGTATTTCATTATTTTATGGTTGTCATATACTGTACAAGCTCAGTTAGAATTGTTAGGGTGTCGGCTCATATGTCAGTAAGTTATCAAGTCAGAAAAAATTCACACTTGTGTTATTCCTCCTACTTGAAATGAAGGTGACATGCAGTTAGTTACGGTTAGTAAAACTGCCAGTCTTATATTGGAAATGAACCACCCACCTGCCTGCATGCAAATATACCTGATTGGAAAATGGGAAACAGAATTTATTTGGGGTGGCCTTAGTGTATTGCCTATCTGTGAAATCGAAGTACTTTTTACTTATTCTCACCTAAAACGACTTATTCCTTAATATTTGTAATTTGCTTGTTGACATCTTTGCCATGCCAAGAATGGTGGAGCAGGCCAAATGGTGGGGGAGCAACTTTAGCATGAGGAGTTACATGGTCAAGTTTCATTGCAACAGATGTAATACTTGGTACAATACTTTTTCTCATTCTGTTTTGATCCCAGACACAAATCATTCAATGTGAGTTACAATTGGGACTAATCCATTAAATTTGTAGTGCCAATTTTCTAATACACCAGTGTGGTTTACAGCGGATCCTTGTTTATCTATCTGAGTGTGAAAATGGCTGTTCAGTTAGAGTGTGTTATCACCAACATGTGTTCTCACCAAGTGGTATATGTGCATTAGAATAGACTTTGCCCTTAAACTTATCTGAACAGATTCACTTGTCTGATCTCTTTTCTGAACAATATTGTTCAGAAGATCTAACCTGATAGCTACTACATCTCACCCAAAGTGAGTTTCTATTAAGTCAGTATACAATGAGGAGCTGATGTTCCACTGATCCTACTGGTTCCCAAGTGTTCCACACACAATTTGCTCTACTATAGTATCAGTATAGTGTACTGTCGTGTCTGTCTATATACAACTGATAATTTTGGCTGTGTGCATAGTGTATGAGTCAATAACTTGGTTGGTCAATGTCTTTGTATCAGAATGGTACTGTTTATCAGATCGGTCAGTGACCAGCAAAGGCTGCAGGATTAGGCTACATAAACTTATTATTATTAGTTCTCATCCCACTCATGTCACCGTTTTCCTTACTGCATCAATACTTTTTTGTACTATTGGTGGCTGATAATAAAGGTAGTAACTGACTAGAGCAGGCTAAGAGGTACATTCTGGGCCATGTGAGCTATGTAATTTATAATTAGCTACTTAGTATATAAAAATATAGTTTAAATCAACCCACACTGCCATTTTGTGTACTGGAGGATGATAAACTAATAATTACTTTAATGTGGCCTTATTGTCTAAATTGGTTGTAATGGACTATGACTATCAATTTATCAGCTGCAGTACTGCTGAAGGGGCTGGTGTCAAAGGATGTGGCATGTACTTAATTTTGTTGCAGAGATGTGTAAAGGAATTTTAAAAGGGGGTTCCACTATAGATAAGTGACTGTTTTATTAGAGTAGTTTATATTGCCTGACTGCTTTATTAATTAGAGTATCTCAATCTTTTCGCCAGCACTATTGGTCAGTAGGGATGAGTGGTATCTCGGTTATGTAGTAAAACCGTGAAATTCTGGTGTAACAATACCAGTATCATCAAAAATTCTTAGAAGCGATATTATCGCGATTATCGTGATTGCCGTGGTGTTCTCCAATAATATTCGTATTAGCTAACTACTGTAAACGTAGTGCTGTTTTACAAAGATTGAGATACTCTAATAGAGCAGTCAAGTAACCCTAATAGAGCATTTGCATGTAGCTATTAAAGGGATTTTATTATTTGGATTTTTATTGAGGAAAGAATATTTCTGCATTATCATACCGTACTGTTTAAGTACTACCATCATTTTCCACTATTCTAATAAATACTTACCGACACCCTGCTTGCCTCTTTGTTGATGGTGATGTTCTCTACTCTGAGGAAGGGACAACTCAAGGTGACCCACTTGCAATGCCATTTTATGCTCTGGCCACAGTACCTCTAATTCAGAAACTCACTGTACCTGTCACTCAGGTGTGGTATGCAGATGATGCTGCTGCCTGTGGTAAAATTTCTGCTCTTCGTATGTGGTGGGACCAAGTTTCCTCACTGCGCCCTAGCTTTGGTTACTTCCCTAATGCAAAGAAGACATGGCTTGTTACTAAGACTCAGTTTTGCTCTGTTGGTAAGGAATTGTTTCATGACACAGCTGTAAATGTTACATCTGATGGCAGGCCTCACCTTGGTGCCCCAGTTGGCACCTCTGAGTATGTGGAAAGATTTACTTTTGATAAGATTAGCCAGTGGGTTTCTGAAGTTAATACACTCTCCTCCATCGCTATCTCCCAACCTCATGCTGCTTATACATGTTTTACTCATGGACTATTTAGCCGTTGGCTGTATGTAACACGTACAGTCCCTGATACATCTTCTAGTTTCCAGTCACTCGAGAAAGCCTTATTGACAAAGTTTATTCCAGCCTTGACTGCCCTTGACCCTCCTGGTGCTCTTCAACATTCACTCTTTGCCCTTCCAACTAGATTTGGTGGTCTAGGCATTGTTGCACCTGATTCTTTATCATCTATTGAGTTTTCTGCTTCAATGTATGTCACAGCACCCTTACAATCACTCATTTTATCACAGAATTTTGGCTATACTGCCGATACTCGTTGTAGTCTGTACTCCCGTAAGCTTGAAATTAAACAATCCAAGACTATCAATTTGTCCACTCTTTCTAAGGAACTGTTCTCTAAGCTTACTCCCACTCTTCAGAGGGCTGTTACTTTAGCACAGAAAAAGGGTGCTTCTAGCTGGCTTACTGCCCTACCTGTGCAGGGAACATGGTTTCTCCCTACACAAGACTGCCTTTCAAGATGCCCTTGCTTTGAGGTATGGCTGGATGCCCTCTCGTACACCTTCCCACTGTGCGTGTGGTACCAACTTTTCTGTTGATCATGCCCTATCTTGTCCAAAGGGTGGATTCCCTTCAATACGCCACAATGAAGTGAGGGATATCACAGCTGAATTGTTATCTGAAGTGTGCCATGATGTGGAGGTTGAGCCTTATCTGCAGCCTCTAAGTGATGAAAGATTTCAACAGAAGACAGCCAACACTCAGGATGGCGCACGCTTGGACATTGCCATGAATGGATTTTGGGGTGGTCGTTATGAAAAATGTTATACGGACGTCAGAGTTTGTAACCCACTTGCACCATCCAACAGTGGAACCACCCTTCAGTCATGTTACAGGAAACACGAAATAACAAAGAAGAGAGCTTATGAGTTGCGAATCCGTGAAGTGGAACACAGTTCTTTTACCCCTCTAGTGTTCTCTGCTTCCGGGGGAATGGGCCATGAAGCCAGTGTTTTTTACAAGCGATTGGCGAGTTGATTGTCTGACAAATGGAATGACCCTTATGCCACAGTACTAGGATGGATTAGATGTAGATTGTCATTTTGTTTACTGCGTTCAGCAATCCAATGCATTAGAGGAGCACGATCTTCACAAGGTCGTTACATCAAAAGTGCTCCTGTGGCCTTGGTGCAATCAGAGACTCAGTTTTTGATTTAATTGTTTAACTGTTATTTGTATGTTCTAATCTTATTTTCTTTATATCTTCAAAAAAAAGGCCGAAAAAAAAGTAGGGATCTCCCCAAAATGACGTGCGCCGCCAAAATATCGCCTTTTAAAAACTAGCTTAGAAACTTCTTACGTGACGAAAATCACCTTTATGGAATAATATTAGTCCATCTAGCATCAAATGTAGCGTTAAAAACAACAAAACGCTTACTGGCGGCCGGATATAGAATTTTTTAAAAATTGTCAAAACTCGAAATTTCGTCTCACTGCCTCACTCACTCACTCACTGACCACAGTCGCAAGCCTAGAGTCCAAACAAAGCAGCACATGGTCACCATTTTACGCCACAGCAACTAGGCCTGCGCCTAATATGCCGGCATAATTTTGAGAATAATAGGTCACCAATTTCGTGAGAATAATTCCAGAATAATAGGATGGTTACAGGCATAATTTTAGAATTATCGGACGTCCACGGAAATAATCGTCGGAATTAAGGGGCGTGCCTCTTCTTGATTAGCTAGCTAGAAGAAGGAAGTAAGCTACTAAGAATGATAGCCGATAGCTGGCATTATTATACAAGTGCTGGCTGAAAGAGGTTGAAGAGCCTCTAAAAGATCGATATACTCTAATAAAACGCTCAAATACTCTAATAGAACAGTCAGATCGTTTCATGTTAACAATCTGCAGACAGCATCAAGGATTTAACTGCATGATTATCTGCAATTCTGAAACTTGTACATCTCATACCAGTGTATTTCTTTAAGTCTTTCTACAAACATATTGATATCATTATCTACTGAACTTAGCATATAGTTATAGCTATAGCTTTAATACACTGATAATTGAAAAAGTATTCCTGATAGCCATTTTAAGCCTGTTGTAATGGCTATAACAATTATGTGTAAGGTGGAATGCTTCAATTTTGGCTAGCTATTAATTAATTCTGACAAAACTACTTCTTATATCAGCATCTTGAGAACTAAGCGACTATAGCTAAAGAAACTAAATGAGCATTATTATGGAATAATAGGCTAGGTACAAGAATAAAAAAAAGAATAATAGGAGAAATTTTTGGGAAATTCTGGAAAGAATAATAGGTAAAATTTTGGGCACATTAGGCTCAGGCCTAACAGCAACAAACTCACCGGTGGGATATGCCTTTTGGGGTTCTGATGAGTGTACGCCCTGTGTGCCTTGTCTTTTCTTTTATCATCAGTCAGGCTGCTTGTCTTCTTCTTCATCCAACGAAACCATATCGAGACGTTAATTTTCCATATCAACACTTTCTTTAAGCAGTATAATAGACGCCACACTAAATTATTTTAGGCGCTTAGACTACACTACTGTACGGAGGTACCGGTACTCCACGATAGGTCACAACATCACGCCCATTCTTTATTCTACGTATTATCTATCTATCGGTCGAGACCACGATGACCACGCCCCTTTTACGCTAGCTGTATTTGTGACTACACACCTTAAAGTTGGTAGGCTGATTCAAGCTTGAATTCGAGATTCTCTTATCTAATACTATATGAATCGATCGAAACCACGATGACCACACCCCTTTTTGGGCAGGCTCACATCTTTGCAGGCTGACTCGAGATACTCTAATACAGCAGTCACCCTAATAGAACAGTCACATGTTTATAGCTACTATTAGCTAGCTGTATGTTTTATCAAAAAACTAAAACTAGTATATTAAAAATTATAAATTTAAAAATGAAGTAGGAATCCAAGCGATTAAAGTAGTGAAACAAGAGATGAACAATGATAGCTATTACAGTATAGCTCAGTGGGAAATCCTATACTTTGGCATTGAACACAAAAAAAATAATAGTAATTGTTATACCATGCCAAAGTAGGGATTTCCCACTGAGCTATACTGCAATAGCTATCATTGTTCATCTCTTGTTTCACCACTTTTTATCGCTTGGATTCCTACTTCATTTTTAAATTTATCATTTTTAATATAAAATGTGCATGGGTGATGCAAAACTCAGCATGAGCTTTTATTGCTATAGTTAGCAGTCTTTTAGTCATGTATGGGAATCTGTAGAACTCCTGAATTATGTCATGCACACTTGGGTGTATAAGACACATCCTTACCATGCTTAATTGTAGGTCTACCTAAAATCTAGCTATATCTCCATGTATAGTTCAACGAATGGTACATGCCTTGTACATGTAATTTTGCACATCCATTCATGTTGCTGTAGGTTATGTCACTTGTGTAGTTTCATAGTAGAGCATCTGTCAAAATATGAAAAAATATCGTGATAATTAGTAATATCACGATATATTTTTCCCATGATATATCGTGATAGTAAAATTTCAATACCACCCAGCCCTGTTGGTCAGAACAGTACTGTGTGTTGCTATCATGTGAGAAACTATTATTTAACTATGATAAATTCCAGATTCTGGAAACCTGAAGTTTCAATTTCTTGGCGTTTCAGTAGTGTGTAAACTCAAAAGAGGTTTCCTGAAAGTCCTGGAAGTTCCACTGGGTACGTCCCTGTGTTGATGGTTTGTGGTGATCACAGTATATCCTTACCCTAAACAAACAGTGATGGTTGGCAGCTTTGACTTGTGGTACGTGTGTATTATGCACAAGAGTAACTTGTAGAGCCTTACAATTTGGTATTGGTTAGCTATCAGCTAAACAGGATAACAAAATATCAGATAGCTATATTGGCTAAACCTTAAAAGTGAGAACTGGTACAACTGTAGTTTGAATAACAAGACGTGTTGGTTATCACCATTGTGTATTTAGTCTGTATTTCACTAAATAATATAATTATAATGCTTCTGTTTAAACCAGGTGTACTGGTAGTGTTGTGGGTGTGTGCAGTAGTCACATGAACTGTAAAGTTGTCAAGTAGTTCATCCAGTCAAGAGGAGATCATTGCATAATTATAGTGAGTGTATATATAGAGTGAGTACTTCAAGTGTGATAGTGTCCATCCATTACAGGAGAAGCACGGAGAATGGTGGATAACCTGCCACTGTAGCCACGTAAGGGGTGAAAGAGAGCTAGATCATTAAATGACCACAAAGGTACTCACTATATAAAATTTATAATACAATTATACCCTACATGTGTTTTGATACCCTACGCAGTCACTTTTTATACAATGACATCTATAATCGTAGAACATATTGTATAGTTTGTAATACCCATTGGTCCCCAATTTGTATATTTTAAATCAATAATATTATAGAAACATACAACAATTTAAACAGTTTATAGTCTTACTGGATACTACACCAAGTGTCTTCTGTAGGAATAGCAGCTGCTCTTTGTGTGAGGGTAACTATTCCCTTCTCCACTGTAGTGACAGAGGAAGCCCTGTTAGCTGCAGCACCTTGTCCACCCTTGGTCCCACCAAGCACAAAGATGGTATCAGAATCAATGGGAACTGCAGAGAGATATGCCCTGGGGTTGGATAGCGAAGCTATTCTTTTCCATTTATTCCTTGAATCATCCAACATGGCAACATCAGAGGTAGGAACATACTGGAGATCATGACCACCCATGATCACTGGTGGGTGAGAGTTTGGTATTGTTATAGTGTTATAGTGAGGGGCACTGGGTAACTTCATCCATTGAACTGGCTGACCACTGGTAGCTGGTGGTGTGGTGGATGATGTGATGATACCCACTGGTAGTTGGTATGAGCTAGAGAACGTGTTGGCTCCAGTGTATCCCACAATAACAATCATATTGTCACTGATGGTGGGGAAAATGTTCCACATTGGCTCTGGTAGGAGAATGCTAGTCATTATCCAGTGAGATGGTTGTGTAGTGTTCAGTATCTCAATATCATTATGGAAAGTGTTCTTGTCCTTTACTCCACCTGCTACAATGACATACTCTGAGTGACTCACTACTCCTGGTTTACACCTGGCTCTTGACAAGTTGGGATAGTGGTTAGTCCAACTATTGTTAATTAATGTTGAGACATTATTAGTAGCCATGTTAGTATTAATATTCCATCCTCCAATAACTGTTAGGTGACCATTGATTATTTGTAGTCTACCTTGAATGTATTTGTGGGGAGGTAACTGTTCCCACTGGTCAGTAGTGATATTGTAGCAGTAGACGTGATCATATGTATCATCATCTGGAACCTCACCAGCCATGATGTATACCTTCCTGTCATGTAGGACTGCTGATATGTCGTACATGGGAGAGGGCAGGTCAGCACACCTTTCCCATGTGAGCTCATAACAACCACTTTGCAGTGCTGAGATCAAAGGAGGCGACTCCTATAAGGAAAACATAAACACTGGATCACATGATCATGGTATACCCTCAGCAATAAGTTATCTCAACGATGGGATATATTGTATCCCATAATCAGTTGAATAACATGTAGTCCAGTAGTGTAATACATGGTGTACTGTACAAGTGATTTATTGGTGATGTGTGTTCTTTTGGTAGATTTCAGTGAAATCCACTACACTTAAAGTTTATTGCTTTACCACACAATGAAGAACCTGTGGTTAGGTCACCAAGATTGTAATTGCTAATTTAATCACTCATTTAATTGATTACCATTGCTTCACTATCACCAGATTGACTATTTGCTATTGTGATGAAACCTATTACACTGGTGATGTTTGGTAGGTAACATTAAGTTTTAGTTACCAATGGTATTTTAATTTTGCTGCTATGACAACTGCACATTGTCGTTGTCATAGTAACACTACAACAAATATTTATGGTTACATTACATGTATTTCTGCAGTAGTGATGTGTTTGAAACATGTGTTAACGGTCACTTTTGTAGAACACAATGTACCAAAACTTTCACATGTATGCATTGTGGTCTGCAAAAAGTGATCATTTATATAGTGGCCAGTCAAGAATTCACCTGTACAATGTGTATTCATTTTAGATCACAACTCACAAGTACAGTTGTTCCACTACTGTACATTATTACCAGCAGATTTAGGTGGACATGACAAAGATCTTGGTGAGGTTTGTATAGCAAATAACGTATTTGACCAGTTAATAGCTGCGGCTCATATAATAGCCACCCCCAGATAGTAGCTGCTCCACAGCCACACAACCCCATAGTAGCTGCCCTCAGATAGTAGTCGTATTTGAATAGTAGCCCCAGGATTTCCTTGCTGAAGGTTATAGTAGCCACGGCTATTAACTGGTCAAATATGGTATGTACATGTGTTAATTATTTATTAAAAGCAAAAAATGACTTAGCTACTCCTGAGGTGTAGACAAGGACATGTAGTGTTACATTGTTATAATGTGGTTGACTCACTTCAGGGCCGGCTCTGGCCAAATTGGGTTGGGTGGGCCATCCATGGTTGGCGGTAGATATAGCGTGTGAAGCACACTCAGCATGCATAGCATGCTCCTGCTAGAGAGGTCTGGGAGCATGCACCCCCAGGAAAATTTTTAAAATTATTTTAGCCTAATTTCAGTTGGGCATAGTTAATATTACAATCAATAACTACACTTCATTAACAGCTACATGTATAAGCATTTAATCAAAGCTTATTGGCCAGTTGCTAGATGAATAATGACCACAGTATTGTTACTGTAAATAGTGGTGTGTCCTAAATTGCACCACATAGGCAATAAGGTACCCACAAATATTTTGATGAATACTCCTGCCAAGACTTTTCCGTAATAGCTACTCCGTGTTTGAGAAACTGGTATAGACTTGTAGCACAGTTTCTAAGTCCTCTAGCCTATTTCATGCAGTATGGACTAGTGCTTAGTATAGTTTACAAGACGTTTTGGTAAGTTAAGCCTGTAAGTTTTACTTTTAAAAGCAGCAGACTTGCACATCTAATTATATGGCTTCTCGTGCTGTTAGTTTACAACATACTATAGTCAAGTTAACTTTCATTCAGTAGTAACTGCTCTAGTATGTAACTCAGTACTAGAATTCTGACAACGTACATGTTGTGTGACTGTTCTATTAGAGTAACTGTATTTTGACAAAATTGCAAAATGCTATTCCCAGCGTCCAAGTAATGAGCTATAAGCTAACAGTAGCTTATTATGCCTCAAAACAGACATGTGCAAAGTTGGCATACTAGGATTGCCATTTGATTTCTGTACAGTATATCTTGACTGTTCTATTAGAGTGTTTTGTGTACGTATATATAGGATAGTCCAGTGTGGCAAAGGAAATATTCTTTACATACACAAAACATGGCTTGTGCAGCCTCTTTTTAGGCTGTGTATCCCAAAAATTGTCATGGCTAAAAGAACATGAATGTGATGGTCATAGATCTAGATTGTTAACCACTCTGATAGTACAGCTAGTAATAACATACAGTTAGCTCTACGGAACAGTCAATAGTGGTAGAATAATTACAAACCCAACACAGCATTTGGAACTTTGTGGATGATTATATAAAGCCAATCCGTTTTTAGCTGTAATAGTACAGTGAGTTGCATGCAATATATTGGATTTGAAAATACTCTAATAGAACAGTCAAGTACTACTGCAGTGCTGCACAAGCCTTGGTTCATGCACAAATAAACATACCTACTTCAAATGTTTAGTGTTATGTGCAAGTGTACTTCATTTAGTATGTCTGTATGTGAATGTGTCTTGCGTGTCAGCATCAACAGGTTGTCTTGTAAGTTCTTGATAAATCGGCATTGTTTATAAAGTACAAAAAACACACTGTCATTGTTAATAATGTGAGGCTACATGATCATGGCTTCTAAACTAGAAGTATGTCAAGGTTGGTAACTTCACCAAGAAGCCAAAAAACTGCCTAGTTATCAATTGCCGGGACAGTTGGACTAAGAATTAGTAATCATTGAACAACATTCACTCACTTATGACATGCTGAAGATCAACGTTTGGTTTCTCTAATCTTGTTAACACATGGCACAACAGCTATTTTTAATTAAAATCTGACTCACATGAGTTCTACATGTTATGATTCTCCAATGAACGGTAAAGCTGTTAGAATTTATGTCAGTTTGATGGAGTTAATGGTTAGACAGTGATAGTGATGCCAGGCATATGCATTTTCAGTTCATTGTGTTACTAAAAATCATTTGTGGGTTTAAGAATTAAACTTGTGGGTTTAAGAGTTAAACTGCTGGTCAATAGTAGTACACTCTAACAGAACACTCAGCTACAACTAACACCGTGTGCATGAATACAGTTAGAATATATCCAACCATTCTACAATGATTATAAACTAGTAGCTAGCATTAAGAAATCAGTGTGCAATTACGCAAAACTGTTTTAACTATATCCATCCCTTATAGAATATCAAAATACTCTAATAGAACAGTCAGGTAATTGTATTTCCCATATAAATTGAGTAGGTGTCTTAGTATGAAAGTGCAAGGCCAGCTCTGGAGGGGGGGGCTAAGTAGGCTGTGGCCCACCCAACATATGTCATTTGTCCTTGCATCAGGTACTAGAGTTGGTGCAGGCTTATCCACCAGAAGTAGAGCAATCAACCCACATGAGGACTGTATAGTACATTAAGGAAGGGTACTTCACTGGGTGACAATAGCAGTATTTTACTGAAGCTTTGCATTTGTGTGTGCGTGTATGTCTATGTGTCTGGTTGTTGTTGTGTGTGTGTGTGTGTGTGTGTTTATGCTGTGAAATTGGTACATAGTGTTAATTGTGTGTTCTGTGTTAATTACTAGTGTAGCATCCTGTGTCGTGCTGTATCTTAGTCATGTCATGTGTTTAAATGAAACATGGAAATTAATGTGATGTCAAACGGATACTCTCTATTATGTACAATGTTTTACCGTCCCTAACTATGCTGGCATAATTTGCGCACAACTATGTGTGTGTGTGGTGTGTGTGTGTGTGTGTGTGTGTGTGTGCGTGTGTGTGTGTGTATGTCCATATGAAGTGTGTTTCAACAGTGGGTTCTTGCTTCCTCTGCTGTGGTGGAGGACCATGTGACCTGATCTTGAATAGGCAGTGTCAAGACTAGACAAAACATATGCTATGTATATGCGTGTATACACATCATGCACAAAGACTCGTCTCTTTCCGAGTCTTTCCTTCTCTTCTTTACTGCCCGATATGTATATAGGTCCTGTAACCTTCAATCTCAGGGACAGACCATGCCACATACTTGGTTACTGGCAATAATCATAGTGTAGCTACACAGAACTCCATCATACTAGACCACCCATTGGAACCTCTATGCCACTAGCATTGTGTTACCTAAGCAGAGTGACTACATTGGTGTATGCAAATGGTCCAAGTGATACCATCAGTATGGACTGTAACAATATAATAGCCATTACTGGAAGCAGATGCTGGCTAACATGTTATTAAATACCTAACACACACAAAGTAAAAGCAAAGCCTATGGTAGCCATGCAAAACAGCTATTGCCATCCAGTGCACCAGCTGGAATGTCTGTCTACCACTCAAGCACTTGAGCCTTAATTGTGCAGGCAAATCCTCCTACTAGTAACCCGCAGAAGAAATTTCCAGGTCTTATGAAGTGAGGTCACAGAGCTCTAAGTTCCACATGTAGAATTGTTGTGTGGATGTAACAGTATATTAGTTTGCATCTTTGGAGCTAAATAGCAGCTCAACAATACAGACTAGAGACTTTAAAGTTTAAGAGCTTTTTTTCTCTGGCTGAAGAACTATTAAATCATGTATGTGGCATCTGTATTTCAAGCACACACATGAAGGATTTATGGACCTACACTTTTGTGCATAACTCACGAAAAACCTTGACAAACAAAAATCATGTCAGTGAAAAGAAATAACATAATACCTCTACTAGTATTACACTACTATACAGTAGCATCCTTGTGTGCCTCTCAGCAAACACTCTATCCTTCACAATTCGACAACACCGTTTAGCTGTGAGCATTTCACCAAAAGTATAACTTGAGAAACCACCAAACCCAACATACCATATAGCAGAGAATTTTCATAAGGTTAAATTTTTGAAAAATTCGAGAGAGAAAAATTCGTTTTCGAATGTAATTTATCAGAAATAGCTAGCTAGCTACAAAGGTCCATATATTACATCTTAAAAGTGATAATTGATAATCAAGGAATATATAAACAAAGTTTGGGTGTTTGCTTTCTACTAGCTATATCAGCTGTAGACCACGGCACTGTCATGGCAGTGCATGGAAAACACAATGCAACTTAACCAGTGACTCCAGCTTAAGAGAATATTGTTATCCTAGTCTGAGTGAAAACAATTGGATGGGCTTAAAAAGCCATGGCTCAATCTGCAGGCCATCTGGATTAACAATGTGCCTTGCGCACTTGTGAACTGTTAAGACCAAACAGCACAGTGACAAGACATAATTCTACCAAAACCAGATGGGTATTTTTCAATATGTAAGCTTAACCGAACAATCAAAGCAGCATATTCTACTTGTGTGATCGACACAACCATTGTTAGTTTCCACCAACTAGTCCATGGAGTTTGTGAATCCCTTCTAGTCAATTAACAAAGGTGCTGTGCAGATAAGAGAATCCGTTTCGAAAATATTTTTTCAAACTTACAATCAAGTACTACTCTTTTTCGAAAATTTAATCTTTTGAAATTTTCTCACTATACGGTAAGATACTCTCCCATGTGGGAATATCTACTACTTTGCCACTCATTTACCAGTGTAAACAAGCAAGTTGTGTGGCTTCAAAACCAGTCTTACAGGTAACCAAAGCAGCCCCAGAGGTTTTAAGCCAGACACACAGTGATCGCACAATTAATAGTCTCACAACAGATTCGTTGCCTGGCTGTCAGTCTGCATGTGAATGGAGAAGATGCTATTCATATGAATCCATAGTTTAGGTGGTCATCTGCTGTGATTATGATTATTGGTGCATTATTGCTCACATCATGTGCAAGTGTGTCACTACATTAAATCTGTACCACTCATATATAGTTATATTGCACATGATGATACATTTATAAGCTAACAACACATGGTACATACACAAACACATACCTTCAGTGGCTCCAACATCTTGAACACTGCTGCTATTACTGGGCGTTTTGATGGGTCATTGTGTAAACAAGCCTTCACCAGTGGCTTCAGCACTTCAGCCCCACTTGTCATCTTATCAATGTGTTTTTGTCGACGTTGGACTTCATTAAACCCAGTGACTCGTCCTGTCCTGGCATTGTACTCTGTTGCTTTTGTTGGTGTGGGCCACTCCTGGTTAACCACATGGAGAACTATGCCACCATAAGAGAATATATCCAAACTGGTCCCATATACAGGATTGTCTTCAAGTGCTTCTGGTGGCATAAAGTCCACCGTACCTGGAGCCTTGGTGAGCATAGTTTGTGTAGCCTTGCTGTCAGCTCTAACCACTTTAGCTACACCCAGATCACTTATTTTCGCGACCAAGTCACGTGACATCAAAATATTATTGGGAGATATATCACGGTGTATAATGGGAGGATCGCAACCGTGAAGGTAGCTGAGACCGAAGGATACGTCGTATAGAATGGAAGACTTCCTCTTCATACCAATGTTCGGCTTCTTCACGTAGTTGGTAAGGCTATCATCCATCAATTCCATCAACATCGCGGGAAGGAGCGAATCTCTTTCAGGATAATAAACTCCTATGAAGCGGACGATGTTGGGATGACGGAGAGAACTGCAGTGATAACACTCGCGAAGGAAACTATCCTTTATCTTTCGCTTCTCCTCCGGGTTTGCTGCCTCTACAAGTAGCGAGTGGATCTCTTTAGCGGCGCAAATCATACTGCAATAGTTGACCTTGAACACCTTCCCATAAGCGCCTCGCCCCAGTTCTTCATTAAGTGGGATGACTCCGGTAAGAGTGAGGTCTTGTAGCGCTCTAGTGATATTATCCATCTGTGCTGCCATTGTAACGCAATGATGGGTGTGGCTGTATACGTAACCATGTTATGTAAGAAATGTCATGTGACCATATAGTAACAAAAGATGGAGTCCTACATTAAAATAACATTCAACACATTTACAATTTGAAAATACACAGACTAGGAGTATCTCCAACTAGGTACAAATTCAGGAGCATTAATATTCAGTTGCATGTGAGAGTGTGATGATGATGAAGGATAATATGTCGGTATGTAGTAGTAGCTGAGTGGAGCACCTGGAATGGTATTACTCTGGAACAAGGATGGGTCCCATAAAACTGTAAGATAGATGAGTAATACATAAACAACCAGCTCTTAGAATCAGCATTGTAAGTGGGTCGGATTATTTGGGTTACATTTTGTCCAGGTCAATTATGTGTCATCCACTTTAATGAATATCTAGGTGGATGAGATCACATGTGATCATAAATTAATGCCATGTGTACCATTTAGGGGACCTGGTTTATTAACAAAGCCATTCGTTAAAAGTCCACAAGTCTGAAGTTACACTAGTTAGCCCTGCATTTATTGCACAGATAATACAGGTTAATACTATAGGAAGGATTGTTGGTTGAATTGAGTACCCACCAAAAGGTACACATTATTAACAATCAATAAGTAGGTGTTGGTCTGTGTAAGACTACAAACAGCTACACAACCCACAACTCCCTTAAGGGGTGGATTTGCTCCATACCAAACTAGCAACCGACGAGCAGCACCACTCAATGCTGACAAGTAAGCATGATGCCATGCATGTCCACAGAGTAGCACACAATCCCAATATGTGAGCATGGCTCCACACACAGCAAAACATGATGTTTGGGTCAGCGGGTCAGCAGTATTGGCCCATTTACAATCCAAGGTGTAAAAGACAAGTTTCTCTATTCTAAAATGAATATCTCCCATGTAGTCTATTCTATACAACAGCTATGTGGCTACACTGCATATTAGGAACACACCATCATCATTTTCATCAAGGAACTGATCTGTTTGCTCCTCATCAACGTCACAGAGTATGTCATCATCACAAGGGGAATCCCCTTCTCCTTCCTGTTCAGTTGTTACCATGGTAACAGCTTGAAGTAATGCCTGTAGTTTATCACGGTACAGTTCTCTCTTCTCTGACACCAACTGTACCATCTTCTTATAGTATTGCTGTAGGAAGTGAATAAGAGTATGATAAGGACTGTACATGTCTACTCATAGTGAGACCACATGACTGACCTCTGCTCCATCATAGCTGAAGATACCCACAATACTGACTGGTACCTTCTTCCTCAATATTCCACCCATCTTCTTCCTGTTCAGAGCATACACCATGGTGATGTTGTAGTCAGTACACAACTTGATGATCTGCATCAACATCTCATCTATCCCTCCTGAACAATGAATGAGTGATATGCGACACATAAACAAGATTTCAGGGCAAACCCCATAACCTGTAAAGTCTGAGCCTACACTCTTTTGGATGCATGAATAGGGGCATAGAGTTGCAGAATACAAATTTACTTGTCACAAAAATTGTTAGTTGCAAAGTTTCCTTCTGTAGAAAGCTACCTAGTAATATTTCATACCGTTTACCCCTGGAGGACCACTTGCATAATACAAAACTCCCACCAACAGTTGTAACTAATCAACTGACCGGTTGACTGAATTCGCTCCATGTTAGGGGAAGCAATGACACATTTGACCTTCTTCAGTCGAAGATGTTTAGTGACCTCACGTAGTCCCAACACATAACGACGCTTTGCCCGTGCCTGCAGGCAACACAGGAGAGTAATTCACATTCAAAAGTTGTTTAACATGTCATAACCTTTATAGGATCCTTGAGGTATGCACGAGTCTGGAAGCGATGGAGGTCAGACAAGAGGTCAGTGACACAATTGTCAATTTCAGGTGATAACATGTGATCACAATATCTGTACAGGAACATGTAGTATAGTACATGACACACAGAGATACAGATTCTACACACACACACACACACATCACAACAAGCACACACACACACACATCACAACAAGCACACACACACACACACACATCACAACAAGCACACACACACACACACACACACATCACAACAAGCACACACACACACACACACACATCACAACAAGCACACACACACACACATCACAACAAGCACACACACACACACACACATCACAACAAGCACACACACACACACACACACATCACAACAAGCACACACACACACACACACACACACACATCACAACAAGCACACACACACACACACACACACACACATCACAACAAGCACACACACACACACACACACATCACAACAAGCACACACACACACACACACACACATCACAACAAGCACACACACACACACACACACACACACACACATCACAACAAGCACACATCACAACAAGCACACACACACACACACACACACACATCACAACAAGCACACACACACACACACACACATCACAACAAGCACACACACACACACACACACATCACAACAAGCACACACACACACACATCACATCACAACAAGCACACACACACACACACACATCACAACAAGCACACACACACACACACATCACAACAAGCACACACACACACACACACACACATCACAACAAGCACACACACACACACACACACATCACAACAAGCACACACACACACACACATCACAACAAGCACACACACACACACACATCACAACAAGCACACACACACACACACACACACATCACAACAAGCACACACACACACACACACACATCACAACAAGCACACACACACACACACATCACAACAAGCACACACACACACACACACACACACACATCACAACAAGCACACACACACACACACACACACACACACACACACATCACAACAAGCACACACACACACACACACACATCACAACAAGCACACACACACACACACACATCACAACAAGCACACACACACACACACACACACATCACAACAAGCACACACACACACACACATCACAACAAGCACACACACACACACACACACACATCACAACAAGCACACACACACACACATCACAACAAGCACACACACACACACATCACAACAAGCACACACACACACACACACACACACACACACACACACACACACACACACACACACACACACACACACACAAACACAAACATACACACACACATATATACATGCAACACACAAAAGCAAAGCCTTTGGCTTGTTTTCACATTTACTTACTCCCTGAATTTCCTACTGTGTAATTGTTTTGGTTTCTGTGATGGTAGGATGTTGTGTACACTGAACTGCAGATCAGCCACACACTCTTCTGGTGGCTGCTCTTGAGAATGTGAGTCATGTGATCCAGGTGTTACTTGTGTGGCTTCTTCATCATGTGCACCATGAGCCACTGACAACATGTTCAACTGAACTGTCACACTGTAAGAAGAAATATTACACCATGAGTTTGTAATATCATAAGGGTTACAAATTATGGGCTGTTAAAGAGTCAAAACCAGCTACAATGAGGGGAATGTGCAGTACAGATCTTTATCCAACTCATGGAATTGTACAGCTAAATCCAACTGGTTAAAGCTACATTGGTTGAGGATAGCAATATGTAACACCTGACGAATATTAATTACTGGTTAATATCACTCAAGGCAACAGGTGAAAGAAAATTTAACAAAAATTAACTTACTGATAAATTTAAGCACCTTTTGCTTTACTCCATGCCCTCACCCATCACCCCTTGTATAATACATTTAAACTCACAAGAAAAACTTGGCTGATAGCTACTTACACTGTATATGGTGTAGAATTGGTAAAATCTATCCTCAACCATAGGCACTTTAACATTCTGTACACTTAACTGACATTCTCAATACATCGAAATAATTACACATATAGGTGACAATAAGACCAGTTTTCCGAGACACACTTTAAGGT